>NW_020664374.1:28902647-28999802 GCF_002925995.2 Terrapene triunguis | reverse complement strand
ATCCAGAGTATTTCCATTTTCCACAATTAATACATAACCTAGGACCTAATTCAACAAAGCAAAGAATGTGTTTAAATCACACCGATGTAAAAACGTGCTTGAAGTTAAGCATGTGCTTGGCTGAATCAGGTCTTAGTTACTTATTATTATTTATAATATATATATATATATATTAAAACAAAACCCTCAGTGGAATTACTCCAGAGTTCCATGGGTGTAACTGGGAGCAGAGTTTGGTTCTTCTTATCTCCATTGTTTTTTAAATGCAAATTCATACCGTTGACAGGGCCGAAATGTTACATCTGGGAAGCAGCTACAGAATCAAGCTGCTATGTCTCAGCTTTGCTAAGAAGCTGAAACCAATTGGCTGGTGTTGTTACACAGAGATGGAAATGCCATTTCCAAGGTTTATATTTCTGAGACTAATGTCATAATTTTTTATTATGCAGGTATTTAGGGAGAACTCTGGAGCTCAAGGGCAGCAGAGGGGTGATGTGATGGGGTGTCTACCCCACACAAAGCCTGACAAGGTGAAAAAGGGCCAATTAACTTCATGACAGGCTGCACCTGGAGGAGAGTCAGAGCTGATAAGGCCTAATGGCTGATGAAGCCCAGCTGGAAGACAGTTTGTCCAGTGGGATGCTGGTAGCCTGGAAGGGGAAAACTATATAGTGACTTGCCTGGAGGGCTAGTCCATGAAAAGAGAACACCCTGAGTCAGGAAGAAGGAGCAGTTGAATCCAGAGAGAGACCCTGCTGGGAGCACCTGAAGAAGTGGGGGTCAGACTGGTTGAGAACTAATCCCCAGATGAGCCACAAGGAGGTGGTTAGCAAGGCTTTTGACTGCCAGGTAGTAGTGATTTTTTTGTCTGATTCATCTTTACTAAGTCATAAACTTTCAAATCAAACCATGGGACAAATGCCCACAAGCCCCATTACCCTTAGTTTCTTCTTAGTTCACATTTGACTCTTCACATATTGACTCAGTGCAATGACAGATTAATGGTGGCACTAAATGAGGTATTAAATGTAAACTTCTTTACTCCAAGTAGCGAAAGTTCCATTTCCAAATCTGCTTTCTTTAATTTTTGCTTCATGATTGGCCTCTTTCACTGGCTGATTTTATTCATGCTAGAACAGGCCAGTGACCTAAAACTGCCAGTTTTGAACTGAAATGCTAATTACATTTTTTCAATTGAAAGCATCAGTGTAAAAGCTTCCCATGCATTATTTACATTAATTATTTTCTGTTGCAGGCATTCTACTTCCCCTATCTAAACCAAATAAAAATCTGTCTTATTATTTTGATTCTGCTTTTTTTAAAGTGGCTTCATTAATATGCAGGAATCTAAAAATGTGAAAATATTTTAGAAGTCTTGTTATAGCGCTTTTTAGGCTTCAGAAGACCACCTCAGTGTGTGGTGCAGGAAGGGGACAGACTTATGAGTTATTTAAGAGCTTTCTGCCAAGCAATTTTTTAATCTCTCCTTAGCTTAGTGTGAATTAATGGGGTGTAGTGTGTATTCTTTAGGTAGGAAGATTATTAACAGTTTCAGTTTTGCCTATGCAGTGATGCTGTTGCTAAATTATGACTTCTTTCATGAAAAATGAGTCCCTAGCAAAGACTCATTAATAACATGTCTAATGCTTGAGGCTACATGACTTGATTCCCCATTTGTTACTTTACATTCTGCTTTCCTACTTAATTTTTAGTATAATCAGCAGCTTTTGCTAAACTATCAGCAGCATTTTTAATACAGGCTTCTAAAAATTATATCTAGAAGAAAGAAAGTAAAAACCAGTGGTTGGAATATGCAGTTCATGTGAAATGTTCAAAGGTCTGCGCTACAGATAGAGCATTTCAGAAAATTTTCAACACAATATTTTCCACAGAAAAATGCCATTTTGTTGAAACTGAAATGTTCTGGGGGTGGGGGGGAAGAAAGATCTCAGCACACCCAATAGCACGGCGGTTAAGACGCTAACTTGGGATGCGGGATAGCGAGGTTCAAAAGTCCCTGCTCTGAATCACACAGAGCCAGGACTTAAACCTGGTTGTACCTCAGGAATGCTACAACTCTGAGTCAGTCGACATGGTTTTTGGAATATTTTTAATGTATCATAAACTGAATGTTTTGCTTTTGACTGTGATACTAGGTTTTAGTCCTCTCATGTCATTTTATATACAGCACAGTGCCAAAGCATTCTTTATGGAACTATGGGATTTATTATAAATGAATTCTGTTTTAATAGATTACATTTTATGAATCTCTAATAGTAGGTGGCAGGTATATATGTATAGCTTGTGAAATAAAATAAGCCTAAGAATTTAGTTAAGAAAACATGTTTTAGAAAGGGTACTAAAAACAGTTTTAGGGAACATCAGTCACTTAGTGCTCTTAACATACAAAGGGATATATTTTGCACAAGAATATTTTCTGGATTTATAGGACACTCTTTCTTTGTTCTACTCCCTGGATGGTGGGAAACTGCACACACTGGAGTTTCAATAAGTAGCAGATAAACTCCAGGATATTGCTGTGTGAGTAACTGATTTTTCAGTTCTCTAGCAGTCACAAAAAAAGTTCTGGGTCAACCCAAAACCAATTTTTTCAGACTTTTTGGCCAATTGAAACATTGAGAAAAAAATTAGTGACCGATCATCAGATAAAATGCTTCATTTGACCTGAAACATAACATTTTCTTTTGGGCATTTTAAATCATTATTTTAATTTAAAAAAAAAAGGAAATTTTGAAAGAGACCTAAATTTGCAAGGGGACTTGGGTGCCATTTACAAGATGACAGGGATGGTGGCAACCCATACCCAAGGCATTCTTCTAGGAGTTGGGAGACCTAGCTTCAACTCACCCTGTGAACTAGGGACTGCAACACCTAGCTCTCCACTATCCCAGTGAAAGGCTCTTAACACCAGGCTAAAGAGTACCCTGGAGTGATCAGTGTGAGTGTCTCTTCTGTTGAATATTGTTTATCAATATTCTTTGAGCCAGAGCATGAGAATGACTGTATAGGCCAATGGCTAGGGCACTCAACATGGGAAGGGGACACCTGGATTCCAGTCCCTGTGCCAATGGATATTCGATTAGCTATGAAAAGTGGAACACCTTCAAAAGGAGAGATTAGGTGTGCCCCCTGAATATCCAGTAGTCTGGTGTTAGGGCAGTAAGGGTGGGCTATAGGAGACCTGGGATCAACTCCTTGCTCTAGAGTGTGGACTTAAAGCTGCATCTTGCACACTGTGAGTGAGTGTCCCAATCCATGAGATGTAGGGGTGGGGGTGGGAGGAGTCATCCTTCTCCTCAGTTTTGTGATTAGCACCCAAGTCCCCTTATGAATCTAGCCCAAAACCCTGAAATGTAGAAAATATTAAAATTAATGTTTTTGACACTGCTGATTTTTTTTTAACCAAAGCAATTTGTTGAGATTGACATGAATTTACAAAAAATATTTTGGTCAACCTGACTCTGCATTTGACAGTGAAGAAAAGTTTTTTGACTGAAATATTTTGCCCACATCTATTCCATGGTGCCTGCGAAATGTAAAGTAGTAAGAAAACAGGACCAAGGAGAGCGACTGAGTTGCATAGAAACAGCACAAGGAAATGGACAATGGTTGCTCAGCCACTCCCAGATAATGTGACCTCAGTGAACAACAATTTACCAGGCCAACGCTTGACTGAAATAATTGCCGAGCTGGGGAGTGAGCTGACCAATTGCTTTCTGCAGACAATCACGTGCTGTGGGAGAGAGTGAATGAGCTGGTCTCTTCTCAGAAAAATATATTTATCAGAGGAGGGTAGCCTCCCTCTCAGTCCCCCAAGAAGACAAATGCAACTGCTAGCAGTAAGTAGGGTACATAGGCAGCAATTTCGTGTGGAGGAAGAGTTGCATAGCCTGTTGGACAATGGGTATTTTGTAGTTACTGTGGAGAAAGTCTAGTTGGACCTAAAAGTTTCAGATAAGAATCCAAACTTATCTGAACCACCAAATCTTTGGCGTTTAACTATCTCTGCCTTCTGTGTCCCCATCTATTAACAATACTTATTTGACCCTGTTTCCAGTCTGAGTGCTTCACAATCTTTAATGATGTATTTAGCAGCAAAACACCCCTGTGAGGTAGGGAAGTTCTGTTGTCCCCATTTTACACCTGGGAAACTGAGACTAGATGACTTGCACATGGTTACAGCAGAACTGAGAATTGAACCTAGTAATATCCAATTCTAGGCAAACAGCCTAACCACCAGATGATAGTCTCTCTCTGAAGCAGGTTTCATGCAAAACCTGCTGGATGCGCCTTTGCAAAACCAAAGTTACTTTTTTTTTAATTTTGGAAGTTAATTATGTTTAGAAGTAGATTAGAAATGACACATTCTGTTTACTCTGGATGCATAAATTCAGTACGGCATGACTATCCATTTTTTCCAACCAGGTCTTTGTGTAATCAACACCACTCTTTGCTCGTCACCTGTCTACTTATGTTATGGTCATTTGGATGACTCCATTCACTCACAAAAGTGATATCTTACCACTAGAGTATGCATTTGGGAACATAAGTTTAGACAGGCAGTCTATATGGCAATGCAAGCCCATTTTCTGCCAAAAGTTCCTCCTCTGTGACAATACAGAACCATTGGCAACACAAGACTCCTTTCATTTGATCACCTTTGATGAAGTATGATCGGTGCGAGGGTTTCTGCAACTTCAGTCCAAGCAGTCCTCTAATAGCTCCTGCCCAGCATACCTCAAAACACAGATAGAACCTTAATATCCCAAACATGGAAAAAGGAGATCTTACAGAATCATGATCCATCCCCTTAAAGAGGCTTAAAAAGAATATAAATAGGACTCCGTGGGAAGATGTATAAGTAGATAAGCCCTTAGTGTGTGTGTGTGTGTGTGTGTGTACACACACACACACACACACACACACACACACACACACACACACAGTCTCACTGAGTCTTGATAATACTGTTAAGAACTCTAACAGCTTCTTAAACCAAGGCTTCTCTGAAAGGGAAATTTCTGCCTAGAGAGAGAATGCTGATAGGGTCTACATGGACAGAGCTATCTGGCTACTTGATCTTCCCAAATAGCATTCTTCCTCATCCATACAGAATTTTCCCTGTTGGAGTTCTGTGTTAGAGTGCTCTTAATCCAGAGCTTTCACGACTTGTGTTTCTGACCAAATGCTCATGACTCCTATTTAAAGTCCCAGGTTATCAGAGGAAAATATTCTGCCACCTAGGTGTCCCACAAGTGTAAGAGAGGCAGCAAAAAGCCTCTTATGGCTGCAAGGAATCAACCCTAGCCATATAAGACAAATGTCTCCTCAGGACAAAAATCACTGTAAGGGAAGATTGTGGGAAAATCTCCCAAATTTCTTTATGATAAACCATAATGACTGTCCCTGTTATATTAAGAACCTTTGGGTTTTTGCCAATATTTCATCAGCAAGTTAGAATATATGGATACAAACAATAAAGGAGATACAGCAAAAGGGATTGACTGAATATTCCACGCTCTATAATTCTCTCAAGCTGAAACAGTCAGGCTCATTGGAGTTTCTTCCATATTCAAGGAGCTAGGCATGATTTTGCTCTTTAATTGTTAATATTTAATTGGAATTTACTATAGTGTAACTGAAAACAGTTTGACATAGAAAGTGTATGTGTGCTGCGGGAGGGCTGGCGGCAGGCGGTGAACTATGTCTTTCTTGATAAACTTCTGCCTACTATCGTTGCATGCCTCTGTAAAAGAAGTTGTCATTTTAATGCTGATTGCACAATGGCCACTTCACTTTTCTCAGATACTCTAGTAGCCATGTCTAATCAGTTTCTTGGTAAAGCACTTTGGATGACCTTGAGTGTGAATGACAAATTTTTTCTTAAGCCACTTGATTAATAGTGTGGAGAAATTGTTTTCCTAATTGAGAATTGCTTTGCAGTGGATTTCCTCATCCTAGTTTCTGGAGGTACTTACAATACAATTAGAGAGTGCCTTAATCATGTTCTGACCAGGGAGAGAACCACTCCACTTTTCTCTTTATTTTGAATTGAATATTGATAAATCATCCTCCAGAAGCAATACAGCTGCATATTATACAGATTTCATATAGCACTGTTCAGGATGCAGCACTAATAAGGAACTTCTGTTAGTAGTACATACAGTTAAGACTATTTCGATTAGATGAATTGTAGAAAAAAGCACTCGTATGCACGTCTTGCTGTCAGTAACTCTACTGTATAGCATCTGGGGACTAAGGGAAAGCAAGAAGTCAAATAGGGAGGCCAATCATGCAGAATTAATTTGCATGTAACTCCCACTGAAGTCAAGACAAGACTTGCTGGGCTCAAGAACTAAAAAAAGTGTGTGACTGAAAATTACCTCCCATAGGTGCCTTGTGACATGGCAGACCTCACCATGACAATGACAAACCAAAGCACTAGATTAATACAGCCAATGCTGGGCTTCAGTGGGAACTGTGAATGAGCAATCTTTTTGGCTGTGTGGGGTAAAGCTGAATTTACTGAGAGCAGGAGAACAGACAAATGAGTCAATTGTCTCTTAGCCACAGTTATTTCTTAGATAAGAGCTATGTGTCTGTCTGCTGTTATGACTGAGAGCTTATAAATGCTAGTTACAGTACCTAAAGCATGAACACATGTTTTTTCCTTTAAGGAAAATGAGCCTCTACTTAATGTTGTTTTTAGTTGAAGAATCTTCTTTAATGATAGCATGAATTTTTGTTTCTTGGAGCATATGCATGTGGCCCACCTGCATCTGCATGTGCGCAAACGCGCTCTCTCTATATACATTCCAGAAAGAGGAGTTAGGCAGTGAACATTCTTTTAATTATATATATACAATTAGAAGACCTGACTTCTTTCTCTTCCCTACATAGAAAGGGGTTGTAATTGCATCAAGGGGGTAGTAAGGAATAAGTTGCCTCTTGAAGCACCCTGGAGCAGTTGGATAATGGAAGAGCTGCTCAGACAAAAGAAAGTTGAAATCCACCTTTTGTCTCTGTAGATTCCCTTAATTAAACATACCACAGAGTTGGTATCTAAAGGTGTTAGTTTAGTTTAAATAGAGGAACTGGAACTAATGAATGTTTGCTAGTGTGCTGAAGGATGGAAAAAATATTTGAGGGTTAGATTGCGATTTTTACAGAGTAGGCCTGGACTACATGGGACAAAGGAGGGTTCATTATAGCAGGAATCTATGGAATACTACAGCTCAGTTGGCCAGAATCTTTTTTTTGTAGCTTTGGAGAACACATGCAGTTGGAGCTTTGCCATCTTTTGAAAAGGCCCCTGTCACGCTGACCTGGAGTGGCTCACAGGCATGAGTACCAACCTCAGGGCAGACTGTGAAGAAGCACAAATTGGTTGTGAGTTCTATACTTAGAATTCACCACCCAAGTATCAAGTGTGAAACTCCTCAAGCACTGTAACAGCCTCAACATGGAGTCACAGGCAGTCCCATTGAAGACTCCAATTTATCTGGCCACCCAGGGAAGCTTGTCTTTGTGATAGATGGTCCCTTACACCAAAAATCACAACAATATTCAAGTTACTCCCAGTCCCAAAGGACCAGTCACTTACCCCCTATCAATTGCACCTTAGATCCTATACTCAGGAAAATGCTTGTAGCAAATCCTATAATAAATTAACTAAAGAGTCATTAACTAAGAAAAAAAAGTTATTTACAAGGTTGAAGCAGGTAAACATACATACAAATGAGTTAGTCTTAGGTTTCAAAAGGTGATAGAAGCTGCTGTGATATGCAAGATCTATGTGTACTTTAGGGCTAACCCAAGCTAAGCAGCTAGGGCTCCCTTGTATATGCTTACAGATCTTTGCCCCTCAGAGTGCAAGAGACAGTTCCTTCTTGTCAGGGATTTTTATTCCTTTCCTCCAGAGTTCAAGCTGATGGGATGAGTCCACCTTTGTCTCCTCTTCCTGGGTGTAGGGGGAAACAATCAACAAAGTCTTTCTTTTTTCCTCTGATATTCCACAATGGCTTGTCTGGTATCTATGGACCTTCTTTTGTTGGGCAGGAGATGACACCTTTTTTGGAAAACCAGTATTTCATACTTGGTAATGCTTCTCTCCAGACTGGTGGACAGGGGGAGTTAACAGTTTCCGAGCAAACACTTAAATGTTACCTGATAACTTGGAATACAGATATTATAAGTGAGATTAATGCATGCAGCAACTCACAAGCATTTCATAAAGTCCAAAAACTAAACCCATTTTTATAAATCTAATACCCGTTTTAACAATACTAACACACAGGTGAATCAGACTGGTTTCCAGCTATGCATTTGTCAGTGTTCACTGAGGCCTAGAGGCTGTGGCATGAACTGGCACCTGGTCTGCCAGCATCTCAGTCCCATCCCACCACATCACTTTTGGAGAGGCTATTGCTAGTACTAGCCTCACATATGACCTGCATTCTCCAGGAATACTGTACCTGCAAAGGCTTCAGTTGGAGATGGAGGAAGCTCTTTGTGCCCACTCTCCACCTTTTCAACCAACAAAGGGCCAGTTTCAATTCAGCCTTTAATATTACTAACATGAGATTAATCAAAATGCCTGAAAACATTTCTGTTCTCAAACAGAGCTACCTGCATGTTTGAGTGTCATGGCTATTGGCTCCTGCAATTCCTCACAAGTACATCACATATTACTTGTGAGGAAAATCTGCTGGTGCTTGTAAAAACATTTTGTTGCATTGTGTTGGCGTATGTGACTCACTGTGTGTTCTTCTTTGCTAATACAAAAAATAAGATACTCTTCACTACAAATATTAGTGGATGAAATGAAAAGTTTAGTGACATGCCAACTCTGTTATCTACACACTATGAACTCAGGTCTCATTACATTAAGAGTCATTTTTATGCTAATCAGTAACAAGGAAAATTTAACACACTAAATCGTTAGTGTGAAAGACCAGTAAAATTATAGTATGTGTATTCACATTACAGATACTATGGTTCATTTCTGGAAAGACTTCTGAAATACTACTGTTAGCTTTATAGAGAAAGGGATAAATAATAAGACCATTTCCCTTAGCCCCCACAAAAACTGTCAGTTTATAGTTAAAGCCTGTTTCTTTATTCCACAAAATAGCTATCTTTTCCTGTCACTCACCACTCCAATTGCTGCTGCCATTCTCCAAGTGGCTGGCAATAAAAATGTTACAGACACTTATTAATACTTTTTGCTCAGCAGAGGTGCATGGCTTCCTGATGATTTGAGCCAAATAACAAGAACCAGTGTCAAATGTTGATTTGGTGTCATTGTAGGTGGATACAAAAGAACTGCAAATTTGAAATGGGAAAGTGATGTACTCAAATCTACTGACCTGCTAGGCTGAACTGCATTATTAGCATTTCTTTTCTGGGGAGCTTGGAGAAGGAACTGTAAAGTAGAATGGAGGATAATATCATTCAAACTTCTTTCCTCCTTTGGATACTGAACAGATAGAACAGTTGATAAGGTATAATTAGGAACTCATCTTGCAGCTACATAGTCATATCCGAGAGGACTGCAGATTAAGGGGCTACTAAATAATTCTTTAAAACAAGCACCTAATTAAATTGCAAGATAAAGCACACAAGGGATAGAATCAGAATAATAACTTAAGGGGTCAAGCAATGGAGCTTTAGAAATGCTCTCCTTGTGGGAGATGAAGGCTTTTTTGTCTTGAGCTTTATACAACAAACTTCTTAATTAGTAAAGACTGATGGGTTTTCTTATTTATTGTGAGAGAACCTATTACTGCTGTTTTTATATTACCTTATCACTAGTAGTCACCCCTCACCGAGCTTGCTGTCTGAATAACTAGAACAAAGCAGTTGTAACCCTAGACACAAACAGTATTGCAGAGTAAGAGCAAGTATAATCCAGGTGCATACAAGTAGTTTTGGAGCCCAGATCTTTTCTAAACAACTCCAGATTATGCTCATAAAATGGTTTAAGTGATGTTTCTGTTCAGCCAGGAATAAAACAAAGGAAATGTACTGTTTGTCATGAAAAGAAGATTGTAAAGAGAATAAGAGAAACCACCTGCTTGCAAAATCTGTGGTGCCCCTGAGGAATGTTTCCCTGGCTCCAAGAACACCACAAAAGGAAGGCAGGAATAGAGACATGCTCAGTATATTTCAAACCAGAAACAAGGTTTAAGCAACCTATATAACACAAGTGCACTAGTGAGCAGACATGCCAAACCCATGAAAAAAATGCAGAAATTGGGCTTGTTTTTGTCTTAATTGGCTTGTGAGTTGCCTGTTGGCTAGTTTTTGGCTTGTAGACTGTTGCTTGTTGTAGCTTGTTGCTTCTTTTTTTTTTTTTTGTCTCCCGGCAAGCAGGTGGGGGTGGGGGGCAAACAGGGGCAAGGGGCAAGCAGGGGCAAAGAGGGAGAGAGTCAGGTGTGCACAGCGGGCCCACCACAGTCCCAGACTGCACGCCAGGGGGATCTAGTCACATAGAGTGTTGGGGTTCTTAGGGATTAGCTTGTTTTGGCCTTGTTTTGAAATGGGATTAGCTTGATTTTTGGCTTATTGTGAAAGTCGGGGTGCTTATTTACTGTGTGAAAGTTGGCAACTGTGCTAGTGAGTCAACTCCAAACTGCATAGAGAAGAATAATAACATGCTATAAGAACTTGCTCTAGCAGGTTCAGACAAGCATATAAATCCAAATTAGCATTCACTTACTGACCTCTACGTAGGTGTGAGCCCATCACATTAGCAATGGCAGTCAGCTAATCAGGATGCACGTATAGTTCATTCTACCATACCCTTATTTTTCAGTGCTGCAAATATACAGAAAATGGGGGAGGTGGGGGAGAGGAGAGGGAAGAAGAGAGAAAACTGGAGCATTTTTAATCTGTCTTCTCTGTCAGAAAGAGCAGTGGTTTAGTGATTTGCGTATTCGACTAGGCATCAGGAGCGATTGAGTCATCTTGGCTCAGAATCTGATTCTGTGTGATCTAGACAGTGTCTTGTGTGTGGCACACCTGCCTCTTCCTGCTGATGTCTTTTTGAAGTACAGAATTCAAATAAGTGTTCCTTTTCCATAAGCTGTTTTGAGAAACCAAATGTTTTACACGTAATAGAAACACATTTTCTGGTGAATTTTTAATGGTGTTGGGACAAATTATGTTCATCTATGTGTCTGACAATATTGTTCTTTATTATAGTTTCAACCAGCTTGCCCGGTACTGAAGTCAGGCTTACAGGCCTGTAATTGCCGTGATCGCCTCTGGAGCCCTCTTCAAAAATTGGCACCACTTTAGCTGTCCTCCAGTCATCTGGTACAGAAGCTGATTTAAATGATAGGTTACAGACTACAGTTAGTAGTTCTGCAATTTCACATTTGAGTTCCTTCAGAACTCTTGGGTGAATACCATCTGGTCCTGGTGACTTTGCTGTTTAATTTATCAATTTGTTCCAAAACCTCCTCTAATGATACCTCAATTTGGGACAGTTCCTCAGATCTGTCACCTAAAAAGAATGGCTCAGGTTTGGGAATCTCCCTCACATCCTCAGCCGTGAAGACCGATGCAAAGAATTAATTTAGTTTCTCCACAATGGTCTTATCCTTGAGTGCTCCTTTAGCACCTCAATCATCCAGTGGCCCCACTGGTTGTTTAGCAGGCTTCCTGCTTCTGATGTATTTAAAAATAAATCTGCTATTACTTTTTGAGGTTTTGGCTAACTGTTCCTCAAATTCTTTTTTGGCCTTCTTAATTGTATTTTTACATTTCATTTGCCAGTGTTTATGCTCCTTTCTATTTTCCTTACTAGGATTTAACTTCCACTTTTTAAAGGATGCCTTTTTGCCTCTCACTGCTTCTTTTACATTGTTGTTTAGCCACGGTGGCTCTTTTTTGGTTCTCTTGCTATGTTTTTTAATTTGGGGTATACATTTAAGTTGAGCCTCTATTATGGTGTCTTTAAAAAGTTTCCACGCAGCTTGCAGAGATTTCACTTTTGGTACTTTTCCCTTTAATTTCTGTTTAACTAACCTCCTCACTTTTGTGTAGTTCCCCTTTCTGAAATTAAATGCTACAGTGTTGGGTTAATGTGGTGTTTTTTCTGCCACAGGGATATTAAATTTAATTATATTATGGTCACTATTACGAAGGGGTCCAGCTATAGTCACTTCTTGGACCAGATCCTGTGCTCTATTTAGAACTAAATCAAGAATTGCCTCTCCAGGTTCCTGGACCAGCTGCTCCAAGAAGCAGTCATTTAAGGTGTCAAGAAACTTTATCTCTGCATCCTGTCCTGAGGTGACGTACCCAGTCAATATGGGGATAATTGAAATCCCCCATTATTATTATTATTATTGAGTTAATGGGGGAGGAAACCCTTGAAGTATAAAAGCATTGGGGCTCAGGTATTTGGCTCTCTCTGCCCCCTCCCATTTCACATAGTGCAGAGCCCACTAACAAAACAATGCAAATTGCAAATTAAGGGCCAGATTCACTTGTGCACATCAGCACAAAACAGCTGAATTTTCAACGCGAAGCAGCTGCAAACCCAGTTGAACTGGCTGGTACACAAAGGCTGTTTGCTATGCTTTGGCATACTGGTTACCTGCCCTTTAAATTTAAACACATTAAATATTTAAAGCTGATACTACATAGCGTCTCACAATTAGAAATATTGCATGATAGCATTCTTTGGGGTTCTTGTTTAGTGTTCATGTACGAAGCTTTGTAAAACTGAAAAATAAATTCTCAGACAAATTACATTAAGATGGAGCTGAGCCTGTGAATATGTATCAGTAATTGTAAGGGTTACGCTATTACAGAGATATGGTAATTATCCCCAAACCAAGCATTATAAACCCAGGAAATTCAGAATTAAGGTTACACTTAAAAGAAATCCAAACTGCTTAAATCTCCAGTTACAGCAGCATCAAAACAACTTTAACTCTGCCCTGTAGTACCACTGTGTGGGTGGGAGGAATAAGAAGAATCAGATGTATTTAAAAATCAGCTTAATCCAGACCACAACTGCTTGGTTATTTCACATATCACTACAGCCCTCTAGATACACTTGTGCAAACCTCCCGGGTAGATGCACTGTACTGCTGTAAAGCAGGGCTCATACTAAAATTACTTGCCCTTAAGATGGACAAGCCTTTCACGGTCACAGTTCCTGAAATGTAAATGTCTGGGGGCAGGATATTTCCCGTGGAGGACCCTTGACTTATCCAGAATGCTTCTCAGGGCACTGCTGGACATGCTGTAACAAAAGATCCTCATGTTTCAAGGAGGAATGGGAATATGCATGCCCCGCCCCCAGTCTGTTCTAGTGGCTGCTGCGAAGTGGGGTGAGACTGTGGTCTGACTTTCACCCCTCCCATTCCAGGCCCCTCCCCTTTCAGGAGGTTAGCACAGTAATTTCTCTCCCCAACACATTGTAGCTGATCCCCTATCAATGTCCCTGTGCAGGGAAGTGGGGTTTACTTGTGCCCTCTCTCTCCTTGCACAACATGTCCTATGTATTGTTTGTATTATTGTACATGCACCCTGTGACTTGTGATTGGGTGCTATATATAAACTTTAAAACAAGAACATCCATAAAACATCTGAATATGTGGCCTATAATGATGGAAGGCATTTAGTGTGCTACACCAGAACAACAAACTTAGCCTTGTAAAGTGCCCTACACAAAATGACAGGAAGTAGGTTGTACACTTCTACAGTCTCTAAATAACAGAATCAAGATCAATTAAAACCAGTACACTTCCCTTACCCTCAGTCTCATCAAATACAGAAATTGACTGGGAATTTCCTATGTACTTGCACTGCACAAGTATATGCATCAAGTGCCTAAAAATGCCTTAGGTGTTCTTCTTAAGACTAATCTCAAGGAGCATGTCTCTCTCACTTATCCTTTTCTTTAAGTCAAGATCCCACCTCAAACACCATCCCCTATTCATTTTTTATAACTGGAATAGGTTTTTTTTTACAGAAAAGTACGTCGAGAGGTAAAATACAATAAAATATTCATGCAAGCATTGCTTCGTTCCTTTGAATGGAATCAAAACTGATTGTGGCAGCTTGGGTAAAATTACCCACTCCTCTCATTAAAACAGAGAATGGTCAATTGACATCAAGGCCAGTGCAAACTAATAGTAATGAGGAGCAAGATTCATAGATGCTGAGGCCAAAAGGGACCATTGTGATAATCTAGTTTGATTCCAGCATGGTAAAGGTTTCACCTTTTTGCAGCTTATTCTAGAGGTAAACAGGTTCTTTCTTTTCCCCCCAATAGTCTTCCTAAATCATTCCCTTTTCAAAAGCAATAAATCTCACCGCCTTCTCCAAAACAAAGACTCAGGTTTACACTTGAATAAACCAGAAGGGGATTTGCCTGTGTAGGGCTTAAATGTGAATTGAAATACCTTTTCTTAAAGAAACAAGTCTATTAAAAAATAAACTTCTAAGATACTAAATCAACTGTATAAAAAAGCAAAATAAGCAGCTTTATCTGCCAGTCCGCCAAAAGATCAGAATGTTGACTATAGGACAGATACTACTTCATGCGAGCAGTGGTGGAATAACTTTACATTTATATAGTCCCACTGAGATCAACATCAGTAAAGAGATAATCTAGGCGTCTACTCAGAATTTAACATTCTGCCTAGTATAGGGTCCATCACAAGTAGACAAAACTCAGGCATAAAGAGATCTAGATTTAGTCTAAGGGCCTGTCTACATGATGATAGTGTGTGTGTGGTGTGGGCGGGTTTACTATGCACTAACTAGTGGTTGTGCACTTTAAAATGATCTGTGTATACATGACACAAACCCTTAAAACATAGTAGCTCTGCAGTTCAAGCATAGTCTTTACTACGGTATGAAAGCATAGTAAGTTCACTGCATATTTTCTTAGTGCAGACCAGTAATCACATACACCCTGCTTATTTCCACTATTTTGGCTGTCCAACTGCTATCCCCCGCTGCTGTGGATGTCACCAGGAACAACTTGTCTGTTTACTTGTGCACCCTCCATGGCTCCAAGGTCACGTTGACTGGATGCCATCTTCCTATTTAAATGACACCAGGATCGGGCTATTTACCAATACCCCAGCATTACAGCAGTATCATTACAGCAGCATTGCACCATGCCTCCTGTATCCGCCTGGAGCTGTGCAGACGTCAGTGATCTGGGGAGAAGTGAAGATGCAGGCAGCCCTTACCAGGAACCACTGCAATGAGGAGGTTCATGATTCCATTGCTAAACAGGTGGCTGAGAGTGGTCACAGCTGAGATGCTATGCAGTGTCACATCAAGAGCAAAGAACTCAGATGTCTTTATGAGAAAACAAGGGACAAAACTCAGACCTCCAGCAGTGTCCCTGTCACCTGCCCTGTGGGGCAGTGTAGAACTGTGGGGCAGCATAGAAATGCCCCTAGTCACCCTCATCAGTGTATCATCATCAAGAATAACTCTCTAAAGAGGCAATTGCTATCCTGCCCCCTCCACAAACCCCAGCCCCTCGTCCTCTCACTGCACTCTGCTCATCGATCCGCAGTTCATCACTCCCACCCAAATCATAGCTGCAGTGCTGTGCCAAGCAACAGCACACTGCAAACCCCAAACTGCACCCCTCCCCTCCCCACATCACCGAACATCCCAGGATTAAAACTATGGCTTTTACACTGGGGCACATGGGCATAAGGGGAGTAAGGTTGAACAGGACCTAGCATCTCTGAGGTCTCCCAAGACTGAGATGAAACTCAGGAGATATAGTTCAAAAATAGAGGGGGAGGAAAGTATCATTGCGTCCATGGAAACAGCACTAATATGAACAATAACTAATTTGTTTTTTTTTATGTGCTTCCCCCAGTAACTGCGGCTGAAATGACAAGACTCCCAAAGACAGGGCCCTTTTCAACAGCTGAGTATCTGGCAAATATGAGGAAGAAGAAATGGAAAATGTAAGAAGAAATTTTTGGTGATCTCCTGGCAGCTTCCCAGAAAAGTTGCAAAACCACTGAAGATTGGAAGGGTGTTTTGCTGGCTTAGAAGAAGAAAGATAAGTAGCTGTTTAGACACACTAGGGACCTGGTCGGGGAGAGCATCAAGCTGATCCGGGATAGCATTGACCTGACCATGGACACTGTAGCGATAGACAGGGAATCTGGTAGGGCCCTAATCATCAGCTATCACAAGGCAGAATGCTGTAACAATTAAACTGCTGACAGGTAGCCACAAGATGCTAGTTTATGCCAGCTTGGGATATTTTAAGTTAAGAACATCAACAGATGTCTGACCACAAGAGTAATGTGGTAAATAATTGACATGAATGCTAATAAGCTTGAAGTAAACAGACTAGTAACCTATAGCAGAAGGACATCCCAACATTAGCAGGGTGAGGAACGGCAAATAAGGAAAAGGGACTGAAGCTCCTACTGAATATGCATTAGGCATAATGGCATCAGCATAACATTATGAAAGTTGAATCCCGGCCTGTGTGCCTTGGGAGATGTGACTCTTGGGAGATGCCAGGATGACAAGTCATGATGAGGAGGATGACTAACATTTTGGGTTCTTTTGCAAGGGATGGTGTGAGTATATGGCTGCTCAGCTGTACAGTTTATATTATCTGTATCTACCTTGCTGGAGTGGAGTATTTGTAATGTTGCTAACTGTGTTAATAAAACTATTACAAATAGAAGGTTTTTCTAAGTGTGTGTTGCAACCATGCACATCAGGGTTCCCAAGTGTACAGTAATTTTAATCATACTGGACCTGATCTTGGGACAAGAACCTACCAAATCTCAGAAAGCTAACTGGGAGTTCTTAAGTAATCAATACACAATCAGTAGGTCAGGCAACGCCACCTACCCTTCAACTTGCCACAGTCACACTTCATTTTCATCCTGCAGCTACTCAGGCAGTAGTTAAATAGTTCCTTCCTGCTAGTCAAGTGACCTGTAAATGGCTTCTTTAGCCAAGGAAGCAGAGCATAGCTGGTCTCCCAGACTAACAGGAGGGATTTCAACATCACTGATGTCCATAGTGATCCTGAGGACAAATCCTCCATTATTAATTAAGGCAAACAGATGAGTTCTGAAAGATCCTGGTGGCATGGACCTTTCCAGAGCACCTCACATTAAGGCTGATGAGTCCACTATGGTAAACAACCAGGCCGTGGCATATTCAGAGAGAAATAACACTTTCTATTTATGAGGCCTGGAGCAGGGGGTAATGGATAGGCAAATGAGTATCATCAATTGCCCCAGTACAGTTCAGGAACCCCATGCATGCAAAGCCATCAATAACCTCCTGAACATTGCCAAGATTTATGACCTAGTGCATCAGTACTTTCTGCATACAACCACACACCAGCATCACAGTGGTCTCAACGGTGGATGTATCCAGGCCAAACTGGTTAGCCACTAACTGGTGGCAGCTGGGGTGGCCAGCTTCCAGATGGCAATGGTGAAGTGTGTCTGAACACTGAGGGACACTCACATGTTGGTATGCTGCCACTACAGCCCTGTGTCAAGCTCAGTGCAAATCTCTAGGAAAGTTGCCTTTGAAAAGAGATGGCTAAAGGGACATATGATTGAGGTCTATAAAATCATGACTGGTGTAGAGAAAGAAGTGTTGTTTACTATTTCTCATAACACAAGAACTAGGGGTCACCAAATGAAATTAATAGGCAGCAGGTTTAAAACAAACAAAAGGAAGTATTTCTTCACACAGCGCACAGTCAACCTGTGGAACTCCTTGCTGGAGGATGTTGTGAAGGCCAAGATCATAACTGGGTTTAAAAAAGAACTAGATAAATTCATGGAGGATAAGTCCATCAAGGGCTATTAGCCAGGATGGGCAGGAATGGTGTCCCTAGCCTCTGTTTGCCAGAAGCTATGAGAATGAGTGACACTCAGAATGAGTGACAGGGGATGGATCAGTTGATGATTACCTGTTCTGTTCATTCCCTCTGGGGCACCTGGCGTGGGCCAATGTCGGAAGACAGGATACTGGGCTAGATTGATCTTTGGTCTGACCCAGTAGGGTCAGTCTTATGTCATCCTAAAATTCTGGCACTATTGCTGGTCATCTGGATCTACAGAATGAGTCTTTCCTACCATTCACTGGTGGCTTTCCAAGCCCAGTGTGCTGCAAAATTCATGCAGTAGCAGTTGCTCTATATCCTCCTCTTCCTCCAGCTGCTGCTGCTGGCACAGCTGTAAGCATCTGCAGGAGCCAATCAGTAGCACAGAAGCTGAAATCCAAAACCACCCTGAGTCACGATCTAAACCCGCCCTATGCTTTGTGTATTTGCAGATATTGGCATCACAGTGCAGTGCATTATTCTCTCCAAGCTGGCTGACAGCAGTTTGAAAATGGTGTTTTCTCTCAAAATGGCACAAACCCACCCAGAAAGAGATGAACCATGGGAGTTTTTGAGTTTGAATTCAACTGGCTTCCATTTGTATGTATGTATGTATCCCACAATGCACCACAAGAAAAGACCAAAAATGAACAGAGCCCAGCAGAGAGGCAAAGGACCATAGGGTACCTGTTCAGAATGCCATGCGCTTACTCCACACACAGACCTTGTTGTGTGCACAATGATATGGATTGAAACAGAAAATAGCTGTCCATGTGGACACTATTACTGTCAGTTATCTACCATGCACCAATCCGTGCACTATAATCCAGTGCACAGTAACATCCCATGTACACAAGCCCTAAGAATCAGGGACAAGTTAAGGCAATCTGGGGCCCTAGGCACACTCCCTTGCCATGGCCCCACTCCTTCTTGTGTTGGCAGCAGATTTTAGAACTTAGATGAATGGCTCAGTTCACATCTCTCAGAGTTATTGCTTTATGGTGTCTGCAGACTCAGGAAGGCATCAGTTATCCTTGGGTCATGTTTTTAAGCCTCTCTTGTAAATCACTGAGTCATAGTAACTTATATTCTTTTTTGTAAATGACAGTTTAGATTCTGCTCTCATGCTGTGACTCCAAGAGCTGGGGCCCTAGTCACTGGCCTATAGTCCCTCTGCCTTTATCCAGCGTTATCAAAGATACGTATACATCATTCAGACTATGTCTACACTACATGTGCTACAGGGGCACAGCAGTAGTGCTGTAACTATGCGGCTGTAGCATAAACACTTGCTATGGTGATAGAGATGTTTGTGACACTGTAGTAAATCCATCCCCTCGAGGCAGTAGCTAGGTTGACAAAATAATTCTTCTGTCTATACCGGGGCTTAGGTTAGCTTCACTAGATCCCTCAGGGGTGTTGATTTTTCATACCCCTGAATGACATAGGTAGCCTCACCTAAGTTTTAGATCATGACCAGGCCTTGGTGTCTGGGTACTTCCTTTACACTATGTTTATTATTTGCTATGGATCCAGCATATCTTGATGTCACACTAACTCTCATCTCATCTATCTCTGAGAGGTGTGAACTGGCCCATTGTTGTTTAAACATCAAAACAATGTATTGTACATTTTTTTTATTTTCATCCAGAAACATGGCTTTACTTCCCAACTTAGGAAGAAAAATATTGTCAAAATACCAAGGCCACATAGCACATTTAATGAGCATGAAAAAAAAAATCCTGGTATATATTACAAGTCTGAGTTGAATAAACCAGTTCAAGATTTTATACATGAATTTTGAACTTTAAATACGTAGTTGAAAGACATAACCTTTGGACTGCTTACATGTTTCCTGAGGCACAGAAATCCCCCCATACTGTGCATGCAATAGTATAATATTTTGAATATGGAATAAAGCATAGGGAATAATTTCTTGTTACTTGAGTTTCTGAACACATAAGTTAAATGTATTACACACAACAAATTAATCTTAAATTCTTATCATACACATACTAGATAAATATTGTTCTTTATAGTGATTTAGAATATACAGTTTTATATGCCATAATGAATTATAGCTCCACAATTAAAACTTACCACTGGGCAGGTCACAGTTTCCCACCATTAATATTTACTGGGCTATTAAATTATTAGTAACCTTCTAATTAGAGAATATAGCTGTAATTACAAAAGTGGCTTTTTAGCCTTTCCTATTATTGCAGTGACATACAGCTTATGAGCCATATTACACTCACTTATTAGTTGGTAAATGGAAACTTTTGGATGGTCAGCTCAGCACAGTAAACTCAATTAGGGTGTTAGTTCAGTAGTCATTTTAATTGTTGTGCTTTCAATGAGCTCATTTAGTGAAAGAAAAATAGTCTTTTCTCTTCCCGTAAGCCCGGAAATAAATGTGCAATATATATGTTGAATCCATCACTTCCAGAATCCTCACGCTAGGTTTCCAAGGAAAAAGCTGTGCTAATAAGCACTGGCTTGCACTGCATATCTTAAGGTGAAGGTATGAAACAAGGTGGTGGTTAATGGGGAGTAGGAAGGTGTCAGAAACACTTTTAGTCATGTAAATATTTTTACAAGATGCATTTCAGAATTGAAAACAGATAACCCACAGCCGGCCAATGTGAAGTACTTACTGGCATACTGACCATTAAATGAATTAGGATCTATTTTCTTTTTCAGTGCACTGGTTAATAGGTTATTAGGAACACCTTCTGCAAACTCTATGTACAGCTTGTCTTGTGTTCTTTGAATTGACTTACTTTTGTAGTAACCAAAGTGGGACAGTCTTCAAAGGATTTTTTTTCTTATCTTTAAAGTGTGACTTCAGTCAGAAAATATTGTCGGAGGTTTATGTCAGGATTAGGAAAACTGGGAAACTCACTTTCTATGAAAGACTTTTTAAAGCAAAAGCATCCTCCAGAGAGATCAGTCAATGGAGGGAAACATTAAGTGATTTTTTTTTATTATCTCCCTGTCTCTTTTTTTCCGTCTTATATACTATGTGATATGTGTAAGAGGGAAATTTTATAAACTCTTTGGGGAAGAAAGTGTCTTTCCCTCTATTTGTACAGCACCTAGCACCATGGAACTGGTCTCAGCACAATCATCCTATGAATGTTGAAGAATAATAATAATGGAGAAATTGGTCTATGTTCACCCGCTCTTTAACTCTTATCCTGATTTTTTTTTATGTGAATTCCATTAAGGAAATAGGTTTGATCTTTATTGAAAACAAAATTGTTAGATATTTGAAGCAGAATGGAGGTTGTTGTTTATGTAGCTGGAGGATGGGCATAAAAAGTTTTGCAAGCATATGGATCTTCTGGGCATTAGGGCATGTCTACACTTACCCACAGTTCAGACTGCAAGGATGTGAAATGCAATGCACGTCAGTGTGCTGCACTGTAACTCCCCAGTGTGGACGTGGCAGGCACCAACTCAGAGGTCCTAAATTCACACTAATGTAGTCCTATCTGAAGAAAACATGCAACATACAAAGGGAGCTGCTTGAATTTTACTTGTATGTTCTGTTGAGCTTTATCTTTAGGACTCTGTTAATAGCATCAGTTTATCAGCAATGTTGACCAGTTGGAAGATGTTGCTGAATAGAGCTGTGAAGAGGATAGATGTTCCATTTGGTGAAGGATTTAAAGATTTTGAAATTTGGCTTCATTCTGAATTGGAATAAAAACTGAAAACTTCAAAATTCTCTACAGGAAAATTCCTCCCCAAATTTTGTTTTGGGTTGATCAAAACATTTCAATTCAACTTGTTCACCTTTTAAAAATGTTGCATTATATTCTAATGAACCACTTCAAAATGAAATATCAAAATGTTTCATACTTCAACTGTCAAAATGGGGCAACTTCACATTGTCAGAATTATTTTTTTCTGGTTGTCTTCCAAAACAAATTTCTGATGAAATCAACCTGATTTCACAAAGCATCTTGATTTCTATGGAACCATATATTCCTATAGGAATATGATTCAGTCTAAATGTCTCTGATCAGCTCGATTGCAGACTACCTCATTTGCTCAGAAGTTATTCGAAGGGCAGAGGCTGAAGAGCGAAGTGCTTTGGCTCAAGACCTCTGGTGAATTCAGCCTTTCAATGAGCCAGGCACTGTTGCTGATCTAAAAAAGCTCTTAAGCATGTGCTTATCTTTAAGCACATGAATAGTCCAATTAGATTTATTGACGCTTTCACGGTTGTTTAAACTGATGGGACCATCTTTTGTGATGAGTATTCAACCCAAAAGCCTCGAAGCAGGACTCTGAGGGAGGCTGGATTACTACTAGCTACCCAGGTGCTGGCTCTCAGCCATTCACCATTCCTTTTACCCACTACTGTTGCAGAGATCTGTTCTGTAATCAGAACAGAAGTATAACTTTCATACACTGTGTGTTTATTTATAAATATGTAAAATGCAGTTCAGTATTGTTTGTCTTTCTGAGGGCTGGCTTATACCTCTCTAGTGTGTTTTGCAAAGTGCTGTCCTCTAATTGCCCCCTGGAGACCCTTCTGGCACACTCAAAGAGGTGCCCAGTTTGTGTTAAAACAGTTCTGTTTCAACCAGAAATAGTAATGTTTGTACTGTCAGCCACATGCCCTTGTAATCTATATAACTCATCAAGCATGGTTTAATTATAATATGAGATGGGTTTCTTGCTATATGGTGAAAGCACTCATCACACTCTGATGCTTTCTCAATATCCTTTGTACTCATGAATATTTTGCAGTGTACACTGTATTGTGTTGTCTGGAAGAAAATAAGTCATCCAGGGTTAACTAGCCCTATTAAGAAAATCTGAAAAGACTTTTGTGACCTAATAATTACTTAACAGCTGTAAATACCTAAACTTCCCAATGGCTCCAACAGCTGGTTTTCTCTACCATGCATCCCATTACACTCCAGCTTTGAATGTTACTTTTTTAGCACATTTCCCAAATGTAACACCAAATTTTCCACAGTCTGTGAAAATACTTTAAATACCATTTTCATGGATAACACCTTGGCCTCTTTTTAAAATTAATATACATTTTAAGGCTTCAGTACTGTATGTGTAGAGACTGTTTATTTGTGTGGGTATGTAACATGGTGTCAGATTCTGGGACCCTACTGTAGCCTTTTATTTGATTCAAAGTGAATTTTGTAATGTGATATTTCGCCACTGTGGGTTCGGCTCTGGCGGCTACAGTTTCAAGCTTAACAGAGTGAAAGTCACCTCTGCTACTTCCTTCAGAGTTAGTCTCTAGGACCACATAAAGACCAACGGTAGTTCTGCGTGCTGTGCTCTGGTTGGTAGAGGGTGGTAGGGGGAACGTTTAGAGGGGACACATGACCCTCTTCTTGGCAAGTCACTGTGCCCCAGAACTCCACCCGATTGGTCAAATCTGCTCTCGGGGAGGTCCTCTGCAGCTGAAACCCATCCTGATCAGTAGAGGGCAGTGGGAGGAATTCTTAGAAGGGTGACATGACCCTCTTCCAGACCTGTCACACTATCCTAGAACATCCCCTGATTGGTCAAATCTCCTGTCCAGGTGGTCCTATGGGGGTTAAACTCATCCTGATTGGTAGAGGGTGGGGAGAGGAATTCTTAGAGAGCTCACATGACACCCTTTGCTTCTGGACATGTCTGTCTTGACCCCAGAAGTAATACCCCAAAGGGTGGGTTTTATGGTGATAGGTGGGTGGGGCCTGAGTGGTCAGGGGCAGGGCCTACGCTTGATTGATGGCAGGCCCCTTATACTACTCACAATCCCATTATAAAGCAGATTTTTACTCACTTTATGTCACCACCCAAACAAAAGGAAGAAAATTTGATGGGCTGGTTTAATTGAGGAGTAGAATATTTTCTGAATTTTACATTCAATTAAGTACTTTTTAAGATAAAAGGCTTCTTTCTGAAAATTTTGCAAAGAGTCTAAAGGATATGTCTACACTTCAACTGCTACAGCAGCACAGATATGGGACTGCAACTGTGCCGCTGTAGTGCCATAGTATAGATGCATCCTACATCGATGAAAATTTTTTTAATTGATGCAGTTAATTCATCTCTCCAAGAGGTGGTGACTTGTTCAATGGAAGAATTCTTCTTTCAACCTAGCTGCACCTACATCAGGTATTAGGTCAATCTAGCTACAACGTTCAAAGCAAGACATTTTTCACAACTCTGAGCAATATAGCTAGGTCAATCATGTAGATGAGGCCTTAATATGTCTTTGTCCCTCAACCTGCCCAATGAAATCTCAGCACAAAATTGGGATGTTTATATACTGGCACTGTTTAAATACATGTACTCTTTAGAAAGATCTCAATAGTTCTAACAGAATTGCCACTTAGAGTTAGGAAATAAAACTGGAAATAGTAGAATCTTTCATTGGGGAAATTATATATCATGAACTCAATAGAACTCGCAAAGAGCTGAACCAGTCCCCCAGCATCACAGAGTGAAACGTCTTACAGAATATTTGTCATACTGCTCTGTATTTTAAGTCAAAGCAAATCAAACTGAGAAGCATGTAATCTGCTACTCACAGTCCATCTTCCATACGGTCTTTTCTATTGCTCAAATATCCCATCACAGTCTTTAAAACCTCTAAGATTACAGCTTGGGGCTAAGAGACATGGTTCCGATGATCTGCTCTGGGAGGATAATGGAACCAGAGGGTCTCCAGAGGACTCTGAGGAAGCAGAGTGTATTGCCAACTCTTCACCTTTACAGCTTGGTTAGCATTTTACAATGACTCTTTTTTACCAGCTACAGTGTCTATTAGGTGCTTTCCCACAGGTTCACCATTACAAATCACCATGGTTTTATGAATGACCTATAACAAATGAAGCATAAGAGAAGATGGTTATGGTGTCACTGATGGTTGTGTTGTGCCGAAGCTCATCAGCTGTGCTATAAAAGTCCGTTTTGGCTTCTTATGTCTGGATTGTGCAGAAGGCAGAAAATTGTTTCTTTGCGCCTAAAATAACATCTGCAAAGTGTTGATCGATAGATTTGTTTAGAGCAGTGTGTAGCCTGGTTAATTCAGACTGACTTCACTTGGTTGCTACTGAGAGTTCCTCCCATTATAAGGAAATAACAGGTTATTCTGCAGATACAATCAATCAACTTAGGCTTTAACTATTTGCATCAGTGGAAACCAATGTTAGGAGGCTAGAATGCGTGATCTAATCATTTGGGTTTCCATACATGCCAGTCACCAAATGCTGTGAAACAACTGCAGTTTGCATTCATTTAAAAAAAAAAAAAAAGCATACCTGATGCTGACTTCTAAGCTTTTAAAGCCTTTGCTACCATTACAGAGACATCAGAAATCACATTATTACTGATCACTGAAACGTCAAGTCTCCTGACATCTCAGCCAGTCAGACGTACTCTCATCTGTACTTTGGTCTTTACATTTCAAGCAAATGGAAGTTCTCTGATGAAGAGAAACAGTCAAAATGAAAAGACATTCACATATTCAAAGGTTTTAAAGCCAGAGGGACCATTGTGATCAAACAGTAGTTAACCTCTCATGCAAGTCTTAAATACATCTAAATTAGAGCAGGGGGCCTAATTCTCAGTTTCAGGTTACAACCTCACTGTCTTCAATGGAGCTGCACTAGGGTAACAGAGGACAGTTTATCCCACAGTATTGAGAAAAGGTCTTTCTTCACTTAAAAGTGAATAGAAATATTTTTTTTAAATAAATACTAATATCTCCCAAAGTCATCTTTTCAGAAAAGCCCTATAGAATTGCACAAATATTCCTGCCATCGAATTATTTTGGCTGGTTAAATTGTTTGAGATGTAAGCTGTGGAGCTGGGGGGAAGGGCACTTTAGTAATATCAATAGTTTAGAAAGACCTTTATTACAGTTCTGAGAAGATATCAAAAAGCTAATAAGCCAGTAGATAAGGGAAGCTTGATGGTCTTAATGAACGAGAAAAGGCTATAGTAACACCTGCAGGTGGTAAAAGTAATCAAACACTCTGTATGGATTCACCACATAAACCCCATATGGAAATAGATGAAATATTTACACTGGGAGGCTGCATCCTTCTACACTAACATTTATAACTGAACTATCCCAAACAATCACTCTATCACCAAACATGCATCCTCTAGGTGCCAGATTTCTGCACTGCCTAGCATCATATACAACCCCAGTGACAGACAATAAGATACGGAAGAGTTTGGATCCAGTGCTATAAACCGCCAGGCACAAACAGTGTCTGTGAACTGAGTTGTTTTTGTTTTTAAACCAATCCAGCCCATCAATACCTTTCAGTAACTCCAAACATCAGAACTTTTGCAAGAAATGTTTCTTTTTTTTACTGCTCTTGTCCATTGTTAGTTTTTGGAGTAGACACCCTGTTAAATAGTATAGTTTGTGTTAGCACCCTTGTTAGCTTCAGTTCAACAAACAGTTTTGCTCACCAAAAACAATTGTTTTTGTCTGTCCAATAGCATCCAAACAATATTTAATGTACCAGTAGGGCACCTGTTGTAGTATTACACATGCAGAGTATCCTAGAGTCCTCCTGCAGTCTATGGTCCCATTGACTTTAATGTCAATAGTTTCCCAGTGTAATTGAGTTAGAGTGAGTGATTGTTGAACAAAGATACTGAAAGGTTTCAGCAAACTTCGAAAGGTACAGCAGCATATTTAAACTCTTTATGGCTCCTTTCTCCCTACTTGCAACCCTATCATAGTTGACTGTCTCCTTCACCAGTGGGTTCCATGACTCTGTAATAGACCTTGACCACCACATCTCTCTCTTTTTGCCCCACTCCCAATACCATACTTTTGAAGTTCTCACTGTGGGGCCCAACAGCTCTGGCAAATTATCCTATTGCTATGAAACATGTAAATTATTATTTTTGCTCTGCAGGCTTCAGAGTACATAAAATATTTGTTTAGTCTGAGTCCTGTAATAAGCTCTTCAAAGGTAGGGAGGATCAGAGGGAAGGAGACCACTGAATAACACTTTTTGGTGAGGAACAGATGCTTATTGGCAGGGCACAAAGTAGGAAGGTAGAAGTCTGCCGAGAGGTCCTACGGTTCTCTGCAGTGTGACTGTGGGTGAAATTCACTCCATGCAGAGGGCCGGCACAAGGCCTATGTACCACTTATGTGCTACTTATTTTGGTGGCTTGAGTTGGCCAAGTGTACTGAAGTGAATGTCACCCTCTGTGAATTGTGAATGCTCTTGCTTTCATTTCCTCTCTGAAATGCCAGCACTACAAGGGAAAAAGAAATGCAAAAATGTCATCAGAAAGAAGAGTGCACTTGTAGAATGGTACAGGAGAATGATCTTCTCTCAGTCTATCAAATGGGATTAAGCCTGTCATCTCAAAACAAGTGCAGGATCACAGAGGAAAAAATGAGCCGAGGTTGAGGCTGGAGAACTAAAGTACAAAAAAAAAATTGATAAAAGAAAACTAAGCTTCAACCAAAACATAGCTACAATGAGCTGTCCCATGTTATTTTATAGCAGAACTGGAAAAAGGTAATGCCACAAGCAAAATGTGCCATACAGCTTGCATTTATTATAGTTTCCTCCTACCTGTTCATTTTTAAAGCTCTAAGTCAGCTCAAGCCATGCAGCTCCCTCATGTGTTCATTACAGAACCTTAAGCTTCAATCTGTACATTATATCAAGTGTCACCTCTGCAGCTTCAGCAGCCTTGAGCTATTCTGTGCACACCATTAAGTTGTCAAACTGAAATTAAATGGTGATTTTTAAAAATAAGCCTTAAAGTGAGCCATATGATGCTGCTGGAAGCTGTGACAAAGAGGTCAGAGAAAGGGAAAGTTGAAAAGTTCCTTCTATTGGATTGCGCAGAGATCATTATGAGAGGAAGGATGTTTCAGTGGTTAGGGTGCTAGCCTGGGGTTCGGGAGACGTAGTTCAATTCACTGCTCTGCCATGAGCGTCTTGTGTGACCTTTGGCAAGGCACTTAGTCTGTGCCTCTATTCTCTAGCTGTACCATGGAGATAACAGCACTTCCCTCCCTCACAGGGGTGTTGAGAATAAATACATTAAAGACTATGAAGAGCTCAGATACTACAGTAACAGAGGCTATATAAGGACCTAAGATAAAAAGAACATAACACAAAGTTATAACATCCATTATTCCTGATTTTTCATCTGTCTACTGAGATTTCATATTAGCCTCCTGAATACTTGCAGAGATAGTTTATGGCTTGTGAAAATTTCAACTCTATAGAACTTGGTTTTGTTTTTTGGTTTGGGTAAATCAGGGACTGAGAGTGGCGTGTTTCTGGGACTGAATGTCTATTGTGTGTTGAGAGCGCCATCCAGTGATAAAGCAGCATTTTAACAGCAAGGACATGTATTAATGCAAAAGGCTTCCGACCATTTTAACCGAGAAAATAGCTACACAAACCTACCACTTGTCACAACAGACAAAGGTGTCTCTAACAATCGGATTTTGATTTTAAACCCACCAAAAGCAAAAATAAAGATAAAAAATCCAGAATTAGACCCGCACATTTCTGTTAGAAGAAAAGTGCACCCAAACAACAATGTGAATGTTCATGTAATAACATACTCGCTTCACAATGTATAAATTGCAAAAGGTATATATTTCTTATGGCTAAGCCCAGTGATAGCAGTAGTCATTTTGCTGCAAAGTGCCATTTGTTACTCTGGCAGAGCACAGCTCAGTGTAAGAGGTACTAAATCAATTTTCATACAACTTTAATTCAGGTTTATCCATTGGAAGCGCTTTAATTTTTAAATATTTAAACACAATAATCTGATAGGTAGGTGACTGAAAGTGCAACCCTCCATATTTATAGAGCAAATGCTTTTAAAAATAAATCAGTATTGAATGAAAACAGAAATTGATGTGCAATCTCTGACATAGGAATCCTTTCTATACCTCTGATTTAAAATGTCACCTTACAGCAAGATATTGAATTGTAGCACTATTCTATGAGCCAACTGGTCTCAATGATTAATTCTGATGAAGGATGGCTAGCTAAAGTACTTGTGCTGTAATGGGCATTGAAAGTGGTAGTATTTTTAATCTTCAGATGCAATGAGAATTGAACTTACAGATGACTTTGAAAATCTCAGGCTAAAGCTTAATAATCACTAACTAATTAATGGCATGACACTCAGTGAGCAGCATTCTACAGAGGTGGGGGGAAATAGGGCAGTATATTAAATGACTTGTCTAAAGCCACAGAGGGAGCCAGGTCACAGAGCTGTTATTTGCCACTTTTGGAATTGTTCTCAAAAGAAACTTTGTACAGTGTAACAGGGTGCTAGTTGAGAAGCCCTTAATCAGCTCCTGCCACCCCAACCCCAGTCAAGGAGAATGGAGTGGGGCTGGGTGAATAGCCTGGTGCCTACCTGGTAACTGGCCACACCTGCCAGTCTTATTTGCTCAGAGCTATAAAGGCTGGGAGGAAGCCACAGAGGTCAGGCACAGAAGGAAGTGTGAGCTTCCTAGTCTGTTGCTGGCCAGGCCTGCTGTATGCAAAGTAGCTGTGAAGCTTGTATCTAGTTGGGAACTGGTGGTGGGGAAACCTTTTGAGAATACAGAGCACGAGTGTTGCACCAGACTGAAGTGTCCATGACTCATTGAAGAGGGAGGCCAGGGACCGAATACCCAGGGGCGCAGCGTGAACCCTGTTACATAGAGTCTGAGAATCACGAGGCCAGATTTTCTAAAAGCAGACCTGACATCTCAGTAATGGCACTCAAGTACCATGTTCTCTGCGTCCTCATATTATGACATTGCATCATGGTGAAATATATTCAAGTCTTCACACAGTGACACTATATCATCACAATGTGACGTCTAAATGTGCTGAGGCTTTCTTATAAAATGTGTGACTCTTTGAAGACATGGAACAAAACTGTAAAAACTGGGAGTGGTCCATGTATTTGGCTAGTGGGATGCTGGCAGGGCCGGCTCCAGGCACCAGCCGACCAAGCACGTGCTTAGGGCGGCACCTTAGAAGGGGCGGCCAATGTTGGGGTGGTGGGGGGCGCTTGCGGTGTTGTTGGTTGTTTTTTTTTGTTCAGCGGGTCGGCGCTCGAGGGTTTGGTTTTTTTGTTTCGGCCGGGCAGCGCGGGAGGTGTTTCTGCGGCGTGGCGCTGGAGGGGGGGGCACGGGGGCTTCGGTGGCCCGGCGCGGCGCTCCGGGGGTTTGGGCGGGGCGGCGCAGCAGTGGGGGTTTGGGTGGCCCGGCGCAGCGCTCGGGGGGTTTGGGCGGTCCGGCCCGGCCCGGCGCTCGGAGCGAGGGTTTGGCCAGCCCGGCCCGGCGTGGCGTGGTGCTCTGGGGGGAGGGGCGGGGGTTTGGGCGGTCTGGCGCGGCGCTCAGGGGTTTGGCCGGCCCGGCCCGGCGCTCCGGGGGTTAGGCGGCCCGGTGCAGCGCTCAGGGGGGGTTGGGCGGCGCGGTGCTCGGGGGCGGCCCGGGCGCTGGGGGTGGAGGGGGTCGGCGGCGCGGCACTCGGGGGAAGGGGGGGTGTTACGGCGCGGCGGCGCTCTTCTTTTTTGCCTGCAGCGGCAAAAAAGTTAGAGCCGGCCCTGGATGCTGGCAAACCTACTGACTTCCTAGGGAGTTCACTTGCTTAAAATTAAATATTAATGTAAGAAAAACGACACCACATAGTTTAGAAGTTGCATTGTGGGACTGGACGACTGACAGTAGGAGTTCATAGGCCAGCTCTGCCACCTTGGTCAAGCCCACTGAGAAGGACTGGTCAAAATTTTTCCAACCCAACAGTTTTCCATCAGAAAATGCTGCTTCTACAACATTGGAATGTTTCATGGAAATGTACCAATTTCAGTGATACTTTACACAAAATTACTGAAGCACTTCATTTTGATTAGCTCAAAGTGCTTTGTTTCAAATTTGATATATTATAAAAATAAAAGTTGAAATGAAGTACTTAGACCTTGGTGAAACAAAGTGATTTGATATTTCTGACATGAAGCTTTGTTTGGCAGGGAATGTCAGAAAGTTGACCGTACCTTCCAATTCATGGCTAAAGGAAACTTCAAAATGGTGGAATTTTCCTGCACACCAGAAAACCTGAGTTTTGACCAATTCTACTGTTTAGGCACCTAATAATGCACCTTAGCAGACAATTTAGGAATATTAATTATTTTCCTAAGTGGAAGTAGGCCAAGGTTAGGCACACATTTTTCTTCCATTGCCAGGTTTTATTCTTTGGGCACCTATGCGCATTTTATAAATACCTTAAGCACAGCTCCCATCTCTCACCATGTTGCTCAGTCTGTAGGCCTTGAGCTCTGCACCTTGGAGCATTGCAGTCATTACTGATCAGAAGGCTGTGGCTGTGTTCTAGCCATGTTTTGGCCCTAGCACTATGATTTTAGCAATTTTATACCTAATTGCCTTTTTCAAATTATTTATGGACATTTCAAACATTCTAGCAGGGGCTCAACTCCTACATCTGGTCCTTGTTTGGTCTGTGTAGGCATTTAATCAATGATGAGTTTGTGGAGGGTGGCGGCTAGGTAAAATATGCCCCTGAACCCTAGCCAACATTAGTTCTGGCCTCCCATTCCTCTAAAAGCTCCTTCCATTCCTTCTCCCCTTTCTCATACTGCCTATGGTAAAGGCTTATGAATGTAGTAACATTTCACCCTTGCACGAAATAGACAGGTACCATCCTGACTCTGGTTCATGACCCCCATTGTCCACCCTTGCATTTCCTCCAGAAGATGGCATAACTGTGTTTACAAAACCAACCAGAACAGCCACTGAGAGCCTTGGCCTCCTAAAGATGCACAGGAGGTGTCTTTATCCACCTGGTGGTGCGCTGGAACAATTTTTACAGTGGGGTTGCTGAGAGCCATTGAACCAAACTGTAAACCCAGTATATATTGGAATCCACTTCAAGCCAATGGGTACAGAAGCACCCCCAGCACCCCTAGTTGCAGCACCTCTGACATTATAGCCCTAAAAAAGGGTAATGGGATCATTTTGGCATGCTGTATATTTTGTAACATATCCATACAATGTGGAATACCTCCCCCTGATGGACAAGACCTAGAGGAGACAGTGGAGGAGGAGGACTGTAATGAGCCCATACCCAATTCCTGCATTTGCCAGGAGGAGGCAGCCCCAGAAAACCACTTCCTCCTTGCAGGAGCACCAGGACATATATTGCATGAAACAGGCTGCGGGGAGAAGCATTTAAAATTAAACATCCATCCAACAGAAGAAATGAGTTAAATAAACATAACTAGGCTTGACAGATTTCCATTTTTATTTTTTAATAATTTCAACAGATACCAATGTTTATTTTTAAACTTTTTTCTATTGTTATCAATTTAAATTTTCATAATTGCACCAAATTATGGGTTTAAAGTATTTATTTTTATGGATTTTAATTTTCACAGTTGTGGGAATTTAGGGGGTCTGGACAACAATTATTTAATGATAGTAGAGGTTGAGATTCAAAATGTTAAAGCTTTATAACTGTTAAAACACAAATTGTCAACAGCACATGTCAAAATACACAAAGTAAATATCCTTAGGCCAAACTCCAATAAATTCCCAAGGAGCTTCTCTCTTACTTTGCCTATCTGTAAATGTTGATTATCATAAATGCAAATATTTTTGTTGGTCTGTGTGTGTGCAGTGAAATTGATATTTACCAACATTTACCGATACAAATCTAATCTTTCCAGGTCTAAACATAACAAGGACCCATGACTAGAGGAATTTGTGCTCTTTATGTAGTGTGTTAAAGGCACAGAGGGAAAAAAAAGGGCGGGGGCCTTCAATCAATGACTGGGACGTGCTCATAGGAGAAAGAAACTGCTTTTTAAGCGGAAGGGCTCAAGTGCTGCAGGTATTGGGACCCAGCCTCACAGCAGACATCTCTCTTGGTCTGGATCAGCCACAAGCCTGTCTTTAAATTCTATATTTATAACCTTAAGCCTTTCCCGCCGCACCGGTGCTCTGATTGGATCAGCTCTTGGAGTGAGACTGGGTGTGAAGTGCAAGGTGGATTGTGCAATGAAAACTTCCAATAAAGTTTTAACTGTCGCACCATACTTCTGGATGTTTCTGGGCCCCTTAGCTGAGTTGCCATGCCGTGCTTCTGGAAGTCTGCAGGGACAGAGTACTCTAAGTAAAATCCATATCCTCTCCCAACTGCTACTCTCCCTTTCTTTGGGCCCAAGTCAAATGCTGTGGTATAAAGCATGTGGGTTACATGAGCAGGCCATTTATTTTGAGTTATCAATGAATCCCACTATATTAGTGGCTGCATCTGCATGCTTCCTTCTGAATTACTCATTTCCTGTACCAAAGTCTCCTCCTCAGTCTCCAAGACCTAGTTTGCTCACAACTTCTTTTAGAAAGAAAATTTAAAAAAAAAAAAAAGGTCTTCTAGTTTTAAAAATTAGGAAACAGAGCTGCAGATGCAGAAACTAATGGGAAGGGGACACGTGACTCCAACACAATGCTTTCCTAATCCCAAATCTAAACCTAACCAAGGCCCCTCTGCTGGCCCGAACCGTAGGTTTGAGGTTGGGGCTAACAGGGGAGGTCTCAGACTAGAATTAGGGGTGGGGAAGGCAGATGGTCCTCAGTTAGGGTTAGGATTGATGTTGGCAGGGGCCCCAGGCTAGGATATGATTGGGGCAGGCAGAGATCTCTGGGCTAGGATTTGGGTTGAGGTCAGCAGGGAGGTCCCAGTGTATGGTTAAGACTGGGGCCACAGGAGGCCCCAGGGTAGGGTTAAGGTAGGGGTGTGCAGGAGTCTCTGGGCTAAGGTGAATATGGGGTGGGCAGGGATGCCAGAGCTAGGGTTAGGATTGGGGTGGGCAAATAGCCCCGGACTAGAGTCAGGTTGGGGGCCCAGGACTAGGATTAAGTTTGGGACCAAAAAGGACCACTGGGGTGTTAGAGGTGTGATGGCATGAGCCTCAGGCTAGGGATGGGGTTGGGGCTGGCAGGGGTTCCCAGGCTAGGGTCTCAGCTGGAGCTAACAGATGCTTAGAAAGAGCAGTGTCTTTTGGGGCTTAATTTAAATATTTATTGGTTGTTGCTCTTCCTTGAAGCAGTCATCTCTGGGAGTTGTGTTTTTTGTTAGATACCTCTCTTGCACTAAATATTTCTGAGCTATTACTGGCCCAGGTGTCAGCGTTGTCTTCTTCCTCTTTCGTCTCACTGGAGATTGCCCTTTTCTATTGCTGAAGGGTCTTTAGGTCCAGAATTCATTTAAATATCTCTAGGGCATAGATGCAGGGGGCCTCCTGACTCAATCAGTCTGAACAGCTGAACTGAAAGTGAACTCAAAAGAGCTGAATCATGGCTGTGGTTCATTTCATCAGTCTCTCTTCATTCCTTCACAATACTGCATGCAAATGAAATGAGAGTTAAAATTCAGTACTAGTGTGGGATAGGTTAGATGCACACTACTCACCAGGACCCATCTAGGATCTTCTGGTATTTCAAGTGATATATTGTAGAGCTCTAACTAAGGTCAGAGTGCAACCTCTGAATGTCCGATGCTGTTTTGTTTCACATGCCAATATAGTTGTCCCAAATCTCCCTCAGGTTGCGTGAAGCATTTGGCTATGTAACAGGCTTGCTTGCCTGTGTGCTGGAGATCCTGGGGCTAATTCAGCCATGATGATTACAGAGTGTGCCACACCTGGGTTGAATCAGGTGATTTCCCATAAAAAAAAGAGCAGGAGACCACAGTTGAGAGTATGTGGGGAAAACTCTGCAGGTTGCAGTTATGGTTGTAGCTATTCTAGGGTGCAAGAAAGCTCCTGTAGGGCCTTGAGTTGGCAGGGAAAAAACTGAAGAAGTAGGAAAGAATGGGAGAAAGTTTTCTGGGTAGGGATGCTTGGCAGAGACCCTGTCTAAACACGGGAAAGACTTTAAAGGGCAGCTGGGCTGAAGATTGTGTGAATTTGTGTTTTATGTTATTTTTGGGTTATTCAGAAGAGAGACATTGAAGTAGGCTTGAGGCCTAGAGGGCCAAAGTGTAATAAAGTGGAGCTCAAGAGAGTATTTGAACTACATGTGGACAGGGAGTTCATAAAGGGCACGTGGGGGTGGAAACAGAAGTAGGGTGCTGTAGAGTAACTCTTGCCCTAAGGTGAGAGCCAATTCTATTGCAGACCAGCTCTATGTTCACTGAAACCATATGGCCCCAATCAGATGCTATAACAATATCAATAAGAGTTTAAAGAAGGCTTGTATTGTTGCCTCTTCTAGATTTTTATTATACTTAAAGCATTTTAACACTTTATTCCTGTTTTTCCTTATAATATTTTTAAAATGCTTATTGAATAGTATGCGCCTGGCTCTAAGACTTTCCTCCTTTTTTGCTAGCATGTTAGTCTATTTATTCAACTGGCACACGTTCTATACCACAGAATGATGATAATCTCTGGAGCAAATAAACCTAGAATAAGTGGCTGGTTGACCATTCAGGATGGTCTTTTGCAAGAGTGTAGCTGTCTTAAAGGTGCATACAATCTCAGTTGCAATTCTGCTGTTTATCTTTAGCTCACAGGAGGTGTTTAATCAGGCAAGATTTAACACATTTCAGGCTGTGGCAATACTGCTTTTCCAGCTTCACTTTCACTACTGTGCAGTGGCTGTGGTAAGATCATACAATATAGGGAAGGTATGTTTTCCTAATTTGAGTCTGTATGTACCGATTAGGAGAGTCTGGCTTTATCATGGGTATGTGCTTACTGAATTACAGCCCAGCTTAAAGATTCAGTCTTGTAGCCATTAATTAATAAATTCTGACTGTGGTAAAAAGTGAAGCAGTCATAGCAAAAAGACACTATCTTCTTTGTTTGAGGCCCATGTTCGCACATGTTTTTCATTCCTTTGATGTTTTTGGCAGCTATTGTTAACATTGTTTATACACTTTTACCAGCAGAAGGCATCTATTGCTTGCCACATGTGCTACTCAGTGTTAACTGGTATGAGGGGAAGTTTACCTCTTCAGTTAGTGTTCTAGTAACTAAATGGGACCGCCATTGTGCTTTATCTGTGAATGAGAATGGTAAACCCCGGCTGTTCATTGTCTCTGTCTAATCCAGCTAGATAATCAGATGGCCTGGGTTCACTTTTGAGGTGATCAGAGTGAGTTGAGAATATGAATCTTCCTCACACAACCATCTTAATTTTTTTTTATCTTTGAGACGTCATAACTAATGTTGAAAACATCTACCACCAAAACCAAGCTGACAATAGTTTTTGAATACCAGCTTTTAGAAGGGAACAAACGCAGTTGATTCTGGTTGTTTGCTTGTGATCTATGCAAATATGGAATGAGGGTGTATAGAGTTGGATGGGTGCAAAATGAATGTGTAGATGTGGAGTGAGTTGTCTGGTGAGTGTGTGTAATGGGAGTATGGGGGTGGATTGACAGTGCATGTGGAATGAATGATAGGGTGTAAGGAACAAAGGCATGGAAGGAGTTAGTACATTAGCAGGAGACACTTGTGTGTACAGTTATACCAGGGATCGGTAACCTTTGGCATGCGGCCCCCCAAGGTAAGCACCCTGGTGGGCCAGGCAGGTTTGTTTACCTGCCGCATCCACATGTTCGGCCGATCGCGGCTCCCACTGGCTGTGGTTCGCCGCTCCAGGCCAATGCGGGCTGTAGGAAGTGGCGCGGGCTGAGGGATGTGCTGGCCAAAGGTTGCCGATCCCTGAGTTATAGAAATTACAATCCACTGTTTCATTTTTAAAGATGGGTAGATATGTTAGTTTGAACTACACCACTGCCCTTATTAATGACTGTGAAACAAATTTAGTATTGATACTTCTCTAAAACTAAAAAAAACTCACCTGCCACTGTCACATAGCCTCTGTCCTCTCTAAGAGGAGTCAGGGCCCAGGTTACCTAGGCTGGGCTTCTTTAAAGAGAATCATAGAAATAGAGGTCTGGAAGGGATACAGATTTAGTCCATTCTCACATTCTGAGGCAGGACCAAGTATAACTAGACCATCCCTGACAGCTGTTTGGCAGTTCTTACGAACAGGCTAGACAGTGATGGGGATTCCACAACCTCCATTGGAAGCCTAGTTCAATGCATAACTGACCTTCATAGTTGAAAAGATTAGATATTAGGGGACAATCTAAATCTCCCTTTGTGTAGATGAAGCCCATTACTACTTGTTCTACCTTCAGTGAACATGGAGAACGGATCACAGTCCTCTTAAATCTTCTAATGCATTAAGGGTTGTTAATCAGGTCCCGCCTCAGTGGTGTGGTGGTGGTGGTGTTGTTTATTTTAAGTAAATATGTCCAGTTTTTTTAACCTGACCTGTGAGGAAAGATTTCTAAACCTTTTATCTTTTGTTGTTGCTCCTCTGCTCTGGACTGTCTCCAATTTGTCCACCTTTTCTAAAATGTGCCTAGAAATGGACACAGTGCTCCAGCTGAGGCCTCACCAGTGCTGAGCACAGAAGGAGAATTGTCTCCTGTCTTTTATATATGACATTTCTGTTAATATGTCTTGGAATATTAGCCGTTTCCACAGCTACATCACATTGTTGACTTGTATTCAACTTGTGATCCACTGTATCCCCCAGCTCATTTTCAGTAGTACTACCACCTAGAAAGACACCCCTGTTTTGTATTTGTCTTGGATTTTTTTTCCTTCCTAGGTACAGTACTTTGCAGAATTTCATCTTGTTGATTTCAGACCAATTCTCCAGTTGAGGTAGGCACCAGTGGGTGTGTGACCTCTCTATTGCCCCATAGTGTCTAAACAACACAATGGGCCAGGAGTGCATCTGCTGTAGATTACACATGCAGAGACTACCTGGAGTTCTCAGGTGGTCTGCATTGCCATTGACTTTAATAGCAATGGAGTTTACTAGTGTAAATAAGTTGGAAACTGTGGAACCACAATAATTGAAAGGCTTCAGTGAACTCCCAAAGAAGCCTATTTAAACTGTCTGTAGCTCCTCTCCCCACTTGTGACCCTATAATAGTTGACTGTGATCTTTACTTCTCTCTAGTAGGCCCCACAACTCTGCAATGGGCCCCAATACCTGTGAATATCTACCTCAGAGTTACCCTGCGTTTGAAGTTCTCATTGTGGGGCACAAGAACTCTGACAAATTATCCTCAGAGTCCCAATGGCTATGGAATATGTATGTTATTTTTATTCTGCAAGCCTGTATGTACATCAAATATTTATTTGATTACCCCCTGGCTCCTGTGCACTGCAAAGGAAAGGAGAGCACTGAATAATACTTATTGGAAGGCATGACATTCCAGGGTGCATCCAGACCAGTGAGGTATTGTCACCTGTGCCCTGCAACCACAGGCGTGTGCAGCACATTTCATTAGGGTGTGCACCCAGGGAGCCCTCCCCTAGCCCCACCCCCACCCTGCCCCCATCCACTCCCTCCTACTTCCCACCCTCTGACTGCCCCCCTCAGAACCCCTAACCCCCCCTGCTCCTTGTCCCCTGACTACCCCCTCCTGGGACCCCTGCCCCTAACTGCCCCCCAGAACCCCACCCCCTATCTAAGCCTCCCTTCTCCTTGTCCCCTGACTGCCCCCTAGGACCCTACCTGTCCCCTGACTGCCCCGACCCTTATCCACACCCCCACCCCAGACAGACCCCTGGGACTCCCACACCTATCCAACCGCTCCCCGCCCCATGACAGGACCCCCAGAACTCCCGACCCATCCAACCCCTTCTGCTCCCTGCCTACCTCGACCCCTCTCCACGCCCCTACCCCCCCACCCGCCCCCCCCCCCCCTATCCAACCCCCCCTGACTGCCCCCGCCCCTTATCCAACCCCCCTGGCCCCAGACCCCTTACCATGAGGCTCCTAGCAGCATGTTTTGCTCCGCGCAGAGCCAGACACACTGCCCTGTGGCAGCGGGCAGCCCCGCCCCTCAGAATGCTGCGCATGCGGCGGCATGGCTCAGGATGAGTGGGGAGCATGTTTGCCTCCCCGCGGAGCCAAACACTGCCCCGTGGGAGCGGGCAGCCCCGGCCCCCAGAGGGCTGTGCGTGCGGCGGCAAGGCTCCGGGGGAGGGGGGAGGGGGGAAGGCGGGGCAGGAGCTGGCGACTTGCTGCACTCAGCCGGGTGCTCCGGCCTGGGAGCGCGGAGCCCGCGGCTTGCTGCGCTGGGGGAGTGGGGCCATTTGCCCACCCCTGCATTAGGGTGTGCCTGGGCACACCCCGTGCGCACGCCCATTCCTGCAACTGTGGCGTGCCTCACAGTGCATTGTTCCTGTAGTGCCCGCCTGGGCTGCTCACAAACTGCCTTCCCACATGCAAGTCATACCCTGAGTGTTGTGTGTAGCTGCAGCCTGGCAGCCACTCTTCAGTCACACTCTGGCTTCCACTAGCCTTAGGTACCACGTGCCTGGAGGCTCCAACACATTCCCAATCTCAGCCCTTCCTCAAAAATGTGAGTTCTGTACTTCACTGTCCAGCTGTCTCCTGGATAGTTCAGATAACACAGCTGCATTGTTCCTGTAAGGGAACACTATACAACACCTTGCTCCTTTTTAAATGGAGTTACCACACAGCCCAGTTAATCCACAACACCGGATTAGTTTTGATTCAAGAATAAAACAATTTTAACTAAAAAGAGATGTTTTAAGTGAGTACAAGCACAAGGCATTAAAGATTACAAGAGAAATACAGATCACTTTCTAAACTTAACAATCTAGAACTAGTTTTGGTTCACAGTGAAGTCCCTTACCTACGTTTTCAGGTAAGGGACTTCACTACCTTGCTAACAAAACTCTTAGGCCAGGGTCTGCTCCCGAAGTCCAATGGCATTTCTTTTGTCCTCTTAAGTGAAGAGAGACATAGACAGGGAGCGAGAACTTGGGCTGTCTTTGCCCCTCACTTTTATAGTTGTTACCCTTTGAAATGCAATTTCCTGTGAGTGGACCCCCCCCCCCAGATAAAGTTCTTTCCAGCTGAGAGCAAGGAGACATGGAATCTGGTAGGAAAGATGTATTAAGATGTTCCTTCTCTCCCCTCTGTTTGCTGAGATGCAGATTTTCTTTGTCATCATTCTTCCCCCTCTTGCTGTCTGAGGACTGTTTATAGCTTATATGCAAATTGAGGTAAACACATCCCTTTGTATAAGACCAGCTTGCTTGACTGGTTCTAGCTAATTGGGACTATTTGAGTTTGAACTTGTCTTTAACATCATACACAGGGGATTTCATAACTTTACACACACCAATATTATTGAACAGCACGTTATTAGTTTTGAAATGATACCTCACAAAGCATATTTTGGACGGTGATTATTACAATAGTGTGTAGGGTGCAAATACAGCAGTGTGTAGGGTGCATTCGGTCATAGAAGGACACATCAGGAAGGCAGAGGTCTGTTGATAGAGCATTGGGTAGGGAGTGAGAGAGGAGATGAGCGACAATACAATTTTCTTCTTATTTCTCTCTCTCCTCTCCCCTTATAATCCCCAAGCAAATGTAATGTATTCAGAGCTATAATTCCAGGGGAATCACATGGGATAATATCCAAAGAATATGCCTGTTACTTCGATGTTAAGGATTAAGTTCTCTGCAGTATTTTTTTGTGATGTTCTGTACCTCAGGGGAACACTCTGCACCCCCATGTTCATCCTTATAATATGATTGTGTGGTATCCAGTGCAAAGATTGTCATGTCAGGTGTCTTTGGAAGGCTCGTGATGCACTGAGCATTGTTGTTATAGTAATATTACTAAGTTATAATTTCATGTATATAGTTATGAGGCTGAAAATGTGTGTAAAGCAGGCCCAGGCAAAACCTCATCAGGGCATGTATGGGACAAACCCAGTCCAGCCTCACAGGAACAAAGGACACTGGTCTAGGCAGCAACAAAGGATCTGTTGGACTCTCAAGTGAATCACCCCCCTTCCTTTGGTCAGTTTGGGATTGCAATAAGGTAATGCTCACCTGACTCTGAACGGGTGGGGGGGGGGGCAAAGCCAAGAGGGAAGAAAGAATATGATAAAAGGGAGAGACGTTTGCCGTGCTCTTCTCTCTCTCTCCCACCTACATCTACAGACACAACCACCACTAAGCAACTGAAGCGGTGATCAAAGGGGAGAGCCTGGCTGAAGGGCAACCAGCCAGCCTGTGGTAAGAAGCATATACATTTGTAAGGGCACTGAAAATGTTAAAAGGAGCTTAGAATGCACTTTGCTTTTATTTAATTTGACCAAATCCGACTTATGCTTTGACTTATAATCACTTAAAATCTATCTTTGTAGTTAATATATTTGTTTATTCTACCTGAAGCAGTGTGTTTGGTTTGAAGCGTGTCCGAGGCTCCCCTTGGAATAACAAGCCTCGTACATATCAATTTTTTTGTTAAATTGACAAACTCATAAGCATGCAGCATCCAGCAGGCATAACTGGACACTGCAAGATGGAGGTTCCTAGGTTTGTGTCTGGGACCGGAGATATTGGCTAGTGTCATTCGGTTGCAAGTAGTTGGGAGCAGCTTACATGCCAGAGGCTGTGCGTGAACAGCCCAGGAGTGGGGGTTCTCACAGCAGAGAAGGGTAAGGCTGGCTCCCAGAGTCAAGGATTGGGGTGACCTAGCAGATCACTGGTCCAGATAACACCAGAGGGGAACGTCACATTTTTATAGGTGAAATTCATCCCGCAGGGAGTGTAAGCACAAGGCCAATGCACTAGTTATGCTCCATTTTAGGAACTGAATGAGACTCAAGTATACAAGGCTAAATTTCACCCCATGTGAATACTCTTGCCTTCATTCCCTTCTGAAATGGTAATGATGCAAGGAAAAGGAAATACAAAAATGTCATGGGAAATAAAGACTTGCACTTGTAGATCAACATAGGAAGAAAGATCATTCTCTATCAAAGGCTATTAAGCTTGTTGTATCTGAACAAGTGCAGGGCCACTGCCAAAGAACAAACAGTTAGATCACGCTGAGGCCAGGGAACTAAAGTGGAGAAATGCATATTGATTAAAAAAACACCACCATAAATCTCTGCCCCCCCCCCAAAAAAAGGACTAAAAGAAGCTCTTCATGTTATTTCACAGCATAACTGAACAAGTAGTAATGCTACCAATACAATGTGTCCATATGCTCTATACTGTGCTTCATCTGACTATTTTTAAAGCTGTCTTCTCAAGCTACACAGCTCCCCCATGTGTTCATTTCAGAACCTTAAACCTCAATCCACACATCCCATCAAGTGTCACCTGTGCAGATTCAGCAGCCTTGAGAGATACGTGGTGTATACCTTTAGGTTGTCAAGCCAAAATTAAATGGTGACTTTTAAAAATAAACCTTGGAGTAAGCTGCATGTTACTGCTGGAAGCTGTGATAAAGAGGTCTGACAGAGGGAAAATTGAAAAGTTCCTTCTATTATAGCACACAAATACCATTATCCCTGACTTTTTATCTCCTGCCTTCAAAGATTTCTGATTTAACCCCTTTATGTGCAACCATAACGTTTATGATTTACAAAAGGGGCTGTGACGAACTAGGACTGTTCTTAATGTGGCCTTTGAATGCTGAGTGGGGACAGTCTGCACTGGGGGATGGGAGACTGGCCTTGAGGGAAGATACCTGAGCATGTAACGTGAGAACCCAGGAAGGGAGTTGGAAGCCAGGTGATACTTCTGCCCAGGAAACTGGACAAAGGCTGGGGGAAGAGCCGGGGAGAGGCGGGGTGAGAGACGCTGAAGAGAGTTAGAGTTTCAGGAGCTGGCTGGTGTAATGGAGGGGAGCTCAGACGGGGCTCTGACCCCCCCAATGGGGCTGTGGTGCCCCTGGGACCCCAAGATGGACCTAACTGGGGGGGTCCTGTTGTCTGTACCTGCAAGACCTGTCTTGGACTGTGTTCCTGTCATCTAAATAAACCTTCTGCTTTACTGGCTGGCTGAGAGTCATGGTGAATCGCAGGAAGCCAGGGGTGCAGGGCCTTGTCTCCCCCCACACTCCGTGACAGGGGCACCTTGGGCTGTACAGAAATTCTGTACATGCTGCCATCCCACATCCATCCTGCAAAGACCAATGAACGTTCTATTTTAAAGCATTAAATAAGGTGTATGATTATTTTTGTCCACTACTTTTGTATGATCACATATGGATCATGACATGCAGGTGAATGAAAGACTGACCCAGGGATGGAGTTAAGCAGCAGGCCCCAACTTTAGTTTAGTGTCACTCCCCATGTTATCTTCCCCTTCCCTTTAATACGGCAGGGATTTAAGTGGGCTTGTGGGGTGGATGGTATCAAGGGAGATCTCAGCCTGTGAAGATTTCAGGTCTCCCCTTCTCCTTACAGATAAGATCCACAGACATGTCCCAGGTCTTATGTACCTCTGGGATCTGGCCTTCATTGACCCTGTCTGCAAATTGCAATGAATTAAACTTCCCTATACTGATTTGTAACAGTAAAATACTTATTCTTATTCCTTTTAACTACAGGTGGTCTGAAAAATTCAGCTGAAACAGTTTTCTGATGGCAAATGTAGGTCCATTAAAATAGAAATGCTTTGTGAAATATGTTGATTTTGCCAAAATCATGTTGCTGAAAAAATGGGTCAGGGAGGGGAGAGGAAGAGATTTTCTGACAATGTCAACATGTTTCAGAATATTTTGATTAAAACCCCCCCAGATCCTTGTCCATTTGGCCCAGCTGGAAAACACAATTCCCTCCTGATCCACAATAGGTGATTTGTCAGACCCACAGCATTCTGGAAATTCAGCTCAATATACCTCAGCAACAGGGAGGCAGGGCAAGATGGCCCCCAGATGCCTGGGGAGGCTTTAAATAGAGAGTGGGGAGAGAGCCAATCAATCATTCCCCTTGTGACGTGGGCCCCCCTGGCTAGTTAATAGGAGACAGAAACCTTTTCCCCACACATGTTCCCATGTATGCTGTGAGGCAAAAGGAGGGACTCATCTCCAACACGAGTGTGAGCTCTCTCTCCCAGGAGTTGGCCATCCCGCTGCTAGTCTGACCAAACTTCCCCCCACTCTCCTAAAGACAGGCGGGGCATTTGGCTTCCATCTTTTCCCTCTCTTAAATCATTTCAAATGAACAGAACTTGGAAATGTTTTTTTTGTGTTTTGGCTCCTCAGGCAATGTGTGATTCACAGGTCTACTGTGTGTTGAGAGCACCATCCAGTGGTAAAGCAGCACTTTAAAAGCAAGAATGTGTATTAATGCAGAAGGCTTCAAACCATTTTAATTGAGAAAATTTCAGGAGAGAAAATACCTATACAAACCTATCAGTTGTCACAACAGACAGAGGTGTCTCTAATACTTAGATTCTGAACAAAAAGCAAAAATAGACCTGCACTGCTATGTTAGAAGAAAACTGCAACCAGCCTTAGCCTATATAAGTGTGAATGTTAATATTGTAACATACAACTTTTAGCATGCATAAATTGCAAAATGTGTGTTAAATTATTTCTAACGGCTAAGCCTGGTAGGAGTAGTCATTTTGCTAATGAAAGGCACTTGTTACGCTAGCAGTAGTGGCATTCAGTATAAGGTAGTTAATCAACTTTCATCTGACTTCAGTCTAGCTTTCACAATCTGCCCAGGATTGGGGCTTTAAAGTCCGCTATGCAGCTCGCAGCCTAAATCTTTATAATCATTAATTAAAATGGCCTAACACTCAGTGAACTACAGTACAGAGCTAAGTGTTATCCCCCTTTTATAGATTGGCAGGGGTGGGGGGAGAAATGAGGTAGTAAATTAAATTACCTTGTCTAAGATTACAGAGGGAATTGGGTCACAGAGCTGTTTGCTGCTATTTTAATTGTTCACAAAGGGCCAATTTTCCTAAAAGGCCCCCCAACATCTAGGTATCTCACCTTACCATCATGTGAGATAAACAATTGCACCATGCTCTGTGTCCTTACATTGTGACATTGCATCACGGTGAGACAAATTCATGCCTTCACAAGTGACATAATGCTGTCATGTTGTGGCATCCTAACATTGCAAGGCCTCCTCATAAAGCATGAGACCCTCTAAAGAGCAGGGCACAAAGTTGTAGGAATGTACTTTGTCTAGGGAACACCGGCACGCACGCCAACTTCCTTGTCCTAACTACAATATTAATCAAAGAAAAAGGACCCCTGTGGTCTAGTAGCTACATTACATGACTGCAAGTCAGGAGACAGGAGTTGCATTCACAGCTCTTCTGTATGGACTGCACAGCCTTGGCACAGTCGCTCACCCTATCTGTTATTCATCTTGGGTGAAATTCATCCCTGTGTAGAAGACCCAGCACCTCTTAAGTCTGCAAAAAAAGCTTAAGTGAAGCTTCAGGGCTACCTAGACCTTCTGCAGGCTCTTCCCACATGGGTGACTATTATCTATTTTGTACAGGAGAATAGGACCTAAACATCTTTACAAAGTTGTGCTTTCCATTTAAAGTTTCATCCCTTTGAAAACCTCTTCTCTAATTTTAGGGTCAAATTCTGCTCTTGTATGGTGCACATATGGCTTCCAGTGACTTCACTGGGAACTACACATTCATCTGTCAGCATGTCTTGTCCCTTTATGTGCTGCCAACCTAACACCAACATCTCTACTTCCTTTCAGAGTTTCTTGCAGATGCTGCATACTCACATGTGCACACACAATTGATGTAATGTTTTTTTCCAGAATTCTGTGGAACCCCTCTGTCCCTTAGCCTAAAAGAGGTACATTCCCATGTTGACAGTCTTACTCAATAAAACTTGTACCATTGTCATAAAAAATCATGTCCTTCCAAATCTCTGCCATCATAGTATATGCAAACTAAGTACTGTGCAGATGGAGTACTTAGTTTTTAAACTGACCATTGCAAATGTGTACCATATAAAAAGGTAGCAAATGATTTTACACAGTAGTATTAGTTCTAGAAGTTTGGAATCATGTTTGAAAAATATTAGACTTTGAAAAATCTTCTCTCAACAGGATTGTGTGGCTGTAAATTCAGCCTACAGATAAAATAAACTTGTTCTTCTAACACAATCAAATGAAGAAACAAAGCTCCTGTGTGTTTTTTTTTAACATTTTTAATGCATCAATTTACTTGATAAATGAGAAGACCTACTTTGCACATCTCTAGAGTTAAGACTCCATTCGTTATTTCTCTGATAAGGAAATATCCATTCTTCCCTTTGGCTACTTTGTCCTGCAGAAAACAAAGAGGACTTTTGCTCTGTGCTTCCAGCTTGAATCCATATTGGTTGACTTAAAAGACACTATCAATGTAGCAAGATTCCAACTCTTGGTCACATGTGGTTTGTCACTGTTGGAGTTTTTGCCTACCCTTAGGGCAAGGAAACTAGATTAGATATCATCTTTGCACCTAGGATAAAACACTGTTAAGCTATATTTGCAGGTAAGCCTATTCCTCCCAGCAGATACAACAAATACAACATTTATCATTTTAATGAGTTTACAGGGGAAAACAGATTATTGTCATAAGCAGTGCAGGCTAATGGAAAATATTATTTATTGTGGTAGTAACCAGAGGCCTCAACCAGGATCAGGATTCCCCGTTGTTGGTACTTCACCAACATAGGTAGAAACAGTTCCTGCCTTGAAGAAGAATTTATGTTCTAATAAGATAAGCAATATAAGAAGGGTATGGAAGAGGAATACAGTTCAAGCAGGTGCAATATTTGTGCATCATTATATATACCTTTTAAAATCATAAAGGTACATCTATACCCAATGACCACTCACTCATTTCTTATTTTTGTAAATATTTTTTTGACCAAAAGAAATGGATCTTGACAGGACAAGGTAGGGTGTGTGTGTGTGTGAGGAGAGAGAACAAGCACAGGGAAAGGGGAAAAGTGCAGCTGCGATTTTCTATATAGCTACATTAAAACCATATTTTCAAATTCTGAGAACTAATTAGATGGCCCAAATTGCACACTTAACAGTTTAAATCAGGATTTACAGAAGTCATGTAAACTCCACATTCCAGTACTCAGATGTCCTATTTACTTGCCCAAATTTGAAATTGAGCCAGTGGAATCAATACTCATTCATCTTGTATTAAAAATCTCATTATCTGGAGAGCTATTACATGTTTGAAGTATGTGAGTAGGTATGCTGCCAAAAGCTAATGTGCACTCTTGGCAGCCTGGCATAGTGGTTACAGTCCAGCAGTAACACTCTCTGGTACATTTGTTTTGATGTAAACTCAGCAACCTTGCTTTCAAAATCAAGTATGAAATCTTACCCAGAGATTTTATTCAGATCTCCAGGTGATTATCAACCTTTCATTAGTCTCTGTCAAACAGCAGATGTACTATCTTCTACCATGTCACAATCTGCAGAACTTCCTTTCCATACAGCCAATGTCTTAAATTTTTCAGAACCCCAAAACAGGACATTGTTGAAATGGAGGTAGGAACATTTTTACCTAATGCCTAACTTAATATTATTCCCCTGAAAATATGGATCTCACCATTTTTGATAGCAGAAGTTACAAATTAATTGTATGGTGTATAGAGTCTGGACAGCCACATGCTCAACAAGAAGCCTGGGTGAAATTTGCCCTTACACGGAAGGCCAGAACAAGAACTATGCACCACTTCCATCCACTTAAACCCTCGAAATAGGGCCTGTGAAAAGTCAGGGGAATCTTGCCTCATCCAAATTAGTAAGAATAGGGCAGAGACTCAGATATATAGCTTTTTTAAAATGGTGGTATTCGAGTTTTAGCAAACTTGTCGTCAGATTACTTTTCCTTATACATCCAGCTAACAAACAACGTAAAGCTTAAATATGAACAAAGAGTGAAGTAAAATATCAAACATAGTAGCAAATAGTGTTGATGAGTTCAGCTAAACAGTGATGACAATCTCTCCACAAACACATACAACAAAAAGAGGGGTTCACCATTCAGAGCAACTAAACCTGTGTTCCTGCTCTATAGTCCAGCAAGGGCTTCTTCTCTCAGATTTCTGGCTTTCCTGGCCATCACCTCGCTTGGACGAAGACATGTGTCTTTCTGACTGGAGTATTTCCAAGTTGCTCCGCTGCCTGATTATATTGTGAATTCACCAGGAAAGTCAGACTGCCTAAGACAACCTGCTTGGCCTTTCTCTTTAGAGACTGTTAATAGTGTAATTGCGGCAGTTATAATTTACTGCACAACTCTTTCTATGCAAGTTTATTTATTCTTAGAGTAAAAGCATTACAGAGAAATCATAATACAAACAATAAAAGAACCTACACACATGCTAATAAGCTTACCCCAGAGCAACCCAGCTCTGACATGGGATCTGGCAGGTGATTAATCCTTCAAACCCTACAGAGACTTCTATGGTCACAAGTTCACAACAGCTTCAGCTCAACCTAGCATGTAGTCTTCTGGGGCTTCAGTAGGTCAAATCCTTCCAACCCTTCTCTAAGGATAGGGGTCCTCCATGCACCAGAAGTCCTATCTATTTGCTAGATCACGAGGAAAGCCCTGAACCTGTTTAAAACCAAGCCATTTATCTAAAAATCCTTTCTTTGTCTGTTGGTACCTAGAGAATCCAGTTTGAATTGCTATATATGAACCTCTTCCGGGGGTGGCTGAAAGGGCTGGTAAGCGGAAGAATTACATTACATACAATCTCACAATAACACATAATCAATTGCATTTTAATACAATGAACTTACTTAATTCAATGAGGTTTAACTTAATTCATTAACGTCTGTCCAGGATATTGTGCTCTGTCACAGTTGTTTTAAGCCCTTCCCTAGAATGTGAAGTAGAACCACTATGCTGTTCAGCCAACTACTATTCCAACATTCTACAGGTTGCTTTTTATATAACACTCTGCTAAACTTCATTTCAAGATGTTATAGCAGTTTCTTTTCTCATACAGTAGTCCTCAACAGACTTTATCTTTAAATGACTTGGTTTTTTCCTGCATTAAATGTAAGACCTTTTCAGTTTGATATCTATCGCTATAGACATTGATACTATTGATACTTTCTTAAGGTGCATGAGTGTAATCCCCCAAACAATATAAACCCAAAGGAATTGCCTCCGATTTTCTGTAAATTGATTTAGATTCAGTCCAGTGATTTCTCCAAGCCAACAACTAGGGTCTCCAGAAGAAGTGGCAGCTGATGCCATGGACCTTAGAGGAGGAGGAGGAGTTCAGTGAAAATGACTCACTCTTTGGTTGGTAATCCCACATGCTTGCAGTGCTCTGTCCTCTGCTATCCATAAGCACAGTGAATTCATCCTACTTATGTTATACTAATCAGTCCATTAGTCAAACAAGTCCAGAATCCTCCCTTCCAGTAGTGACCAATATCTGATGTTTCAGAGGAAGTGTGTTCATGTGGGGGGAGGTGGTGACTAATTCAGTTAGCTAAAGCCATGTGAGAATTAGCCTCAGTGCAAAGGCTTGAAGGACTTCTTTTTAATGAGCTCAATTGTCTGTATAACCTGCCACATCAGCATTTGATATATAGCACTGAAAAACAAATGTCTTCTAACTGCATGCCCTGTTCTCCACAACTGTATAGAAGGAAAGCACTAGCAAGTCGTTGCCCAAGATGGTACTCTTACTCTGTCTATAATATCTGTCTTTGATGTGGCAAGTATGCCTGACTGTGATAGATGAGGATGATGTTTTCCACCTTACCAAGTTGTCTGGCAAGATGTAGAAACTTTTAATAACCTGCTGTTATAGTCATAAAATTCCCACATGGCAATCTGCGTAACAGTCTGTTCTCTTTTTACAAAATGCAGGTGGTGACACACCTCGGCTTTCTCCACACCTCTGGGGCCTGGCCTTCCTCTTGGTAAATGTCAAGATTGGTCTGAGGCAAAACTTTTACATACATCATGATTCAAGGTGCCATTAAATGAATTCTTCTAAATTTATAGAGGCATCTTCACTATGTGCAGGTTGTAAATTACTTTCTATTTATGCTTCCACAGAGTGAAGGATGAATAACCCTTTACCATTAAAGAATGCTTGATAGACAACCATCTATTTACTGCTCTTGATATTTTGTGTGTCTATTGAACGTGTCTCTACTCTCCCCCTCCCAACACACCTTTCTTTAAATCCTAAATCTTCAATACTTGTGCCTTTAATGCTGTAGATGAACAAAGGCAAAGCAGGAACAGGAGCAAATAGGATACTCGGTATGCTACCATTGGGCAACAACTAATATCACACTCAGCATTCTGTTATCAACTGGCACCTGATTGCCTCAACCAGTTTTATGCACTGTGTTATCCCATCCGTCTGCATGACAAATGAATGTCCTGCTGCATCTATGTTCACCCTTCCTTTATCTGAGATTCACAAGGAACTTCAAAGACATGATGCAATTTCTCTGCAGAAATTATTACCTTACACAATTGCTCAGATGTCTATCTAATTCAACTTGTCCCTCTAAATCAAGCCATTTCAGGAATCTGATTACAAGAACAAATAGAAAAAGGCTCTGCCGTGTACTGTAGCAACACCAAACTGAAAATTAATTACTTTAGAGGCTGATCCCATCCAAATTGCAACAAGACTGTAGCCAAGTCCCACAGCCTCAGAATCACATTCCCCACATAGACATTCTAATTGACTCATTAAAACTGACTGTGTCAGTTTTAGACACTAAAGGAAAAATCTGCACGCCAATCTAACGGGAGCTTGACAAATGCCTTCTCCAAAAGCATGCAGCATATTGCTAAACAAAGATCCTTTCCCTCTGAGGGGAAAGAGACTCTTTTATTGAGGGGTAGAAATTGATGGGTCTGGTCTCCCTAACTGGCTTTAGCTTCAGTATGAAAGGGTCTGTATGCCCAAGGAGATAGGGGCATAGAAGAATAATGTGGTGGAGCTGATATGGAAGTCTAGTCTTGTATGACATTACGCATCCTGAGTGTTTCATAGACACTGCCCAGCATGCACTGGCTTCCACTTCTACTGGTTTGGACACACTTGTTTGGATTCTATTGGTAGGTAGTCACTAATTGCCCTCCTAAACCGATTACATCCTGGCTATGTATTAACATTAAACTGAGCGAAATTGGCCAGAAATAATCTGAACAGCTGAATCCAAATGGACTTCAACCAATCTGAACCAAACCCAAATTAAATTTAAAAAGGTGTGTTTATGAGGTAATGTGCAGTAGTTTTCTGTAAAATCAGAAATGTGCAATAATCATTATATTGGAATTCAGGGAATGATTTTCAAAGTTACAAAGGGGATGTACAGGCAGATGTATGAGGGTATGTGTGTATTTGTACATGCATGCACACGTGCATTACATGATCCAATCCAAATGGATAAGATTTCTGCAGAAAGCTCAAGTGTACAGCAATTATTTTGGAAGCCTGAAATACCCCAGCTCTAATCTACACCTCTACCCTGATATAACACGACCTGATATAACACGAATTCGGATATAACGCGGTAAAGCAGTGCTCTGGGGGGGGGGGCCTGCGCACTCCTGTGGATCAAAGCAAATTCAATATAACGTGGTTTCACCCATAACGCGGTAAGATTTTTTGGCTCCCAAGGACAGTGTTATATTGGGGTGGAGGTGTACCACACACTTTGTCCATGAAATTGTATTTACTTACTTACGGCTGATAATTTTAGCTCCATGGGGATAATTTACAAAAGCACAAAGGGGACTTAGGTCAACTACTGGTTGAAAAAATGCCAATTATTTTTCAACTTTGAAGTGTGTTTCTTTTTCTAAATTTCCCCTGAAAATTCTTCTGTTTCACAAAAAAAACAAAAGATTTTTTTTTTAAAAGAGGGTTTTTTGGAAAACAATTTTTGGGTAAAATTTCATTTTTTTGTTTTGTTTTTGTTTTTTGTTTTTAAATAATCTGACTCTCAAAAAAACACAATTTGAATTTTTTTTTCAAACCAAAGGTTTAGGTGAAAATAATAATAATAATTAATAATAATAATAAAAACATTTAAGAGGTTGATTTTCCAGTTTTTCATCAGTCCTCCCCCTGATGATTTCACCCAAAATGTAAATTTTTGCAAAAATGCAAATTTTGGTCAAAAAGTCACTTTGTCAAATGTTTTGGTGGAAACAAATTTGACCAGAAGTAAATGGTCAAATTTGTTTTAGACTGTTAGAAGGAGCACTTGTTTCAAGATATCAGTCAATTTACAGATGTAATTTACAGGTAGTAACCACCAAAACAAGACAGGCCATTGGTCTCAATATCCTGACTATACCAAGAGAAATATGCTGGTGTTCTAAGTGTTAAAGGTGATTTGCAATTATTTTGAAAAACCCAGCAGCTGTAGAGTTATTTATTAACGGCTAGATTTTTGTCTCTAAGGCCCAGTCCCAAAGAAAGAGAGTGCAGTGGAGATATTAATTGCAATATAGACATACCTTTGGAGTACATGGAATGAGAATTTCACTAGCCCCTATGAAAGAGGAAGAGGCGTACTGTGCTCTCTCTATCTCTTTGTGTACTTAAATAGTATCTTTACCTTATTTAGCAGATCCTACAGTAGACACTCACTGGCTCCTCTGTAAAATGCCACAGCATAAACAATGACCCCCAAGTATCTGCATCTGTGTCCTTTTATTTTTCATTTGCCAATCTCCATCCAGTTTACTTAGTGCTGGAAAAAACATTAGTTGTGCTCCAAGAAGTGCACATTCTAAACTGTGCAGGCAGAGTTCAAGTACATAATAAGCTGGGTGAGCAAGAGTAGGTCTAAACATAAAGTGGTACAAATATTTTTTTTATAATGCCAAACTATGATGGGGTGTATAAACTCCATCCTGTAGCAGCCACATGTGGATTAAAGGGCAGAACAATTACTTCCCTACCTGTGACTAAGTGGTTGACCAGCAGCAGCTAAGATAAAAGGCTGCTTCTAGAAAAAGAAGTCCCCTAGAGAGAGGAGTCTCCAGAGGGGAGGAGCTCTCAGGGAAAAAGGAATTTAGGGGAAGAGCTATCACATAGCTGGATGGAGGTCTAGCCTGCGAGGTGCTGCATGCCGGTATGGAGCTTGGAGGACTCTGCATCATCCTGAAGGTAGGAAGTGGCCCAGGGAAACACCAACAAGTCTCCTGAAGCAGACACAAGCTCTACTGCTTTGGAACTCGGAGTAGAGGGAGGGCCCTGATTCTCAAAGAGGTTTGTAAAAAGAAATCTGTCACAACGGGAGCAAGGACTACCAAACCCAGGATGGGGTCAAAAGGCTTAGGACAGAGTATTTGGACTTCTGTTTTATTGGACTCTTTATTATTCCGGAAGGGGTGGGGACTGTCAGCAACCTTGCCAGAGGGCTGTGTCATGAAAAGTGACAAAGTCACCCCAAGCTTAGAGTGACCATTGGCAGGGGGTACCAGAGCTAAAGAGGCTGCTATGCCATGTTTGGACAGGAGGGGGTGCACCAGCAAGTGACCCCTTTACACAAACACACAGTTCTTTCTCTGGGGATCTTGTTAAAAGAATTGGTAAAAGAGGCTGCTGCCTCTAATGGATGTGCCATCACCCTGTCTCTCACACAGGGATGTTGGCAGAGTAGGAACTTCCAAACAACCACACTCACCAGGCTTTGTCCTCATTGGGCTAGATCAGGGATCGGCAACCTTTGCCATGCGGCCAGCCAGGGTAAGCCCCCTGGCAGGCTGGGCCAGTTTGTTTACCTGCCACGTCCGCAGGTTCGGCCAATCGCGGCTCCCACTGGCCACGGTTCGCCGCTCCAGGCCAATGGGGGCTGCGGGAAGCGGCGCGGGCCGAGGGATGTGCTGGCCGCCACTTCCCGCAGCCCCTATTGGCCTGGAGCAGCAAACCGCAGCCAGTGGGAGCCGCGATCGGCTGAACCTGCGGACGTGGCAGGTAAACAAACAGGCCCAGCCTGCCAGGGGGCTTACCCTGGCTGGCTGCGTGCCAAAGGTTGCCAATCCCTGGGCTACATTCACAAAAGGATCTATGTGCCTAACTACCACTTTTTGTGCCTACACCCTAGGTTCAGGCCACACTGGGATTCACAAAGCTCCCACTCAAACTTGCTCAGGACCTACATCTTTGCAGTCTGAATTCTCTAGGTGCCTATGTCTCTGCCTTTGAGCATGCACACTGCAACCCCAGCTGTCTATGCCCCAGAGTATGCCCCAGGGGGAAGATACGTGTTCCTCTGTCTGATTTGTCTGCAGGGCCCAATCAGGTAAGCATGATCAGAGCTTGCCTGCCAGATTAGCCCCCTATAGAGAAGATTATCAGTGTGTTGGGGCCTCCCTCATAAGCTCAGTGGTTAGAACACTCAACAAGAGGACTTTGGATTTGAACTGGTATCTGCCACCTCTCAGGTTAGTGTTGGAACTACTGAGCTATGGGATGATCTGATGGATGGGGTGTGGCCTGAGGGGCTCCCTCAGTTTCTGCTCTCAAAGCTGTTCCACTGTGGATAAATAATGAAAGAATCATTGGATGAGAGAGAGAGAGCACACAAGCATGAGTGACTCTGTAGCCTGAGGGTTAGAACTGGAAAGGGGGAGACCTAGAATCCTTCTCCCCCCCCGCTCTGACTGTAATTATTTATCCATGGTGGAACAGCTCAACAGGAGAGACTGAAGGAGGTGCCACCACCGCCGTCCCGCCCCATCAGAATATTCTGTAGCCCCATGTTTAGGGCATTCAGATTAGAGAAGACAGGTCCCAGTTCAAATCCTTTCTTTCCTTAAGCAGACAGAGCACTTGAGGCAGGTGTCCCCACATTCCAGGTGAGTACTCCCACCTTTAGGCTAAATGTTATGAAGGTTATTCTCCTCTGCCTTGCTAAAAAGGCATAGGCGTCTTACTGCAAGGGAGGGTTTGCAGCTGAGGATCTTGCGCTGAGGGTGGTGCCTCCCTGCCACCCAGAATTAGTTGACTATCTGAGGAAGGGGCCAGGGCTTAGCACACACCTCTCGGCTTGGCATCTCCCCTTGGCTAGCTTAATGGAGGAAGTGCCTATTGTGCAGGCTTTTCCAATCACATTCTGAGCTCATTATCTTTCCCCATTCATTATATAGGGAGCCTAGGTAGCATCCTCAGGATTTGTGAATCCCCGTGATTTTCTAGGCACCTAAAAGTTAGGTGTGGTGATGCTGAACATCATGTCTACGTTTCTTAGTGAATCTAGCCCTCAGGTTTTTTCTTTTTCCTTTTCTTTTTTTTTTTAAAAATCTGTCTCACTGTTGTATTTAGGATGGTATCAGATTGGAGTTTTCCCTTATTTATTTTTATTTTAAAAGTACAATAATCGTACAAGGTGTAGTGGTATAGCAGTAATTATATAAATATATAACAGTGGCACAGCAAAATACAAAACAGACTATATGATGTGTGTATGGTATTTTCCATGTAGCACATGCATGTATTTAGTATGTGTAGCCTATTAACATTGCAGGTCATATGATTTGCTTTTTTTCTCTTTATTTTTCTCTTTCTGCTGTACACCAGACTGTGTTGACCAAGTTTGTGAAATCTCTGTCTCCTGAGTTAGGAATCCTTGGCGTTCAGAGTTGACACAGTATCTTTTATTATCCCACAGAAATGAGGCAGTTTAAATGCAAATGGGGCAGTGAAACACCGTGCTGGGTTTATGAACAATGTTCTTTAAAATAATCCATGGGTTTAATATACACATATCAGTACATTTTTTAGCTTCAATAAACCTGCAAAAATCAATGGAAAAAATGTGATTTTTTTTTCCTGGCATGCAGTCTTCCGTTACTAAAATGTATTGATTTGATGCTAATCCATTGGCACTTCACAATAAGGCCTTGGTGTTAAGTAGTGTATATTTCGTTATCAATATATGGGGCATGTAGGAGTGTGTAGATGTATTGCATGAGTGTATTGAACTGATTAGGAAAAAAAGTTCATTTTAATAACATTTATTTAAATTATGAGTCTATTGCTTTAACTGAAAGTTTTAAGCAGGATCATGAGGTGTGTGGTCTGATACAGGAAGGTTATATGAGGTCCTTTTAAAAGGCTGTTCTCAAAAATTATGGGACCCCAAGTATGAGGTGGGGAAAACATGAAAGGCAGTGTTGCTGATTCCTTGAAAGAGAAAGGCAAGTTGCATTGCTCTGAGGAGGTGGAAAGACATGTAAAAACTGTAACAATCTGGCAGAATTAATATGGCACCAATTCTGAGAGGTGCTCTTTAGGAATTTTTCAATGAAATGTGTTTTGGTTTTTTGGTCAGAAAATGCTGGTTCATCAAACCTTAAACTTTTTCTGGATGCTTATTTTTCAACAGAACTGTCTTGGGTCCAGAGAGACCCCAGAGTAGCCAATAGTCCAGTGGTTAGGGTGTTCAGCTAGGATGAGGGAGGTCAGGTTCATGTCCATGATATGCCTGATGCAGACCCGAGAATTGAACCTGGGGTGTAGGAGCGTACCCTAATCACTGGGCAATTGACTATTCCGGGGTGGGTGGGTCTGTTTGTGTGTCTTCATGGAGGAAAAAAATCATGAAAGGTCTCTGTTTTGTTCTGTTGGGAAATGAAAATGAATTCTGAAACCTTGACATTTTCCATGAAATGCAATTTGTTTTCTGGACACCTTTACTGCTGAGAAATTCCTGTCCCAATGGGAGCTACAGATGTTTGGGGTCTCTCAGTATCTGGCACATGCAGAACAATGGACATATGATTAATTGGTTGCATTCTAACATATGGCACATCCTCATCAAGTGACAAAAAAACATAGGGAACCTCTGCTAGCATGCCAGCTAGCAGAGTGGTTGTGTAATGCAGTGTATGTTTATGAGTTTACCTTGTGCCCAGTCCATGGAGGATATAAGTCTGTGACAGCCTCCACCTGTGCAGCTTAGCTCTTTAGCTCAAGCAGAGGCTCATGATCTTAGCAGTCCCTTGCTCAGCTTCCAGCGTCTGCCAATACAGTGGCTGTAACTGTTATATTTTATCTCACCTCCTTGTCCACCACAGAAATAGGCACACATTGCCAGAAAGAACTTTGCTTTTGAGAGTGCTACTACTCAAAAATAAACCAGTCACATTTGAACAAATATGAAGCTAAATGCTGAGAGGAGGGGAAAAAAGAAAGTTGAAGGCACGAATTTCCTCAAGATCCTTGCATTGTCAGCAGCCAATACCTTGCCAACACCAGCCCAGTACTCCCAGGCATGCTGAATCCTTGCGGAAGGGGAAAACCCCCCTCAGTTAAAGAGACCATTGAAGAATTAATGTCAAGGAATGACAAGCTACAGAGCTCCACAACTTCCCAAGAGAAGTAGTGGCAGCTAAACTGAGCACAGTGGATAAACGGGTGATAGACAATGAATGGAGTTTGGGGAAAATATTAATGAGGTAAACGAAAATTCATTGGAGAGCTCTGCTCATGCTTAAACCCTAGCAAAGTCTAATCTAATGATGGACTGAGGTATCGAGCATTTAGAGAACCAAACTAGATCCAGAATTGTGGGTACTTAAGATGTCAGTCAGAAAAGAAATCCACGATTCACTTGCTTTTGAGAAACGTATTGTGGCTGTGGTTAGCTTAAATGTAAAAGATGATTCCATTATATGAAGAAATTGTGAGACAAGGGTTGATACAATCCAGATAAATGCAATGAAAGGGACTGGATGGTTAGGATATTTGCAATGGAACAGAGAGCCTTTCACCTTTCACCACTGGTGTAAAGCTATACTACTGTTATTATTTAGTGGCTTATGTGAAACAGGTTAGTGCTTTCAATTTTTAATGAAAAGTTATGCATATCTGTAATGGATACAGGGCTAGCTACACCTCTGTTCCCTTTCTAGTCTATCGGAGTGCACCCCCCTGGGTATTGGGCTTTCTGCCCTTATATGTTTTGGGGTGTAGCCTTGCAATTTTTCCACTCTTAGATTGGGGTCTGGTTACGACACCCTATTTATGACAACCACTTATTACCATGCAGGCCAAATTGGGGCTTAAGCACCTGCTTGATCGTGGCTTCAGGCACCTGCAACCAGTGAGAATGACAAACAGGCTTCTTAAAATTAAGTATTTGATTTAGCAGTAGCAACAAAGTATAGGAGGAAATGACTCCAAAACGGCCTACACACTTTTAGTCTCATCTAATCCTACGCATGACTACAAACAAAATTAGATATTCTTTCACTTAAGAGTAGAACAGAGCTCCTGGGACTCAGTCTGATTTCAGTTTGTCTCTTAGGATATGTCTTCACTGTTAACCTGGGCTGTTACCCAGGCTTTAGCTCAGCTCCTCCTCCCCACCATGCAGAGCCTGTACCTAGGTTTTGAGGTGCTTTAAGTTGTGTCTAGCTCACCTGTATGGGGCCTATAGACGAGGGCTCAGGCTGGAGCCCACTCACTTTGCTAAACCACAGGAGTGCTGATAGTCCTCCAGTCCCTTCCTACAATTCCCCCCGAAGGACAGATGAGTTCTCCTGCAATTGACTGGAAAAGAGTCCTAGAGCATCTCAATGCAAAGTACCCAAACACACACTGGCAAGTGCGGAAGTATTAAAGTAGCATGGGTAGTATCTGCTGGGGGGGGAGTCTCACACCTGGGCTAGACTAACCAGAGTGCTCAGTGCCAGATACCAATCCTTTGAGCTAACTGCAGTGAGGAGATACACTTAGAGACTCTCTTTCCTGGTCTGTTCAGTTCCATTCCCAAACAAGCTTGGTTTTCTGAAAGCCCCCACCCTCCGTGTGTGTCTGGGCTCAATCACCATGTTACTCAATGGTCTTTGTTACAGGACTCAGATGTGAAGCCTTCCTTCTAGCTCAGACTGTTGGTTTGTTTTTGTTTTTAAGCCCAGCCAGCCAGGCCATCTAGAAGAATACCCCATGATGGTTGGTTATTGTTTGGTATTTACACCTAGTCACCCTTAATGGCTTGCAATCGCTTATCTTTTGACTGGGTGAAGGGGCTTGAAACTCTGCCTCCTACTACAGGGAGAAAAATCAATGATGCCGACAGACACAGGGTATCTTCTTAGTGTAACTTTGTTTGTTTATAGCATACCCACCCTAATCGGTCCTTGAACAGAGGTGGCCACAAACAGTCCGCAGCCCACTACCAATACCCAGTTCCCAAAGAACAACTCTGGCTCAAGGATTGATTCTAGAGTAAGGCAGAGAGCAAACCATCTTGCCACTTGTCAGAGCTTCCCATAAAAGAAAACTGGATCAGAATTTCTTCAAGACTAAAAACTTGCTCATGTACTAAGAAAAAGGAACTTGTAAAACTATGCATAACAGTACCTTTTGGTGACCCCTGTCATAACAGTATATTAAATAAATTGTATAGATAAATGTATGATTAAAAAAGAGTTTCACAAACTTGCAGAGACTAGACGATGTAATGTAGTGTAACCTCCTTTTGGAGCTGGATTGGTATCTGAATGACGTGCGAACAGGAGAGAGGTACCTCACAGTCTTGAATGGCTACGAACTTTCTGTCACTGGGCTCATTTTGAAGTATTGCTGGTAGGTGCCAGACTCCTCCTCCTGGTTTGCTAAAGAATAAAGCTACATGGCAGAATAAGCTACTTGGCAGAATAAGTAATCTCCAGTGAGACAAAGGGTTTATCATGCTTAGGCAGTGGCTACCACATCGGAACTCACAAATAATTCAAACTTTCTCAGGCAAACAAGTTAAAAACAATCACTGTAAAATGTATATCAAGATTTGATTAAAGAGAAAGATACAGTTAATAAGAATATTAAACAATCACAGTGTTTAGAGATATGAATAATACTTTTTAATTACTAAAGGCTCTACTGGCAAGCACATTAGGTCACTCAACTGCACATTCTTCAAAATTCTGAACCAAAAGCATCTCCCCATTCAGATCCATCTCAGGTCCCCCATGCCTCAGATCCCCAAGAGGTGCACATGGAGACATGTTGCAGGCCTATAAGGAGATGCTGGTAGTATAATAGTTTGTTTCTGGGAACTGGTAATGCAGGTCTTGATGATCCAGGTAGATGAAAGTCCTTTCACAGATGCAGTGTGCTTTAATGATCCCAGATTAACTCTAACTATAATACAGGGTGCTCACTCTGGTTCCTCTTCTGGCTGAGCAGTCAGGAGACTGGTGCAAGCAAGCAGGTCCTCCCTGAGGATCACTGGAGAGGGACTAGCCATCATCCACTCTCTTCTGGAATGGTGCTGGCAGTTTTTAGAGATTGGGCCAGCAGGTTCAGATGCCAATGGGTTGGATCTCTGGATCCAAAGTCTGGAATCCAGCGTGGGCTGGCTGCAAGGCAAGCAGTCTGCAGGTGGTGCAGGAGAGACAGGCTGTCTCCTTCTGTTGCTGGTGGGCAGGTGGCAGAAGGAGTGGATTGTTCCCTCCTCGGGGATTTTGGCAGGCTGAGGGGGGAAGACAGGCCAGTGGCTAGGCCTGGACGTAGGGTGGTCAGGCAAAGTTTAGGGCCTAAAAGTGCTGGATAGGCAGGTTGTAGGAAGACCTTCCTCCCCTCCACTCCCCGTCTGGTCTCTGCTGCCTGCAGGAAAAGTTAGACTGTTCACAGTCTCCCCCTGCTTTCCCAGGCAGCCAGGGCTCTGGACTGCTTGCAGTGCTGCCTGTCTGTCTTCTGCTCTCTAATTCTCCATTGTTTGAGGAAGTAAGGTTGCCTGGGTAACTGGGGTGTTTGCATTTCCCCCCTGCCTTCAGCTGCCTGGGGAAAATCAATAGTGCAGGACTCACTTAGGGCACAGTCCCCTTGCTCAGAGTGATGTGGGGCTACAGTAGCATCAGCAATGAGATTAGTGAAGTGGAAGCACAGGTTTCCACATGATGTCATCTTAGCCGTTTGTAAGAACTTCAGTCTGGAAAGTCACACTGGAAAGAACTAGAGTAAAGCATCTTATTCCATGTAATGCCTCAGTGTACTATAAGAATGAATCTTGCGGGCTTCTAATTAGTTACTTCTGAATAAAGCTTCTTCTACAAAAGATGTCAGGTTATTCATCTTTGCTCTTCTGGTAGGTTTTCATGAAATTGCCATAGACGTGGGTGGTTGCATACAGGTCGTAGGAGGGGAGGAGATTCTCATCTCAGTCATTCCTTTTTCCTTATTTCATATGCAATTTAACACACTAATAACGCTTTGTACTTGGTACTGGAAAGTTGAGGGGAGGAAAAGTAGTTGCAAGTGACTATTGTGGAGTCAAGAAGAGGCTGGGTTAGAAGAGCCTTGTGGAAAGGAATGGCAAGGCAGCCTCCAAGAAGTGCAAATAGTTTGGACGAGCTTGAAACAATCATCTGGAAACTTAATCTGGAACATAAAAATGGCCAGACTGGGTCAGACCAAAGGTCCATGTAGCCCAGTATCCTGTCTTCCGACAGTGGCCAGTGCCGGATGCTTCAGAAGGAATGAACAAAACAGGTTATCACCATGTTATCCATCCCCTGTTGCCATTCCCAGCTTCTGGCAAACAGAGGCTAGGGACACCTTCCCTGCCCATCTTGGCTAATAGCCATTGATGAACCTATGCTCCATGAATTTATCTAGTTCTTTTTTGAACCCTGTTATAGTCTTGGCCTTCACAACATCCTTTGGCAAGGCATTCCACAGGTTGACTGTGTGTTATGTGAAGAAATACTTCCTTTTTTTTTTTAAACCTTCTCCCTATTAATTTAATTTGGTGACCCCTGGTTCTTGTGTTATGAGGAGGAGTAAATAACACTTCCTTATTCACTTTCTCCACACCAGTCGTGATTTTATAGACCTCTATCGTATCCCCACTTAGCCATCCCAGCTGAACAGTCCCAATCTTATTAATCTCTTCTGTCAAGGCTGATTCCCCACTCTGGCACTTTGAGTGCAGAAGACGGGGTCCCACAAGGATTTTAAAAATTAATACTTGCCACTCCAGGCTTGTATTAAACTCCCAAGGTTACAGCTTTTCTCTGACGTTGGCTTGGTAAACACTGCCACCACCCAAATGCAAACCCCTTTTTTGGATCCCAGGAAGGCACACTTGGGAATTCCTTTCTGTGGGGCACCCTCAATCCCTTTCATGCCCCCTCCCCTCAGGGGAAGAGCTGAAAAAGAAAACAAAGGAAATTAGCTGTTGCCACCAGCTAATTTAACAACATATGCACAAACCTCCAATCCTGTTCTTAAAAAAAAGGTAAATTTTATTAAAAACAAAAGAAAGAAAATACATCTGGAATTTAGACTTTTGCTAGATTTTAAAAGAGCAATTCCAAAAATTAAGAACCCGAAATAGCTTTCTTGGGGGTTCAGCTTAAAGGTTACAAGCAAACAAAAGCATCTGGGGTTAGCACAGAGGAGTCCACAAGCCATACAGAAAATAAAAGAAATAAACCTAATCGCGTCTTTCTAGACATTCCTAATCTATTTACATATTTGGGTAGTTCTAGGTGTAATCTGATGATTTCCCTACCTGGTAAAAAGCTTTTTACAGCATAGTCATAGCCCTGACTTGCTCTGTTCCCCTGTCTTCGGAGAACAACCACAGAACACAAAGGGAAAGCTTTTTTTCTCATTATCAGAGGGGTAGCCGTGTTAGTCTGAATCTGTAAAAAGCAACAGAGGGTCCTGTGGCACCTTTAAGACTAACAGAAGTATTGGGAGCATAAGCTTTCGTGGGTAAGAACCTCACTTCTTCAGATGCAAGTAATGGAAATACCAGAGGCAGGTATAAATCAGTATGGAGATAACGAGTTTAGTTCAATCAGGGAGGGTGAGGTGCTCTGCTAGCAGTTGAGGTGTGAACACCAAGGGAGGAGAAACTGCTTCTGTAGTTGGATAGCCATTCACAGTCTTTGTTTAATCCTGATATGATGGTGTCAAATTTGCAAATGAACTGGAGCTCAGCAGTTTCTCTTTGGAGTCTGGTCCTGAAATTTTTTTGCTATAAGATGGCTACCTTTACATCTGCTATTGTGTGGCCAGGGAAGTTGAAGTGTTCTCCTACAGGTTTTTGTATATTGCCATTCCTGATATCTGACTTGTGTCCATTTATCCTCTTGCGTAGTGACTGTCCAGTTTGGCCAATGTACATAGCAGAGGGGCATTGCTGGCACATGATGGCATATATAACATTGGTGGACATGCAGATGAATGAGCCGTGATGTTGTAGCTGATCTGGTTAGGTCCTGTGATGGTGTTGCTGGTGTAGATATGTGGGCAGAGTTGGCATCGAGGTTTGTTGCATGGGTTGGTTCCTGAGTTAGAGTTGTTATGGTGCGGTGTGTGGTTGCTGGTGAGAATATGCTTAAGGTTGGTGGGTTGTCTGTGGGTGAGGACTGGCCTGCCTCCCAAGGTCTGTGAAAGTGAGGGATCATTGTCCAGGATGGGTTGTAGATCACTGATGATGCGTAGGAGAGGTTTAAGCTGAGGACTGTAGGTGATGGCCAGTGGAGTTCTGTGGTTTCTTTTTTGGGCCGGTCTTGTAGCAGGAGGTTTCTGGGTACACGTCTGGCTCTGTTGATTTGTTTCTTTATTTCCTTGTGTGGGTATCATAGTTTTGAGAATGCTTGGTGAAGATCTTGTAGGTGTTGGTCTCTATCTGAGGGGTTGGAGCAGATGCGGTTGTACCTCAGAGCACCTCACCCTCCCTGATTGAACTAACCTCGTTAACTCCATACTGATTTATACCTGCATCTGGAAATTTCCATTACTTGCATTTGAAGAAGTGAGGTTCTTACCCACGAAAGCTTATGCTCCCAATACTTCTGTTAGTCTTAAAGGTGCCACAGGACCCTCTGTTGCTTTTTTCCCATTGACTCTTTTGGTCAAGTGCCCATTCCCTTTTCTTTATCTGGGGGACTTTTTAACCCTTTACAGCTAAAGCAAGCATCCACCAAGAGGGACTTTATAGCTAACTGGCTGGCTGGGTGTCAATAAAAGGGAGCTACCCCCCACCCCCACTTCATTTTCACATCTCCTCATATGGAAGTCGTTCCATACCCCTAATCATTTTGATGCTCTTTTCTGAACCTTTTCCATTTCCAGTATATCTTTTTTGAGATGGAGTGACCAGCTCTGCACGCAGTATTCAAGATGTGAGCGTACCATGGATTTATATAGAGGCAATATAAAATTGTCTGTCTTATTATCTATCCCTTTCTTAATGATTCCCAACGTTCTGTTTGCTTTTTTGATTGCTACTGCCGGGAGGCCTGGGCCCTTTAAATCGCCATCCTGGGGAAGCTGCCTTCTGCCGGTACTGTTGCTTGTGTACCGGTTCTTGTGGTACGCTGTACCAGACCGTACCAGCTTTCTTTCATCCTCTGTCTGCCATTTTGTTGTCCAGTCACCCTGTTTTGTGAGATCGCTTTGTAACTCTTTGCAGTCTACTTTGGACTTAACTATCTTGAATAGTTTTTGCCTCCTCATTGTTTAACCTTTTTTCAGATCATTTATGAATATGTTGAATAGTACTGGTCCCAGTACAGACCCCTGGGGGACACCAATATTTACCTCCCTCCATTCTAAAAACTGACCGTTTATTCCTACTCTTTGTTGCCTAACTTTTAACCAGTTACTGATCCATGAAAGGACCTTCCCTCTTATTCCATGACAGCTTACTTTGCTTAAGAGCCCTTGGTGAGGGACCTTGTCAAAAGCTTTTTGAAAATCTAAGTACACTATATCCACTGGATCCCCCTTGTCCACAAGGTTATTTACCCCCTCAAAGATCTCTAATCAATTGGTGAGGCATGATTTCCCTTTACAAAAACCATGTTGACTCTTCCACAACAAATAGTGTTCATCTATGTTTCTGATAATTCTGTTCTTTACTATAGTTTCAACAAATTTGCCCAGTACTAAAGTTAGGCTTACCAGCCTGTAATTGCTGTGATCACCTCTGGAGCCTTTTTTAAAAATTGGTGTCGCATTAGCTATCCTCCAGTTATCTGGTACAGAAGCTGATTTAAATGTTAGGTTACATACCACAGTTAGTAGTTCTGCAATTTCACATTTGAGTTCCTTCAGAACTCTTGGGTGAATACCATTTGGTCCTGGTGACTTATTACTGTTTAATTTATCAATTTGTTCCAAAATCTCCTCTAATGACACCTGAATCTGGGACGGTTCCTCAGATTTGTCACCTAAAAAGAATGGCTCAGGCTTGAGAATCTTCCTCACATCCTCAGCCATGAAGACTGATGCAAATAATTCTCCACAAAGGCCTTATCACCCTGAGTGCTCTTTTAGCAATTCGATCATCAGTGGCCCAACTGGTTGTTTAGCAAGTTTCCTGCTTCTGATGTAGTTTAAAAAAAATGCTGTTACTTTTTGAGTCTTTGGCTAGCTATTCTTCACATTCTTTTTTGAAAGGTGGTAACTTCTACCTGAATAAGTCAGTTTATAATATACTTTAAATATTAACAATAGAGCTGGCTGAAAAATGAACAGAAACTTTTTCAAAATATTACATTTTGAGTTTGTTTCCCTCTTGCATTGAGGTGTTGAAAAAAAATATTGAAATGGTTATAGAATTTTTTTTGTGGTGAAAACTTGGTGGTCTTAGCTCCAGCTAACAATTGTGTCAATGCAAAGTGAAGGCAAAAGTTAGGAAATGCCAAAATTAAGGATGAATGTGCAACTGAGCTGTCCAACATGTGACCTGGGGCTACTTTTGGCTCTCGGGGCTCCTTAGCTTTTGCCTTTGAGGATTGTATTATGAACATTTGTATTTGATTATGAAACAAAATGTGTCCCCCAATAGCTTTCTTTAGGAGAGGGGGAGTAGGGTTGCCAAGCCTGAAGGATTTTTTTGGAGTCTCCAGGAATTAAAAGATTAATCTTTAATTAAAGATTATGTCACGTGATGAAACCTTCAGGAATACATCCAACCAAAATTCGCAATCCTAAAGGGGAGTGAAGAGCAAAGGAACCTCTAAGTTGCTGCTCTTTTAAGAAGAACAGAGGGCGTGGTGAGAAAATGGGGCTGGAGCCAAGGAATCTTCTCAGACTGGTGGGGAGAAGGAACACCAAGGAGCACAGCAGCTGGTGAAGGAGCTGGGGCACAAAGGAGAGAGTGCATTAGGAAGAGGGACAGCGGCAGCAAAAGTCTTACAGTATATACAGTATATACAGAGGTATAGGGAAGCAGAGATTGTTTTAGAAGTGGGGTGTCCTCACCGCATTTGATTTTCAGAAGGTCCAGGGGGGTAATTTATTTTAATTTGGTTTGGGGGAGAAGCCAATTCAGAGCAAATAGAGGTAGAAAGTGGATTTAGAGTGTTCTTGATGAACATGAAGGAGAAAGAGGGAAAGATGTGGTGGGTTAAGAAGTGTTCCTGAGGAGGAGTGAGGCAGGAGAGAGTTCCTAAGGGCTGATTGGAAAGGAGCCAAACTGAGGGCCTTGAGGAAAGAAACCACTGATTCCTTCAGGGAAGGGATCCAACGAAAGGGATCAATTGGGGAAGAAGGAAGACACGGGCATGTTTCTGAGGGACGGGGACACTATAAGAAGGATTTTAAAAAGTAAAAAAAAACCATTTCTTTCTTCCATCCCAGCTGTTAAGATGGAAAAAAACAATTGAATAGCTTTGAATCTAAAGTTTGCTGTTAGGGACCTGAACTGAGGGCTGTTTTTAGGCTTCACATTGAAGTTTTTTTCAGTTTATGTAAAAATAAATAAATAAATAAATAAATAAAATGCTTGAGCAGTCACAGGGACTTGTATAAACAAAAAGTATAGTGAGTTCACAGTCAAATTTAATATAATCCAGGCAAGAGGACAGGCAACCAAATGGCCTGCAAGAAATTCTCCAGGACAGACTGCAGATGGCTCAAGAGGTCCCATAAACAGTGTGTGGACATGTGCTCATTTTTTCAGGTCCATGGCTTCCTTGTCTCTCCTATCCCTGTTGTGCAATGAAGGCAGGGCAAGTTTAACTGAAATCAAACTTTTGGGGGCTCCAACAAAGCCAAATGAATCCATTTTTTCCTCCTAACACTGTTACACATTATGTCTATTGTGATAATTGGGCCTACAAATTTACCCTAACTGTAAACTTATCTGTAAAAAATATATGAAAGTTCCTAAAGTATCATCATAACTTCTAACAACAAATATTGATGGGGGAAAGGTGCAAAAATGAGACAGAAGGACTAAATGAGTTAAAACACAATGGCCTACTGATGATAATTCAAAGACTGTGTTAAGATCATGCCTGGTAAACAAGAATAATATAAAACCAGAAAGCAATTCAACAACATTGGTGTGTTGGAAGTTAGGCCTAATTGGTGAACAAAATAATGAGGGGATGGGCTATTCCCGCCATCAATCCCTGGTCCTTACAAAAAAGACGTTGGGAGGAAAAGCTAGCTCTTGCGATGCTGTCTGACTGAGTGGGAGGGAGAGGGCTTCATCATGGCTTGCCATTCCCATCATCTCCTGGGATCCTGGACTGTCTTCATCCTAGTTCTAAAACACATCCTGACCATACTGGGCCAGAGAGACGGACCCAGATGATACCACCCACTATTACTGGCAGCGGCTAAATCCCAAACACCACCTGGGATGTGGGACTCCATGTTCACGCTCCCCCGACCTTCCCGGCATATGTCCTTTTCCTTCCCCATGTTATTTTTTCTTTTACATCCCTCTCCTTTTTCCTTCTGTCTACTGAGTCTGGCTCAGCGGGCTAGGACTGTATGTTTTGCGGCACTGCTGTAGGCCTGGGAACAGAAAGAGGCAGCTAAGTACAATGTTCGTGACAACCCAATGGTGGTACAAGTTTGCTAGGTCTCAGAGTGGCTAGTGGGAATGTGTGCTGAGCCTGTTGGTTTTTTTTTTCCCCTTAGCAATAATGTTGCAGGTGAGGTCAACACTAGAGACCAAAGCTGCATTTCCTATCTTTGCTATTCTTTTCTCTTCTTTCTTGTGCATTTGTCTTGTTTTGTCTTCCAGGAAATAGGAAGACTTTAGTTGAAAGGGGCTGCAACTATTGTTGCTAACATCCTCTCTTTTCCCCAAAAAGAACAGTAATTCCATCTTTAGTACCAGTTAAGAGACTGCTAAATAAGGGTTGTTGTTTTTTTTTCATTCTATAGCCTCTTCACCACTAAAGGGAACAAGGGATATTGTTAAAACCCTTACTTAATACTTTACATTTCAAATGCTTTGACTGTTTTAACTTCTTTTATGTATCTTTAATAAAAGGTTGAAAAAAAATTAATGGTATATTAGCCATGGTACTAAGGCTGAAGTCTCTGTATCCCGAACTTTGTACAAAACTATTCATGTTGCACAGTGATTGGGTAACACCTTTAACTCTTTGGGCCCATATATTCTGTTTAAAATAATAAAATGTCTTTATATTTCATATTTCCGCTTAGCAAAGTTGTGCCTTTCTTAGAAAAGAAACATAGGGGACTGATCAGTGAGTATTAGAATTACTTTTGTTTCCCCACTAGACAATATGCTATGTTCAAAATATCTGTGGCTGCAGAAGCATTTTTGGTCACTCTTCCATGCTAGTTCAGTAATCAGATGGAGAAGTGATGCATAAACTGAAGACTGACAGCTAGTATTTGGATGCTCTTGTCTAAAAATCTTACCTTCAGCAAACACCTTAATGTTCACATGTAGATGATCTCTATGCTGGCCTTCTGACTTCCAGCTGTTAGGCCTTTCCTATTTACAAATTGGCTTGTCATGTTCAGTATGTAGCTGCTATCAGGGATTTAGACGGACTGTGCCTATGTTACTTCTCTAATAGAGAAACAAAAATATAATCCAATAGAATTTCACCAAACTAATGCATAATGAATTTCAATTGTACCATGCGTGAATTAGTAGTATAATAAAACACCCATTATCAGTAAACTTCAGCATGTACTCATGGCATGTCAGTACAATGCTGGCATACACAGTTCTGATAGGAGCAATCAGTTTTCTTCTTTTCTAAAAAGAAATAAAACTTCACATTACTTCTATACTTTGCATACCTTATCTCTATTGTTCTCTACCATTTTATGGTTCATGACCCACAAAAAGGCCAAGTGTCATCTGGAAGTCAGTATATTTTTATTTATTTAACAGCTCCAAAGAATTGCAGGCCGCAGCACAATTTTTCATTTAATTTTCAGGCTGCAAATATAAGTGGGAGTGGTACTGCTGGGGTGTAGTGAGGTGAGGTTTCAGAAATGAAATTGCACTCCAAGGTCTCAATTCTGATCTCATTTTATACCTCTGCAAACCCACTCCAGATATATTGCATGAACTTTTGAAAATGGGCCAAAAAACTCTAGGGCCATTTATCAAAATTAACTCCATAAAGAGGGAAGTTGCCTAAATAAATGTACTGTTTAATGACACTTAAAACCTCAATGGAATCAATCTCTCAAAGTTGAGTGGCAGATTATCTAATATATCTCACATGGAAGGAAAATGGGCTTTCTGAAAATGTAATCCTCTCAAAACACTAGTGATGTGTGGCACACTTTTACCTTCGATTCCCTTGTTCTCAGGCCTTCTTCTCTGAGAATCAAATGCAATCTGGAGAGAAGGTAGCAAAAACTGAATAGGAAAATAAAATGAAAGGTGTCTGGGGCAAAGTCCTCTTTTCTTAGCAAGTCTTTTGCTTGCCACTTCCCTGAGAGCAGACTCCTTGCTGTGATTACTGGATAGCTGTCTTCAAACTGCAGACTACAGCACCTCACTGAGTTCTGATGTTTCCAAGCCTTCTAGCTGGCACTTGAGACACCCAAAGTTCTGAGCCGCAATGGAGCATGCTTATTACTATGTGCACTCTACATACTGGTTTCTTGTTGCAGGACACTCACACAGAAGAATCCCCACTCCCATCCCCTCTTGTCAGAGGTTTGTTGTTGTTTTTTCTAGCACCTTACCTCAGTAACATAGAAAAGTCAAAAGTTACAGCAAAACAGTTTTAATATTTTAAGTCAATGGGTGCGGCTGTACTTGCTTCTTTGGATGCTCTCTTTCCTCTACAAAAAAATCCTTTTCAGACAAGCAGAAACTCAGTGTATTTTGATTACACATATTGACCATGACAGCACTTTAGATTTAAAAAAAATTGAAAAGGCCATTCCTTATACCTGGGGCAAATAAAACTGAGAAGACATCACAGCAAGAAATGTTCCCTTCTCCACTGGGAATAGAAAGCTGGTAGCCAGTTGTATGTTACCTACTCAAGTGTGAAAAGCTAACTGGCATCTAGTGAGATTTTTCTCTCTGAATTATTTTTGAGGTCCACATTATATTCTTGTGGCAAACCATACAAAGCCTAGAGGCACCTAAAACTCTGCTGCTTATTCCACTGCAAATAACCCTTGCCACTCATTCAACCATAGGTCAGTCAAACCCAAAAGGCCCATCTGATCTTCTGTTCTTCTGCCCCTGCCCTTCAATGATCCTTCTAATGCTCTTTGCTACTCTCTGTCTATGTCCTGATTATTTCCTTGGAGCATTTTAGTGCTTCTCCAGTGCTTTCTGTTCTTCTGTGGCTCTTATCCTATTATCAGTAATAAGCTCAATTACTTAGTTTAATTATCTGAAAACACTTTGTTGTTTAAGTATTGTTTCAGATGTTTGTAGCAAACACACAAAACAAATCCACACACACACCAGATTGGGTCTGGCCAATGCTAATGGATGTTTCTTTTTTAAAAAAATTTAATTTAAGTCTGAGAAGGGGAAAACTGATAAAGGCATGATTCCTACTATGCTCTTCTAAAATCCTATTTCTAATTATCAGTGTTTGTGCGGAAAGAAAAGTCTTAATATTTTGGAAACAAACAATGTTTTATAATCCCATTTATCTCTCAAGCATTTGTTTTGCTTCACATTTTATATAAGTTTGAGACCCATTCTGAGCTAATAATACTACTGCTCTCTCTCAAACTGGGTTTGGAGCTCTTTCAAAGAGATGAGTGAGTAACTGATTTTCTTTAGTTTAACGATGAGTGGAAAAGTGTAACCAAACTGCCAAACAAATTTTATGAGCAGAGGTCAGCACAACATCTGCTTTTCCTATCATATGCCTGCCTGATATTTATGTACAAATTTCTGGTGCTGTAAAAGTAATTCAAACATTTAGTAAAAAAGTCCAATGGATAACAACCCACTGCTTTTCGCTGTGTGCAGGTTTCGTTTTTCTCTTTCTTTAAGTTAAGTTGCTAATGCATATGTAGCAGGAAGGAAGTGACCCCCAGTCATTTGTAGCTTTTGAGGGGAGGCACTACCCCACTCCAAAGTTGTCATTCTTGAGCATTCACAAGCTCGTAGCCCCCTTCCTGGTTGCCACTGCATGAAGGGCATGATTCTCCATCTCTTACTGGTCGTTTGGCTCCTATCTGTCACATAAAAAAACCTTTTTCTATATAATACATTATTATTTATACAGTCAAGAGCAGCGAACCCTTTGTTTTGATTCACTATAACTGCATCAGCCACCCATCCAGGCTGTTTTGTGACTGGACAGTTCCACTGATATTAGACAAAGCATGTTACCTTCCCTTACATGGGAGCAATACCCATTGAGTTAATCTTTGGTTCCATTATGGTTCAATGGGAGTTCGATCCACTTAAAGAGGGCAACGTGGGGCAGCAGTGAGAGGATGTTTGTCCAGTGCAATTTGCTGGATGTTGCAGAAACCTAGATGTGAAGACAGCAGAAACTGTGGCAGTTACTTTTCTGTCACATTAAGTTTCTTGTTATATCATGTTTGTATTTGAGCCTGAGCTTCATCTATATTGAAGCCTGTGGCAGTTGACTAGACAAGATGAAAACATTAGACATTAATGGGACACAAAGGAAAATGTATGATGAATGGAAATGCTTGGTTGGAAGCCTGTGGTGTAGTGAAATGAAAAGCCTGTCCAAATTTGTGTCTAGCTTGTACAAATAGTTCTGAGGAAGGAGTGTTATGATGGACATGTGTTCTTGCTCAGGGCATTCAATATGAAAAGCCCAACTGTTTGATGCGTTTAATTTCTCAGATGGCAAATTTACAAAAAATGAAAGATAAGCAAAATAGTAAAAGTGCAGATAAGGTTAAGTGATAGTTCTGAATTACATACGTTTAGGCTCACAATGTCTTCGCAGTCTCTGTATCATTCAGACCATGTAACACTAAAATTGTTAGCTAGAAGCCCAGGGCTGAAATTGCTTTCTTCAGTGATTTTTAATTTTTTTTAAGCACATTTTTAACACAGGGCAGTACCCTTTCTGCAGTATATGGTAGGATAGTGTTCTCTCATGGTTTGAATCCCAGAGGTTAATGGGTCTCACACCAGTTACACATGCAATATCAATGCAGTGATTCTTACACAGTGCTTCTCAAAGTACCCAGTGGTGGTCACAGAGCTCTTCCTGGCCATTATAGATCTAAAAATAGCCACCAATTTTAGATGTTTTAATGATCAAGTAGAGACCTATCAGATCTCATGTTTTTAGGGGTGCTGAGCACCACAGCTCTTGTTCACTTCAGCACTGTGGGTGCTCGGCATTCCTATTAATCAAACCAATGGTGTCTCAAGCTGGCTTTCAAAAAGTTGAGGCACTCGAAATTGGAACCCAGTGATAGTGGTTGCTCTTCCTTCTCTTCCTTTGCAGTTGCTTCTACAGGTGTGCAGTGACAGTGAAGAAAATGGATACCAGTAAAAGCAGATATAGAGAAGGAGAAGTAAGACTAGCAGTCCACTCTCAGGCCATTACAACCAAGAAGAGGATGGGGAGTTCAATGGCAAAAACGAATAGTACAATGGCAAAAGCCCTCCAACAGGTTCAAAACTGAGGGCTGCTTCAGTGAGGGATTTTTAGAGGAGGCACTGGGGAGTTAAGCAAGGAAAGACAGCTGGAGACTGGGCAGAGAGCATGCAGTGAGAGTGGGGAAGAGAAGAAGAAAGAAATCCGACCGAGAAGAGGTGCTGAGGCTTGGAGGAGATTGGAAAAAGTGTAAAGGAAAAAGTGGTGTTCCCTTTTGGGGAAAAACATTTGATTGTAATGGTTGTGACAGGTCTACAGGACTTGTGTTATGTCCCAGTTTTTAAACAGCAGACCCACAAGGAGTTCCACTCTTCCACAAGGGTAGGCCTCTGAGACTCAGCTTCCAGCTCCAACACTCCTCTTTCAACAGGTGAGCTCTGCCCAGAAAGTCCAACTGAACTAGACCTCTGTTTGGAGGCTTTTTCCCATTGCAGGGAACAAAGCACCTCAGCAAGTATTTGCAGTAACCCTAGGCAGCCTTTCAAAACAGAGTAAGGTTTATTAGTCAACTGGAACACGGCAACAGGGGGGAGGGATAGCTCAGTGGTTTGAGCATTGGCCTATTAAACCTAGGGTTGTGAGCTTAATCCTTGAGAGGGCCACTTAGGGATCTGAGGCAAAATCAGTACTTGGTCCTGCTAGTGAAGGCAGGGGGCTGGACTTGATGACCTTTCAAGGTCCCTTCCAGTTTAAAAGTTAGGGGGGAGGGATAGCTCAGTGGTTTGAGCATTGGCCTGCTAAACCCAGGGTTGTGAGTTCAATCCTTGAGGGGGCCATTTAGGGATCTGGGGCAAAAATCTATCTGGGGATTGATCCTACTTTGAGCAAGGGGTTGGACTAGATGACCTCCTGAGGTCCCTTCCAACTCTAATATTCTATGAACAGGAAGTCCTTAGGTTAGCATAGAGAAGCAAAGGTTAAGACATAATCCATATTGGCTAACACCAGATGTCTTTGAGCCATGCTGCTGTAGAAAGGACTTTGGTCCCCTCCCACCTTTTTTAATTCATTCCAGAAGATCCCCCATGTCTCTCTGATCCCAGTTCTTACTGCCTCCTGTCACCTCCCTCCATTGTTTTCCTCTTGAATTCATGTGTGCTCCACTCAGCCCTGCTGGGACCCTCTCATTGATAGGTATTAATTGTTTAGTCATTGGTGTTTCATTGTCTCAGTAGGGTCCCAGCCAGTCCTTAGTGACCCATACATATTACCCCAGGCCATTACATGACAAACACCTTATTTCTCCTGTTCTTTACAATCAGTGCATAGCAATGCCATACTCCGAGGGAAATGTGATGTGTATTGGAATAAAAAAATATTACCACATTCATCACAGTGACATTAACTGTATGTAAACAAGTACTACACTTGCTTCAAGAAGGGCGTGGGTTTGTGAATGGATCCATGTCTGGGAAGAGAGGTGCTTAAAAAGAAGATAAGATTATTTTAAAATGGTCCAGATCATAATACAATTTGCGAAACCCTCTCCTGATGGTATGTAATGCTGGTGTAGCTACTGCTGCAAATTGGTTTCTGCAACTCCTTCCTCCTTCCCAACTTCAGCCACCTCATTTTCTTTCTCTATGACTATCAGTATTACAAATCAATCAGCCCATGGGTGTTGCTGAAAAAAAATACAAGGCTCATATCTTCCAGCAAAATGACAGAGTATGTTTTCTCAATAGTTCACCTGGGAAGGTGATCATCTGCAAATATAATTAGATATTTAAAAGCCTATTAAAAAGATGTCTTGGTACATGCATAAGAATAACTAACTATCAGTTTGTTCCCTCACACTGTTATAGCTCAAAGCTGAGAGTAGAAAGAACTTTCTGTGATTTGACTAGAGGAGACCCCCAAATATTCAGATGTTCAGTCAAATATTTGGACGCTTATCTAAACATCATCCAAGATTCTGCAAAAATCTTGGCTAGAAATCTCGTAGGGATGGGCTTGTATATTTTGGCACTTTAATTTCTAGTCCCAGTGAAAACCAGGAAAAGTAAAGATAAGTATTTTGCTTTTTCAAAGTTAACCAAACCTTTTCAAATCTAAAAAGCTTTGTTAGCTTCCAGTTTTGTTCAATACTTTTATTTTTATCTGTACTGACTCGCTGCCTGTCCCCAGCTCTGGCATGCAAATCAGCAGACGTAGTAATCCTCTTTGACTTACATATCTGGATTCCAATTCTACCAAAAAAAGAAGCAAGGGAACAGGCTGGGGGTCAATACCACACATCTTTATTCATGCAGATAGGTTTGACTGTCTTCAGTACTGTGACTTGTAGGAACAAAGGTTTCAGGTCTAGGCCTTATGGGGCTTAACCTGACCCATAAAAAGCTGGGGGTGTTGGTCTGAAAAGATATTCTTTTGTGCTTTGCAAGTGAACATTTTGTAATACTTTTTAATCTGCGTTTTAGTCTCTCTCTGCAGTTCCTTTTTGGGTTTGAAAATTTATTAAAATAATGAGATCCCAATGATTCAAATTCTTTGTCACATTCTATTACTCAGTAATGTTACTACATTTTTAATTAAAAATATTTAGCATACAGTACATCAATATTCATTTCACTGCAACTTTAAAAACACAACACATCCACCAGTGGTGTATAGTCCTTAATGGAAAATATTTTTTGAAATCTCATGAAAACCAATGACTTAGGTATAGGTGACCTGGATCCACTGCAGACCCAGATGAAAGTAATGCAAACCCTTAGTCAGGAAACCACCCCTATTCAGGGAAATGCTTAAGTACATGCTTAAACCCCATTGGAGTCATTCAGACTCAGGAACAGATTTTAAACTCAAACGTGTGCTTAAGTGCCTTTCCAAACAAAGGTCTCAAAGCACACCATGTCACTTATTATATGAAATGCTCATACATTAATCCAGATATTTTTGATAAAACTAGCTGCAGGGACTGGCGTGTGGGCAGTCATGCCTAATGGTTAGAGTCAGAAACCTGGAACTGGAGCCAGAGTGAGGTGCCAAGCCAAAGGCCAGAGCCAGGGTCAATGTCAGGGGTAGGGATAGGACATGGCCCAGGGAGTTGGAGTGAGGCAGAAAAGCAGGGACTGGGAACAGAGAGGGGTCTGGAATAAGGAGGACAGGAACAGGTAGGAAGGCAGGGTTCAGGAGTCAGGCAAGTAAGCAGGGTCATAGTAGCAGCCAGCCAAGGATTCACCTAGTTGCTTAGACAACTTCTTGTCCCTCTTTCTGGTTTAAGTAGTGCATCCCAGCCAATCAGTGGGGCTGGACATCTCCGCAATCAGGAGCTTTGTGGGTGGGGCCCTTGGCAAGCTAGAGCTTTACAGGTTCAGGTGAACAGCTGGGTGGTGGGCACAGTCTGAGTATTGCCGGGGGACCCACGGACCTGTGAGTTTGAGGCCTATGATCCCTCACACAAGCAAATTCTGGTGAAGGACAAAATTTGGATATTTTTACTAGGAAACGCAGCTTTTTATGCTGAAAACTGTCTTTTTAGTTCAACCTTAAATTATCGGACTATTGACAAAACTAATGAAACCATTATTTTGTATTTTGTTACCAATTGTTTCTAGTCACTTCCTTGAAAAAATCAGAGGTAGTTTGGGAAGGCTGGATTAGGAAGGTTAGTGGTGGTCTCCTGCTCATCTCCAACAGTCTGCACCAAAAAAACCTGCAGAATTTATTATGAGGTCAATCCATTGGAGACGGTCAGGATGGCAGTAGTGCACCTCATCCGACAGAGTCATTGGGAATGAAGTGTCTTGGAAGAGCTGAGAGAAGAACTTTGCCTAGTATGGGACAGGCCCTCATTTTCCCGAGCACTACATTTTTTCAGAGACTTTGAATTTGGACAGAAAAGAAAGAAATGGAAGGCTTGCAAGTGGTAAGCATGAGAATGAAAATGTGTTTTTTGCTTTGTTTTTTAAAGCAAATGCAGCAAACCCAAAATCCCATTGAATCATAAGAATGCACTTAGTCATGTCAGAAATAGGAGAACAGTGGATGATAAATGATTAAAGCTATAAACTCTTAAATGTTTAATATATATGGAGAATAACTGCATATTTGAAATGAAAAAGAAAATGATTTACTTCAAAGATACAAAAATATAAATGTTTTTCCCCAGAAAATTGCTTTGCCTTGTTTTTAATCTCCAAACCAAGATGAAAAAAAATGCTTTGTAAATAGAAGACATATTTTTGATTAATATTTTATGAAAGGAAAGTGACAGTCCTACAGTAACCAGTGCTGCAGTTCTAATACGCTAATAGATGCCTACATTTCAGCTTGGTAATGGTTGTCCACCATTCAGGGAGCCGGCAAACTAGCAGTAATTGCGTATCGCCTGTTTCCTGAATGGCGGACAGTCATTTCCAAGCTGAAATGTAGACATTTATTAGCCTATTAGAACTGCAGCACTGGTTACTTTAGCACTGCTGTCAGCCCCACCTCCAAAGTTAAAGTTTATTGAAAACAAAAGTCCACAGATTTTGAACACTCAAACCGTAGCAAACCTAGAAGAAAAGGAACAACCTGTATTTACAAGACTACAAAGGGACTGGAGAGGAAGAAAAATGAAAAGAACCCAGAGAACCTTCATAAATAAAATTTGCCACCAGAGGGAGCCCAGACAGCATCAGTATTACTACAAAAACAACAAGGAATCTGGTGGCACCTTAAAGACTAACAGATTTATTTGGGCATAAGCTTTTGTGGGTTAAAAAAAACACTTCTTCAGATGCATGGAGTGAAAATTACAGATGTAGGCATTGTTATACTGACACATGAAGAGAAGGGCGTTACCTCACAAGTGGAGAACCAGTGTTGACCGGGCGAATACAATCAAGGCCAATACAATCAGACCTTGTTGTTTTTGTGGATACAGACTAACACAGCTACCCCCTGATACTTGACTCCATGCAAGGCATACAAACATATCAATTCTTGCAATACTAGTGAATTCAGCAGTTCAGTTAATAATCCAGAAATCAAGCATGCTGCATTTCTAGTTCATACAAAGTTCTCTGTTTGAGCCAGCAATGTGCTATGGAAAGACACCTGAATTAAGGTAGCTAGGTTTTCTTTATTCTGTTTGCCTAAACCTAAAAGAGGAATGGTTGTTTTTTAGGCTTGGTTTGTTTTTTTAAATATCAGCGGTAACAGTCCTGGATTTTATATTGTTCCCATAACATTTTCCTAATTTACTTTTCTGCCTTTGTATAAAGAAAGTGTCTTACATCTTCTGCTTCAGATTATAGAAAATTACTTAAGCACAATTAAAAAGAACACATGTTCCACTCTTGTTCACTCTCCATGTCAACCTGAAGCACATGCATTGAGCCTAACATAGAGGGTCCTGCCCCAGTCTCCTGTTGGGAGTCTGCCCAACAGCTCCCTTCCTATCCCTCGTAAACCCAGCACTGGCTTACCATTCACCCTTACACCCTTTTCGTTCTCCACTACTACTCTCAGTTCCTTGCACACTTTTCAGCTTCTTATCACATGACCCACAGGTCCTGGGATATTTCTTTTCAAAATGTAACACGCTCTGGCATAGTATGTTTGGGAGAGGGGGGAAAAAACTAAAAACAACCAACCATCACAACAAAAACACCAAAAGGCAGTGAGAAGAGGTGTGGGGAGGAGGCGATGTTGGAGGATCAGGACTGGGTGAACTGGGAACCAGAATAGTATTGAAGGATAGGGGAGAAGGTATGGAGCTGGAACAGACCGTACTGGCAAGTGGAAAAGAGGAAATGAGAGCCAGATAATAAAAGGCTGTGGAGAGGACCCAGGCAGTGAGCAGTCCCAAATCATTTGTAATCTGAATATTAGAGGCCAGACAGGATCATATTCATGCTATTTGGATTCTCTCACACAAGCAGTCAGTTCTATAGACAGCTAGCTTCTCTGCTCAGAGACTCTCCACAGTCCTTCACTAATTCTCTTGGTAACGTCTTCTAGACATTGATGAAATGTCCTTTATGCCTGGACATCTTCCATAATCTTTGAATTACCGGTAGTTTAAAATAGGCTCATAATATGAAAAAGAGACTCTCTGATAAGAGCATGAAAAGAACCAGGGACCAGAACTACACATCATACTGACTATTATGTATTTCTCCTGTAGGAGAAAGTTGCAATCTGTAGAGGTAAAATTCTGACAGGGAGCCACTTAAACATGTCTAAATGTTTATTGTAGCAACTGGAGCAACACCTTCAGTTCTAAAGCCTCCTGTGTATTGCAAAACTAAACCATTAATAGGCACTCACTTTTTTAATTCTTGGCTGGTTGGTGTGGGTAGGAGCATGAATGAGCGGTTGAGGTATACTTGGGGGACTATGCTGTAGGCGAAATTCTGATGTATTTACTAAGTGGAAGTTTGCCAGAGAAAAAACTGTGTAAGGATTTGGTTCAGTATTTGCAGAGGCAGAGAGAGAGAGTTTTGTTTTTTATTTCTCTTATTAAAAGAAAAAATATATAGCAGACTACAATTAAGGGACTCCACTATAGTGAGATGTAGTGCTTTGTGAAAGTGTGTGTGTGTGTGAGTGAGAGAGCGAGCGAGCGAGAGAGAGAATGATCAAACACAGAGCAGCAGATCACCAAGAGGGAATATGATTGCTGGTGGTAATGGTGCTTCTCTTTACAAGAATTGCACCCTGCCTCTGTGCCTTAAAATATTCTAACTTCAGATATTAAACTGAACATAGATTATTTTTTGTCCTTAAGCCATATGCTGCTCCTCTTTTCGCTTGTAATTCATATGTTCTATGTGGTAACCATTCAGATGCTTATTAATTGTCAGAAGATGTATCCTCTAAGCTAGCATTTTCTTCAAGGATTTTGATGGAAATATTTTGCAACAAAATGCAGTAGTATCTAAAGTTGTGCTTCCTAAACCCACAGGGTTTGTGATCCTGCTCTAATCTATGTTATGCATAGTAGTTAATCCTGAACTAGGAGACCCATTTAATGGTAGTACTAAATACAAGCAAAATACATATTTCCTAACTGGGAAGAAATAATGTAAAATTGCTTCTTTTGTGTGAAGATGACATGATGTTTTTGCCCTGTTGTTTCTCTCTGTAAATGTCATATTATATTATTCCCTAACATAGAAAATCTGGAATGAGACAAAATAAATCGGAATACATTATGATGTGGGGAAAAGATGCAACCAGGAATTCTCATCTGCATTTGATTTTGAGGGTTTTTTCCATCCTATTTTTCTGCTCTTTTTTTTCTTTTCCATTTCCTTATTTGCCCTGCTGCATTGGGTTATATTGCAATTGCGATGCCAGTGACACCAGGTGATAGTGTTGATGGAGATGACAGTGTTGCCCTGTGACTTCTTGTCTCAGTGAGCCCCGCCACTTCCAATCTGTGATCTATTGAATAGGGTTAGCCGCCTCCACTGCACAGAACTTCTTTAATTCCTTCCCTCTGGAACAGCTGCCAAGAGAAATAACACCATGGTAAAGGCTCATCCTAATCCAAATACTCCATTTCTTGTTACTATGCTTGAGGTTCCTGACCTTATTAGTGTCCCCAAGAGTTGAACTGAAGTCTCTTGAACAAAGCTATCTGAGCAAACTAAGCTTTCAGTTAAAGGTGTGATCACCAAACTGACTGGATTTTAATCTGGACCATTTGCTCATCTCTAACTAGCAGTTGAAAGTATTTCTTTTAAAAAGTATTCCTCTTTTAAAAGAGAGGAATGCAGAATAGCACTGATGTTAAAATGAACACGATTCAAAGCCACAGTCTTCTAGCACTCCAAGTAACAGTGCCTTAGAGAGAATTTAAAGCAGCACACGGTTCATTTTTATTGCAACAAGCATTAGTATGAGTGCCTGGAAATGTTGTGTATATAAAATAACATCAGTTGAAGCATACATTCTTAACTCTGACGTAGAATATTTAAATGCTAATATAATTTTTGAAGAAACTATATTACTTTTAATGGCAGCATTTTAATGCCAGCATTAATGCATACTTTTATATAGAAACCATGATGAGAAACGAGAATAATATATGCTTTTCTAACACCTTTCTCATGTGTATTTTGACCTGGTGGGGTTTTTTGTTTGTGACATCAGTAGAGCTGTCCCATGAAAATTTTCACCATTTCAACTTTTTCCTGTTCTGCATCAGGACAAAACCAAGACCTTTTGGGACAGAAAATGAGAGGAGCAGATCCCAGAATAGCCAATAGCTTGGTGGAATTTACCAGGTTCAAGTCCCTATTCTCCCCAGGTCAGACCAATGACATAAACGTGGGTCTCCCAAATGTCCTAACCACCAGGCTATTGGCAATCCTGGGCATGTGCTTTCTCTGGTTTTGAACAGAAATTCCATCCTGGACCTAAGAAAAGTATTCATCTAACCTGGTACGTGTCTGTGAAAAGTTTTGATTGTTACAAATCAGCATGTTCTATTGAAATTCCTAAGCAGCTCTACGCAAGAGGTCTTAAATTATAGCCTGTAATTAACCAAGTTATATCTTTCAGCATCAGTGACTTCCTAACATCCTATACAGTGCACCAAGTTTCACCTGATTCTACTTTCCCTGTGCTCATTATCTTGCCTTTATTTGTGTTATTTTATAGAAAAGAGAGGTCACTACTGACCAAGCGGAGAAATGAACAGCACTCTTTCATAGAAAGAGCCTGAGAGTTGTAATAATCAGAATATATCAGACATTGGATTTGGAGTTTACTACTCTGATAGCTGCATCTACAAAGAGTTCCCAATGTAGAGTGGGTGGAAATCGCCTGTGTGGGCAATGACCTAGTTAAAATCCATAGAATCCTATCATATTTATCTGTATACCACAGCTTCCGACTTCTGTGAGAGTGAGACTAGCTGGAGAGTTAGGGCTGAGATTGTGAGAGATGTGTGTTGCTTCTATGAGAAATGCAAATAAGATTAGAGTTTCCAAACCCTGATGAGGGGAAAATTTCCTTTCCAGAGCTGTACATACCTTTACGTTTAAATAGCCTCTTCATTCTTGGTGACTGCTAGTTTGTGTCCCTCTGCCGTACTTAAACCCTGCACCTTGTAAGTATTCTCTGCTCATGGAGCTCAGCTATGACAAAACATGTAATATTCTCTTGTTCTACAAGTGTAAGACCTGATCTTGTCTTTGCAACAAACTTCTGGCCTGTCAGCCTGAGTTCATTTTTTTTCCTGTTCCCCCCCTTTTTTTGTTTTCACAACATAGCTGGCAAAAGCGTAAAACACAAATTGGAATTAACTGAATAAATAAACTATACCCAGCAACATGTGCAGCCAGCTTGTGAGGTTAGATAACTGTGTACTGCTTTATTTCTGTCTGGTGTACTTTTACCTTGCATTTCTGATTAAAAGTGCTAAATGATGGTTGAAACCAGTGTCAGACATGTTGAGACCGCAGGAGATTTACACCTCTACCCCGATATAACGCTGTCCTCGGGAGCCAAAAAATCTTACCGTGTTATAGGTGAAACCGCGTTATATCGAACTTGCTTTGATCCGCCAGAGTGTGCAGCCCCGCTCCCCCTCTCTCCCCCGGAGCACTTCTTTACTGCGTTATAGCCGAATTTGTGTTATATCGGGTCGCGTTATATCGGGGTAGAGGTATATTAATGCTCCAGTTAATATAGGTAATGTTGGTGGCCATGAATGCCTTTTATCTGACTGACAAGGTGGTTGGGATTACTCCTTCCAGATCTGGAGCCTGCCATGGTTACCCAGGCCTTTGTAACCTCGAGGTAGAACTACTTGGTGATGCTGGCTGCAGAGGGCATATGACAAATGTATTGGTTGCTGTTTGCTTCCCCAGTTTCAGTTAAAGTGTACGTGTTTTGTAAAGAATGTACTTGACTTGACCCCTAGATATTGGAGAAATTTGCCTTTCCCCTAGCATTTGCCACCAAAGCTGAGATGAAATGAGGCATTCAAGTTAACTCTCGAATTTACTTACCTGCTCCACTTGGTTTGTTATATAAAGGAACAGAACATGGCCTATCCCTTTTCCCAGACTTTTTGGGCTAGAAGGTATTGGCTGCAGTTGCAGAATCTTAGCTTGAGGGTGTTTTTTGTTTTTAAAAGTCATTTGTCGTGTCAAACTGTTTTTTTTCTTTCTTTTTTTCTTTTAACACAGCTTACACTTTAGTAATTGGGTGCATTTATAAATTACCCAATCAAAAGAAAGTAAAGAATGTCAGAAACTCAACAGTCGACTCCTGTGAGGGAAAAACGAGGTGAAAAATATTTAACATGGGAATCTCCCAGACTGCAACCAAGCTAACTGCCATCTAACAACCAGTCCCTATCAGAGGAGCAAGTGGGGAAAAAAAATCAAATGTGAACTCTTATAATTACAATGTGTGTCAATAGTGGAGCTCTTCCAAGGGGCTACTCAGGAGTTGCTTATGAAAGTTGCAGATATTGCCACCTCTGAGGTGTGGAGTGTTTAGACTATCTTTCACCACAGGTTCTAATCCCCAGAGGGTCAACTTTTGCCTTCTCAAGGCAGACAATTTGTGTTTATTGAAATTCACTGTGTGTGTGTGTGTGTGTGTGTGTGTGTGTGTGTGTGTACGGGGGAGATGGGGTAGGGTGCATGAGATCTTAGAAAATGTGGCTCTGCTGGCTCTATATTAAGGGCCAAATCCTGGCCCATTGAAATCAGTTGGAATCTTGTCATTGAGCTCTGGGCAAGCAGGGATTTGGCCCTAATGATTTTTGTAAAATAATAGGTCTGAAAATCTGCTGAAAGTCTTTTAGGTAGGATTTAGAACTAATTGCTTTGGCCAAAATGTCCGGTCTTCCTTATTGTGCTGGATGGTTCCTTTCATCCATGAGTGAATGTAGATTTAAAATAACTGATTTGAACCAGACATAGTGTGGGCAAATCTGCATACGTTTCCTTGCACAATTCAGTTATGCAACACATCTACTATTGAACCTCTGAGAAGAAAATGCCAATCAGAAAGTTTTGCTACACATAAAAATAGCCATAAGTGTCTGGGACTTTACCACTAAACTTCTTTTTCATTTGTGATTTAAACCCAGATCTTCAGAGGTGAATTGCTAATACTCTAGCCATCTACTTCTGCATACATTTCTATCAGGTTGTAACTTAGCCGCAAGAAGGAAAGGATTAACCTTTCTGTTGTTGTGGGCCAAGACTCAAAATGTTGCCTCCCCTGGATTCACTCCACCTCTGGTGAGGATGTTAAACTTCTTCTCGCCTGTTCTGTGGAAATGGTAGAGTTGCAGAAAGTGTCACTTTCTTTTAATACTGATCAAGAAACTTTATTAAAATGAGGAAAACAGCATTATCCCTGAAGCTACCCTGTCCTTCTCCACTTCATTGTAGAGTTTCTGCCTAGAAACTTTCCCACTCCGTCCTGTCTGATTTCCTACTACAGATTTAATGACAGTTCACACATCCGCTCATTACTCTGTCTAGAATGTCAAGTTTATTGGTGCCCAAATCAGTGATGTCACAACTGCATTACCCCACTAGAGCACAATTTTGGCCCAGCTGAAATTGGAAATACTGGGTGGATTCATTCTCCATTGCCTTTTATCATCTACAGTATAGGGATATGTAATTTATCCTTCACAATATGAGCTGCTTTGTTATTCAAATATTCACCACCAGATGGAGTAATAAACAAAGTATATTACTACTACAAATATTTCACTTGTTTTGTGTACCCTCAGGGTTTCATTTTGCCCTTCCTTTTAGCCACATTTGAACACAATAATGAGACAAATCAGTAGCACGACGGTCCCATCTTATTTAGATTACTGCAGGTGGATAACATTCCCTACAATTTGGGATCCACCTTGGAAAGATTCTCTGTTATCAAGGGGTGTAAGGAGGGAGAAGCTAGTGGAAAATAAGTGAGCTACACAAATCCTGTCTTTGCACCACACATACAAACTCAACAAAAACCAAACACATACATCTCCCCACCACCAGGTGCAGCTCCAGGCACCAGCGCACCAAGCGTGTGCCTGGGGCGGCAAGTCGCGGGGGGGCGGTAGTCAGGCTGCCTTCGGCGGCATGCCTGCGGGAGGTCCACCGATCCCGCGGTTTTGGCGGCAATTCGGCGGCGGGTACGCTGAAGGCGTAGGACCAGCGGACCTCCCACAGGCATGCCGCCAAATCCACATTACCAGCGGACCTCCCGCAGGCATGCCACCAAAGGCTGCTTGACTGCCGTGCTTGGGGCGGCAAAATACATAGAGCTGCCCCTGCCCACCACCCTCAATAGACCATACAATCGTCTTTGCATTAAAAGAGCATAGAGGAAAAGAAGTTGAGAAAAATTATTCATACACATAGCAGCTTTAAATTTCCCATTAGCAACCCATTAAGTCTAAATACACTTAGGGAATGTCTACACTACGAAATTAGGTCGAATTTATAGAAGCCGGTTTTATAGATATCGGTTTTATACAGACGATTGTGTGTGTCCCCACATAAAATGCTCTAAGTGCATGAAGCCGGCGGACCGCGTCCACAGTACCGAGGCTAGTGTCGACTTCTGGAGCGTTGCACTGTGGGTAGCTATCCCACAGTTCCCGCAGTCTCCGCCGCCCATTGGAATTCTGGGTTGAGATCCCAATGCCTGATGATGCAAAACAGTGTCGCGGGGGGTTCTGGGTACATGCCGTCAGGCCCCTCCCCCTCTGTCAGAGCAACGGCAGACAATCGATTCGCGCCTTTTTGCCTGGGTTACCTGTGCAGACAACATACCATGGCAAGCATGGAGCCCGCTCAGCTCAGCTCACCGTCACCATATGTCATCTGGGTGCCGGCAGACGTGGTACTGCATTGCTACACAGCAGCAGCTAATTGCCTTTTGGCAGTAGACGGTGCAGTATGACTGGTAGCCTTCATCGGCTATCTGGGTGCTGGCAGACGTGGGGCTGCATTGCTACACAGCAGGAGCCCCTTGCCTTTTGGCAGTAGATGGTGTATTACGACTGGAATCCGTCATCGTCGTACTCCAGTTCAATCAGAGGCACCTGGGCAGACATGCTTTGTCTCCTGGAGACTCAGTCCTGCCGGCAGTCCTATTGAACCGTCTTGACGATGATGGCTAGCAGTCGTAGTACAGTATCTTCTGCCAAGCACCCAGAAGATGCTGAGGGCTATCAGTCATGCTGCACTGTCTGCTGCCAGCTTGTAAAAAATAGATCTATTCATTTGCTTCCCCCTCCCTCCGTGAAATCAACGGCCTGCTAAACCCAGGGTTTTGAGTTCAATCTTTGGGGGGGCCATTCTGTGTGACAGTTGTTTGTGTTTCTCCCTGATGCACAGCCACCTTTGTTGATTTTAATTCCCTGTACCTGTACGCCATGTCGTCAGTCGCCCCTCCCTCCCTCCATCAGTTTCACGCCTTTTTTCAGACCAGACGCCATAGCACTGGGATCATGGAGCCCGCTCAGATCATCGTGGCAATTATGAGCACTATGAACACCACGCGCATTGTCCTGGAGTATATGCAGAGCCAGAACATGTCAAAGCAAAACCAGGCGAGGAGGCGATTGTAGCGTGGCGACGAGAGTGATGAGGAAATTGACATGGACACAGCCCTCACACAAGGTATGGGCCCCAGCAATGTGCAAATCATGGTATTACTGGGGCAGGTTCATGCCGTGGAACGCCGATTCTGGGCCCGGGAAACAAGCACAGACTGGTGGGACCGCATCGTGTTGCAGGTCTGGGACGATTCCCAGTGGCTGCGAAACTTTCGCATGCGTAAGGGCACTTTCATGGAACTGTGTGACTTGCTTTCCCCTGCCCTGAAGTGCCAGAATACCAGGATGAGAGCACCCCTCACAGTTGAGAAGCGAGTGGCGATAGCCCTGTGGAAGCTTGCAACGCCAGACAGCTACCGGTCAGTCGGGAATCAATGTGGAGTGGGCAAATCTACTGTGGGGGCTGCTGTGATCCAAGTTGCCAGGGCAATCAAAGACCTGCTGATATCAAGGGTAGTGACTCTGGGAAATGTGCAGGCCATAGTGGATGGCTTTGCTGCAATGGGATTCCCAAACTGTGGTGGGGCGATAGACGGAACCCATATCCCTATCTTGTCACCGGAGCACCAAGCCACCGAGTACATAAACCGCAAGGGGTACTTTTCAATGATGCTGCAAGCCCTGGTGGATCACAAGGGACGTTTCACCAACATCAACGTGGGATGGCCGGGAAAGGTACATGATGCTCGCGTCTTCAGGCACTCTGATCTGTTTCGAAAGCTGGAGGAAGGGACTTTCTTCCCGGACCAGAAAATAACCGTTGGGGATGTTGAAATGCCTATCGTGATCCTTGGGGACCCAGCCTACCCCTTAATGCCATGGCTCATGAAGCCGTACACAGGCAGCCTGGACAGTAGTCAGGACCTGTTCAACTACAGGCTGAGCAAGTGCCGAACGGTGGTGGAATGTGCATTTGGACGTTTAAAAGCGCGCTGGCGCAGCTTACTGACTCGCTCAGACCTCAGCGAAAAGAATATCCCCATTGTTATTGCTGCTTGCTGTGCGCTCCACAATATCTGTGAGAGTAAGGGGGAGACATTTATGGCGGGGTGGGAGGTTGAGGCAAATCGCCTGGCCGCTGATTACGCGCAGCCAGACACCAAGGCAGTTAGAAGAGTACAGCAGGGCGTGGTGCGCATCAGAGAAGCTTTGGAAACGAGTTTTGTGACTGGCCAGGCTACGGTGTGAAACTTCTGTTTGTTTTTCCTTGATGAACCCTCCGCCCCCCCCCAACCCAGTTCACTCTACTTCCCTGTAAACCAACCACCCCACCCTCCCCTCCCCCCTTTGAGCACCGCTTGCAGAGGCAATAAAGTCATTGTTACTCACATTCATGCATTCTTTATTAATTCATCACACAACTAGGGGGATAATTGCCAAGGTAGCCCGAGAGGGGTGGGGGAGGAGGGAAGGAAAAGGACACACTGCAATTTAAAACTTTAACACTTATTGAAGGCCAGCCTTCCGATGCTCGGGCAATCATCTGGGGTGGAGTGACTGGGTGGCCGGAGGCCCCCCCACCATGTTCTTGGGCGTCTGGGTGAGGAGGCAATGGGACTTGGGGAGGAGGGCTGTTGGTGACACAGGGGCTGTAGCGGCGGTCTCTGCTCCTGCTGCCTTTCCTGCAGCTCAACCATACGCTGGAGCATATCAGTTTGATGCTCCAGCAGCCGGAGCATCGACTCTTGCCTTCTGTCTGCAAGCTGACGCCACCTATCATCTTCAGCCCGCCACTTGCTCTGTTCATCCCGCGATTCAGCCTGCCACCTCTCCTCTCGTTCATATTGTGCTTTTCTGTAGTCTGACATTGACTGCCTCCACGCATTCTGCTGTGCTCTTTCAGCGTGGGAGGACATCTGGAGCTCCGTGAACATATCATCCCAAGTCCACCGTTTTCTCTTTCTAATCTTTGCTAGCCTCTGCGAAGGAGAAACATTTGCAGCTGGTGGAGGACAAGGGAGAGGTGGTTAAAAAAGACACATTTTAGAGAACAATGGGTACACTCTTCCACGTTAAATTTTGCTGTTCACATTACACAGCACATGTGCTTTCATTACGAGGTCGCATTTTTCCTCTTATATTGAGGGCCTGCCGGTTTGGTGTGAGAGATCACTCACGCGGTGCCAGGCAACAGAATTTGGCTTGCAGGTAGCCATGGTAAGCCACAGTCTTTTGGCTTTTTTAACCCTCATAACATGTGGGAATGGTTTCAAACAGTAGCGCCCTCATTTCCCATACCAAGGACCCGTTGGGTTGGCCATTTAAAATGGGTTTGCAATGTAAAAGGAGGGGCTCGGGTTTCCGGGTTAACATGCAGCACAAACCCAACTACCCCCCTGCCACACACACACACAATTCTCTGGGATGATCCCTTCACCCCTCCCCCCCCACCGCGTGGCTAACAGCGGGGAACATTTCTGTTAAGCCGAGCAGGAACGGGCACCTCTGAATGCCCCCTTAATAAAATCACCCCATTTCAACCAGGTGACCGTGAATGATATCACTCCCCTGAGGATAACAAAGAGAGATGAGGAATGGATGTTGTCTGCATGCCAGCAAACACCGGGACCATACGCTGCCATGCTTTGTTATGCAATGATTCCAGACTACGTGCTACTGGCCTGGCGTGGTAAAGTGTCCTACCATGGCGGATGAGATAAGGCAGCCCTCCCCAGAAACCTTTTGCAAAGGCTTTGGGAGTACATGAAGGAGAGCTTTCTGGAGATGTCCCTGGAGGATTTCCGCTCCATCCCCATACACGTTAACAGACTTTTCCAGTAGCTGTACTGGCCGCGATTGCCAGGGCAAATTAATCATTAATCATTAAACACACTTGCTTTTAAACCATGTGTAATATTTACAAAGGTACACTCACCAGAGGTCCCTTGTGTGCCCTCAGGATCTGGGAGCACACCTTGAGTGAGTTTGGGGGTTACTGGTTCCAGGTCCAGGGTGATAAACATATCCTGACTGTTGGGGAAACCGGTTTCTCTGCTTCCTTGCTGTGAGCTATCTTCATTGTCTTCATCATCATCATCATCTTCCGCGTACCCCAAACCCGCTTCCCTGTTGCGTGTTTCTCCATTGACGGAGTCAAAGCACACGGTTGGGGTAGTGGTGGCTGCACCCCCTAGAATGGCATACAGCTCCGAGTAGAAGCGGCATGTTTGCGGCTCTGCCCCAGACCTTCCGTTTGCCTCTCTGGCTTTGTGGTAGGCTTGCCTTAGCTCCTTAATTTTCATGCGGCACTGCTGTGCATCCCTGTTATGGCCTCTGTCCTTCATGGCCTTTGAGACCTTTTCTAATATTTTGCCATTTCGTTTACTGCTACGGAGTTCAGCTAGCACTGATTCGTCTCCCCATATGGCGAGCAGATCCCGTACCTCCCGTTCTGTCCATGCTGGAGCTCTTTTGCGATCCTGGGACTCCATCATGGTTACCTGTGCTGATGAGCTCTGCGTGATCACCTGTGCTCTCCACGCTGGGCAAACAGGAAATGAAATTCAAACATTCGCGGGGCTTTTCCTGTCTACCTGGTCAGTGCATCTGAGTTGAGAGTGCTGTCCAGAGCGGTCACAATGAAGCACTGTGGGATAGCTCCCGGAGGCCAATAACATCAAATTCCGTCCACACTACCGCAAATCCGACCCGCAAAGGCCGATTTTAGCGCTAATCCCCTCGTCGGAGGTGGAGTAAAGAAACCAGTTTAAAGGGCCCTTTAAGTCGAAAGAAAGGACTTCGTCGTGTGGACGTGTCCAGGCTTAATTCGATTTAACCCTGCTAAAGTCGACCTAAACTCGTAGTGTAGACCAGGCCTTAGGGACTGATCCAAAGCTCATTGAACTCAATGGGCATCTTTCCACTGACCTCAAATGGCATTTGGATCTCACTGTTAGTGAGTGGGGAAGGGGTACATTTTTTAAAAAAAGTGATGTTTCCTAAAATGCAGTAAAAGCATCTGCATTTATTGCTTGTGGACGCTCCATCTACAGCAGACAGATTTAATCACAGCAACCATTTCTGTGGTGAAAGATTCCTGTAATGCTAATCAAAGAGATGGTGTAAAGCAGCTGATAATATTGGCTCAGACATGCATATAGAATGCATGAGTATGTAATGGTACTGGGACAGAAGCATTGTGTCTCATTAGGGTGAATAATCTACATGAGCAGAGGTGAGTCAGAAATGATCAAAGAGTTGTATTTATTCTCAATAGAAATATCAAAAAACCCCAAAAGAACAGAAATCCTATTCAGAAAAGACATTATCTATTACAAGAAGACTCAGCCCTGGACATGGTACCTACACTAACTCAAATAAAAATGAGCTCAAGTAGATTTCATATGTCAATAGGAAACCAGTCCGTTCTGCAAGTGCTATATCCCCTCAGGAGTTGAATCCACAGTATCACTACTAATGGCTGTGCTCTCATGTGTGGAGAGGAAAAGAAGAACATTTTTGTATTGCCTTGGGCAGTTTTAGGTTGCTTGCTCTTAATTTACTTCTTTAAAATGCTGCTCCTAGCAGGGACCATATGGTGCAAGGCCTTCAGTCTTGACTATGTTTCCTTTCCAGGTGGCCATGCTCAGTATTGTTGTTGTTTGGGTAACACCATGGATGTGAATGGCTCTTTTACAGATATGTACAAAGACAGGCATTTGCCCTTATGAGTTTAAAACAATTTTAAAAAGGGGGGGGGAGGAGAAGTGGGGGAAATGCAACATAAAACGTTTAAAAATCAATTCCTAGTTTCCCTCTTTGTTGAGGTTTTTTTAACCCCCACCTATTTCCCTTTATCTCCAACCCTCCCTTATTTGTTTCACTTTGTGTATATTTGCCTAAAATTTTATTCTCCATGCCCAGACCGGGCTGGAGGCTGAGTATCTCCATGAGGTATAAGTTTATTTCACAGCCCTGGAAAATTTCTCATTTGTTCCTTATCTCTGTTATGAAATGGATTAAAAAATTGCTTATGAACACTCCTTTGTACCCTGCCCCCACCCAAGCTCTAGAGTATTCAACATCTGTATCCAAACTGAAGGCCAAGATAGCAGCATTTTAAGAGGTGAAATTCCTGAGTTAACAGCTATATTTCACTGTAAGGGGAAGGAGGATATAAGTATTGCACAATATTTTTAAATTCTTATCATTATAATGTGTAGCAGTTATTACAATGGTAAAGATTGCTTCCTTAAACATATTAAAAATTAATTGGCTAATTAGAGAGGAACTTTCATAAAAATCTATATAGTTCATTCTCCTTCTGGGATCACTTTTTCTCTCATCTCCTAATTTCCATTTTCTTTGCTTCCTTTCCTTGGTCTTTGGGAAGCATATAATCCTGTTCCCTTGCCCCCTCTGTTAGCTTTGTCTCTTAAAATAAAAGGATTACGTAACATTAAATAAAATATGAGTGAATATTAAAATATCACTTACTATTTCACAGCATTAACTCAGCCTGATTGAGGTCAGAAATCCAGATGGCCCTGAACTAGTATCTAGAATTAGAACAATGGTATATCCACAATATGTGTCATCCCCAGTTCTTTCAAATGAAATGCTCATGATAAGGGAGCAAGTTTGCATCTAGGACTGGCTTCATATTTATACTTGTCCTTTCCCTCTATATTTTTATCCCACCCTCTTGTGGTGTTTAGATGCTGCATGTGATTATTGGAACTGGGAGCACTGGCTGTTGGGAGTCTGAAAGGACAGGAAACAGGAAGGAGGGGGGAGGAGTTGAGGAGGCTGGGAGAGTTACAGTGTGTGCAGCTACAGCTTGGAAATGAGACTTCCACTGTAAATAAAGTTCTGTTGAAGTTTGTTAATACTTTGCTTGGTAGATACAACATTTTGGCGACGAGGATGGATCTTCTGCCTCTGAACCCACCTGCACCCTTTCTGCAAAGCCCAGGTGAGCCTCCAATTGCTTTTACTGCCTGGATCCATATGTTTGAGACTTATCTGCTTTCAATCAGTGCTACAGAGATTTCTGAAGTAAGAAGGCGTGCTCTGCTAATCCACAGCCTTGGAGCAGAAGGGCAGCATATATTTTACACTTTTCCCCTTGCAGATGATAAATATGAGACTGCACTCACTGCATTAAAGAACTTTTTTGTGCCAAAAGTGAATGTAGTAGCTAATCGCTACAGATTTCGCCAGCGTGAGCAGAAACCAGGGGAGACTATAATGCAGTATATGGCTTCCCTGAGGAGTCTGATTGTAACTTGTGACTTTGGGAATATGGCAGATGAGATGATTAGAGACCAGCTCATTGAGAAAACAACAATGCTTCATGTAAGAGAACGCTTACTTCTAGAACCACAACTTACACTAGAAAAAGCAATAACCATTGCTACTCAGATTGAGTCAGCTACAGCTGAAGCCAAAATAATGAGCAAGGGTACAGGAGGCCCAGTCCAGGCTGGGACTCCTTTGCAGAAAAGTTCACTATCACTGCAGACAAACAATTGCAAAAGGAAAACTAATGAAAAGCCACTGAATCAGCAAATGCAAAATACAGTAAAAGCATGCTTTCGCTGTGGATCCCCACAACATCTTGCAAGCTACACAGGATGTCCAGCAAAAGTAGCTCAGTGCAATCATTGCAAAAAGATTGGGCATTTTGCTGAAGTATGTCGCAGTAGCCAGTTCAATCAACAGGTGCATGCAGTTACAATACCAGATGTTACTGTGCTGAGTGTAGACAAAATCACTACTGCACATATTACAGAACAGATAAAGTGCACTGTAAATGTTTCTGCCATACCCTCAGGCAAATCACACTCTATTCAGCTAATGTTGGACACTGGCTCAGCAGTATCTATACTACCTGATTCCATCTATTTGCATTACTTTAAAGATGTGCCTCTTACTGAACCCAAACTTCACTTGGTATGCTATTAGAAAACCATATTTCAGTACATGGCTGCTTGCCAGCAATAGTTACTTTTGGTGATCACTGTGTAACTGCAGAATTCTACATTGTTCACAAAGGCACTCCTATCCTTGGCAGAGATTTATTAGCTGCTTCAAATCTCAGGGTAGTTAATGGATGAATTGATCTTCCTCAGCAAAGCACTCTTGTGGTACACACACCAGTTTCAGCTGGGACCCAACTCCAGGTTGAGGAGAAACTCGACTGTGCTTATGGGTTTCTGCATAAAGTTAAAATGCGGAATAATGTGTTGCCTGTACGACAGAAATTACGGCGCTTACCATTTTCAGTCAGGGAAGCTGTTTCAGAGGAACTTAGAAAACTTGTTCAAAAGGACATTATTGAAGAGATTAACTCCTCAGAATGGGTTTCACCTATAGTAGTGACACAGAAGAAGGGTGGAGACATTCGCCTTTGTGTGGACTTAAGGGACCCAAATAAAGCTATTGTGATTGACAGCCATCCTCTTCCTCACATAGAGGAAGTATTTGCAGAACTCCGTGGAGCAAAGATTTTTTCTACTCTTGATTTGCAGAGCGCATACCACCAGGTTATGTTGCATGAAGATAGCAGAGACCTCACAGCATTTATTACACATGAAGGACTATTTCGTTTTAAACGTGTTCCATACAGTCTCGCATCAGCCCCAAGTGCCTTTCAAAAAATGATGTCATTGATTCTGAAGAATCAACATGGAGTTCAGTGCTATTTGGATGATATTATTGTGTTTGGAAATACTACTGAGGAGCATGACAATAACCTGCAGTCTGTACTAAATTGCATCAGCAAAGCAGGCCTCAAGCTCAATAGGTCCAAATGCAAGTTTAGACAAACTGAACTCTCCTTTCTGGGGCATACAATTTCACAGGCTGGACTAAAACCTGATCCAGATCATATCCTGGCAATTTCAAATGCTCCTCCTCCAACAGATTTGCAAACCTTACATTCCTTCTTGGGTCTTACCTCCTGGTATGCAAAATTCATTCCCAATTATGCTTCTGTCATTGAACCATTACGAGAATTACTACGGAGAAGTTCAACCTTAGTATGGACAACGTATGCACAAGTTAGTTTCGAAAGGGTGAAAGACTTGATTGTACATAGTCCAGTACTTGCATTATTCAGTCCCGCATTGCCCACAATTGTAACTACTGATGCTTCTGATTATGGACTTGGGGCTGTCCTCACACAACTTCATGAGGACAACACAGAGAGGACTGTTGTATTTGCTTCAAGGACACTAAGTAATGCTGAGAGAAAATATTCTACAGTTGAAAAAGAAGCACTTGCTTGTGTCTGGGCTACTGAAAAATGGAGAACTTACCTGTGGGGCCGCAAGTTCAAGTTGCGCGCAGACCACAGCCCTTTGACAACATTGCTCACCACGAAAGGACTGGGAAGAGCAGGATATCGTATTGCTAGATGGTCTGCAAGTCTACTTTCTTTCAATTATGAACTGGAATATAAGCCTGGAAACCAAAATGTGGTAGCTGATTGCCTTTCTTGCCTGCCTTTGCCTTCACCAGATGGTCCACCGGAGGATGAGGATGTAGTAGTTGTGCTTATTACAAGCACTCTTACTGCAGTTACAAGAGAACAATTTCAAGCTGCTTGTTCAGCATGTCCAATTCAACAAAAATTATGGGAATTTCTGACAAAGAGATGGCCCAGTAACCCTAAAAACCTTGACCCAGTTTTGCTGCCTTATTTTAGAGTTCGGGATGAACTTTCTTTGCTCAATGGCTGTGTGCTACGAGGTACACACCAGCTACTTGTGCCAGAAGAATTACAGTCAAAACTCATACACCTGGCACACGATACTCATCAAGGAATTGTCAGAACCAAACAACGACTACAGGATCTGTATTGGTGGCCAGGGATGGACTCTCAAACTGAAGCACTCATAAAATCCTGTGTCACTTGCCAAATGCATGATAAGACAGCAGTGACATGTACCCCTCCATTACAGACTGTTCCTCTTCCTGAATCTGCATGGGAAAAAGTGGCTATTGATATTGTAGGACCCTTTGATACTGCTCCACTTGACTGTCATTATGCCATCACTTTAATAGACTATTTCAGCAAATGGCCTGAGGTAGCGTTTACATCGCAAATTTCTTCTGCTACAGTAATTAAGTTCCTCTCTTCAGTTTTTAGCCAGGAAGGTAACCCCAAAGAACTGGTTTCAGATAATGGTAGTCAATTTACTTCCCTGGAGTTTGAAACTTTTCTAGCAGAGAGGAACATTTTACACAGGAGGTCATCCCTATATTACCCTCAAGCCAATGGGGAAATCGAACGGTTTAACAGAAGTTTGAAAGAATTTGCAAACAGCTAAACTGGAAGGGCGATTGTGGATACCCTTCACTACTGATTTCTTGCAAGCATACCGGGCTACACGACGTGCCACAACGCAAAGATCACCCGCAGAGTTACTTCATGGGAAACAGATGACTACTAAACTGAACATTGCTGGATTGTTAAAGGCACGACCTGATGCCCCACACAAGGATGATGTGAGAAAGACAGTTGAACAGAACCAAGCAAAGTCTAAGGCTTTCACAGACAAACGGTGGGGTGCTAAGGAACCAAAGTTTGAATGTGGTTCCTTTGTTAGAATACGAAAACCTGGAATCTTACGCAAAGGGGACCATAAATTCACAGCTCCTCTTAAAATCATACAGAAGAAGGGACCTTACACCTATCGACTTTCTGATGGGCGGGTATGGAATGCTTCTTATCTTGCACCTGCCTATGCACCAAGAGGAGATTATGCCAACACCCAGTCTGCATTGGATGACTTCACTGTAGAACCAACACAACAAGACATTGCACTGGAACCGGGGCTTGAAAGACTGCCTGTCAGACTCAGACGACCACCTGCCTGGACTAAAGACTATGTTATGTAGTATCTACAGTGTTTTCAGTGTAATATTCCTGCCAACAGTATAGTGTCTTGTTTCATATTTGTTCCTGTGGTTAGAACAACAATGTTTATTTTAATTTGGAAAGTTTCTTAAGAGAGGAGGGAATGTGGTGTTTAGATGCTGCATGTGATTATTGGAACTGGGAGCACTGGCTGTTGGGAGTCTGAAAGGACAGGAAACAGGAAGGAGGGGGGAGGAGTTGAGGAGGCTGAGAGAGTTACAGAGTGTGCAGCTACAGCTTGGAAAAGAGACTTCCACTGTAAATAAAGTTCTGTTGAAGTTGTTAATACTTTGCTTGGTGGATACAACACCTCTCTTGACCTTTCTATCAATCTGATCCAGCTCCCCTTCCCATTAAAGAAAGTCTTGCTAGTAAGCTCCAGGGCAGCAGGTACAGGCCCTGTTTCTTTTTCTTTTAAGAGCCCTTAACCAAAGTGAGGAAATGATCATACAATGTTGAAATAATACTTTATTATTTAGAGCTAGTTTGTCACTTTAGTTACAGCTCTGAATAAGGGTCGTGTGTAAACTGCTCCACCACAGGACTAGCCCTTGGAAACATCACGACTCAGATACTCTTCTGGACCACAGTTTCTTCCCTGCTTCCTCTGTGGTCCTGGGGTTCGTGATTTGCTGCTGTCCTATGCCAACAATAAGCTACCACTGATCCCCTGCACTGGGTCAATTATTCCTGCCAGCAAGTAAAGGGAGATGGAAACAAGGTTCTCCCCATCTGCTCCTGGGAGGGAATAAGTTGGCCTCACTTATGCCTAGTTACCTGAACTCAGGAGTGGGTAGCATTCTAAGTGAAGTTCACTTATCACTCCTCTTTACTTCCTTGCATGGACATTTAGTCTGAGTCACAAGCTAGATTTTCTATTGCATCTTGAAACCAAACAGACATTGTAAGGTCTTTTTGTCCCTGATAAACTTTCATATGTTTTTAAATCAGAAAGGATAAAACAGCATAGTCTCATTTCCCTGTGGAATTCTAGGTTTCCTGCAGGAAACTGAATGATGTATTAAAAAAACAAAACCGCTGTGACGGAGCAGGGAGCAGGGCAGATTTGACCTGGGAATGTAACCTGGGGGTTACATTGAGCTACCTGAGCTGTAACCTGAGCCAGGAAG
>NW_020664374.1:28892645-28902637 GCF_002925995.2 Terrapene triunguis | reverse complement strand
CTGTGTTCCTGTTATCCAATAAACCTTCCGCTTTACTGGCTGGCTGAGAGTCACGGTGAATCGCAGGAAGTCGGGGGTACAGGACCCTGAGTCCCCCACACTCCGCAACAACCCCAAACTCAGCAACCTCCAAATTCAGCTCACCGTCTGAATAGAATGATGCTTGTTGCTGTTTAGATATTCAACTCAGAGAGCAGTTTATTTCACAGCATCAATAGCCAGTTAAAGATGAAATGGAGTGAATTGTAAGAGAGGATGCACATCTCAAAAATTACTTTTGCTCTCTGCTGTGGTCATTACAGTACATGCTGGGTATTCAGAACAATAGTAATAATAAATGAGAAAATAATTATGGAGCCAGGATGGTAACTCCATAGTTAAGGTTGTGACAGTTTTCTTCAGAAACATAATACTCTCCTCAGCTCAGTGACAAATTGTAGCTCATGAAAATGCACTACTGATGGTGCATGTTGGATTCCATATTACTGAGCAGTAATATTTGTGAGTCATCCAAGCCTTGATAGGGGTTGTTTGGGCTTCTGGTTTTCTCAGGTGAGCATGTGGCATGTTCACTGTGGTGTCAGTTGTGAACCTTTAGAGTGATCTCTAGAGGGCATAGAGCAAAGAGGTAAGAGTCTGGGTAAGCAGAAGATAAAGGTGGTCTTGCATTTACCTCAACCATGCTGTGCTGGGTCTCTGTAATCTCTACATGGGGTCAGAGTGGGAGGGAATAAAGATCCAAGAGACCACAGAACACCCCTGCAAAATGGAAAAGGGGGGAAAGGAGAATGGACATACAAGCCTTCCAGAACAGTCAAAAAGCTGCACAAAGTTAGTAGCAAAATAGGCAGAGAAGGTGCCTCTCTGAAAATACAAAGTGCAGAGAGAACTTCTATGATGAGTCCAGGCTGCAACAAGTAGTAAGACTAGGAAAGTAAGGAAGACTGAAACACAGCAACGCCAGTTTGCTTCCTTAAAGGGCCAAACCACTTTACTCCACCCAGAGGCAACAAAGTAAAATGAGGATAGGGGGAATCTATGGTCGGTAAAACAACAGAGACGGCTACATCTGACCCAGCCTTTTTAATACCACCTGCAGCAGAATTCGATTTCCAGTACCCTGTGGAATGGCCACTCTAGGTAAGCCAATTCAGAGGTTCTATCAAGCATCTAGTTCAGATCAGCAGTCTGAGGAGAAACAAATTGCTCTATACAATGGGACCTTCAGTACAGGACATTATCTCTTCCTGAAGCCTCACAGCTGCTCAGATGAAGTAGTTCGGTACAGGTAAAGAAGAAATGGATAAGCATTTCCTGCTAAACTGGAATGTGGCTTTTTGAGCAGGCCTTATTTCACTCATGGAAACAAGAGAAGAACAAATCACTGAATGATCTCATAACAGCCCTGTACAGCCTATTCCCACGTGTTGCCTGTGGGGAAGTGAGTAAAGAACTCATCAGAAACAGGCTTGTTGTAGGGTTGAGGGACAATCAACTATCAGATTCCAAAATGATCCTAACTTCACGTTGGGGACAGCCAAGCACATAGGCCTCCAAAATCAGCACACACAAAAAGCAACAGACTCTTCTCGGGAATAACATTGTTGAGGAACAAACTGTAGAAGCCATAAACTTGGGAAGGAAAATACCTCAGGATGCCCAGAAACAGTATCCAACCAGACTAGTACAAGCATAAAGGGATCCAGAGAGGGCTATGCTAACATGGAGGAAAGAAAAACAATAGAACAAGAACATGAAAGAATATCCATGAGGGGGCAAACCACCTGATAACAAACAGCTTTGTCCAGCAAGGGACACTACATGCAAAAAATATTTTAAAAGGGTGGGGCACATTACGTAGCTTTCTGCCAGTCTCAATGTGTGCTGGCAGCTGTCTGTCAAGAAGACAACACAAGAGACTAATATTGCATACTCTGGAGCCATAGGAATGACCATAAAGAACCATCATGGATCACCATGATCATCTTGGGAAAGTATAAAATAGACACAGGTGCTGACATTAGTGATTGCACAATCATTTTGTAGCAGGATGAAAGCACCAATAAATCAAGAACTCACCATCTAAAATAAAAGCGGGGGCCAGGACAGTCCCCATAAAATGTGAAAGGAAAATGTTTGGTTCTTCTAAAACTCAGGGAGAAGACAACATCCAAAGAGATCTACATTGTAGATGGGATAAGTGCTTTTCTGCTTGACTGCCTGGCAAACACAGACCCAGGCCTGGTATAAGTGTTACCTGGGGTTTTCAGAACTCCCAACAGGAGCAACTTAACTATCTTACTTTAGGCGGTGTCAGGAATAAATGAATAGGAACACAGCACTTCCGTCTGATAAGATTCATGCAAGTAAGCGTGCTCTTTTTAAAACTGCAGTTTATTAAATTTAAGCACACCCAAAAATAAGCAATGGGTTTAGAACATCCCAGATATTTACCTAACATCTGGAATTGTATTAAATAATTAACAGCAGGTTTACAGTGGCCAGTTGCTCACCCATCAGGGAGAAGCGTGTCAGGAAAAACATCTTTTAAGATGGCTTTAGAGGACTGCCTTAAAGTACACTATATTAGCTAATTTTTTATAATTAACTTTAAAAAATATATAGGTTATAATGATTTTATTGTATTATTTTTAATTGTTAATATTTTTTTAATATTAGAGGCATCGAGACTTAAGGTTTTTTAACCACCAAGGTTTTCAGTTTCAGTTGTTTACTTGTCAGTCCTCTCCTCCCATTCTGATTAGCAGAAACTGTAGCTAGTTTTGACCTTGCTTCTGAAAGCCTTTCTTTAAATTAACCCTTAACTATGTGGTGTTTTATTTTATTACTGTAGGGTCGCTGAATGCACATAATATAGTTGCAATTAGCTTGATTACATTTGGGGGTATATACACCCCTCAAATCCAGGGCAACATAGGAATAGAACCATGGACCTACCACCTGAGATCACAAAGAGATGCCCAAAATTATTCCAAGGATTGAGGAAATTAGTGGGAGAATATCACATTAAATTTCTACCAACTGCAAAGCTGTTTGCTTTGCCACATCTAGAAGACTGTCCTGCCCTTTTCTGCCCATGGTAAAAACAGAGCTCAGTTGAATGGAGCCAGATGGGTGTCATTTCCAGAATAGACACTCCAGATGAGTGGTGTGTGGCAGTGGTCCCAAAACCAGATTGTGATGAGGAATACCAGCCATTTCCCCTTTGGAGAGCCTGCTGTTTTCATGCACCTCAACCTAGGAAGTGGTCCTTTAAGAAGAGAAGGTCAGTGAGTTAGGAGCACCAGGGATTGCCTAGAAAGGCCTCCCAGTCTCAGCTGCTTGTGGAAATAGTGAGACTAGTGCTCCTGCAGCTAGAAGGGCTGGGAGCAGACAGAGGCTAATCAGGGCCCAGCAAGCCAAATAAAAAGGTTCGCTGCTCTATCAAATGGCAGTTTTGGGTGAAGCCTTCAGAAGAGTGGAATGATCCTCCCATTGTCTTATCTCAAGAAGCCAGGCCTGAACATAGCCTAATTTAAAATGCACTCTTGGTTTAGGCCAGTGACAGAGTTTTGATTTATTTTGTGAAGTATAAAGCCCAGGCAGGCCATCTTGAGTTAGACATTAGTTGGACTACTGAAAATAAGCAAACTCACTTTGCAAGACACCCACTGGCTCAGGTGAGCTGGTGATACTAATTACAAGGTTTGGATCTGTGTAGACCTTACCAAGTTCAATGAGAACGGCTGTAGAGATCGACATGTTCTTCCGTGTGTTGAACACACCCTTGGATAGCTTAGCAAAGGAAAAAGTCTTCTCAAAATTGGATGCCCAGTCTGGGTTTTGGCAGCTATCACTTGCAGAGGAACATGCACTACTTATAACCTTTCAAAAGGTGTGTTGAAGGTCTTGTTTCCATAGGCTACCATTTGGCATATTATCTACTTCTGAGCACTTCCATAGGAAAATGTGACAACTCCTGGAAGGTGTTCTCTGCCCAATTGGTAATATTATTATCTATGGATCAACTCAAACACAACATGACCAAGTTTCTTTGTAATTCTGGAAAGACTTAAAAAAACCAGGCCTAACACTTAACAACAAGTGTGAATTCTCAAAAAGACAAAATGAATCTTCTAGGCCAGATCATTGATGGACTAGGGGTCAGACCAGATCCAGAGGAGGTGCAAGCAATTATCCAGATGAAAGTCACCTCAGTGTCAGTGAAGTACATCAATTTGTGGGCATGGTGACTCATCTGGGAAATCTGCTACCTCACCTGGTGGGGAAGTCAAAGCCGTTATGAGATATACTAAGTCCATAAAATTCCTGGTATTGGGGAACTAAACAGTCAGACTTTAAGAAAAATAGGAACACCAGAGCACTTCACCAGTTTTGGCCCTCTATTAGTCAAATAAAACCACCACAGTGTCAGCTGATGCCTGATCCTATGGGATAGGGACAACCTTCCTTCAGGAACAATCACCTTCACTGTGGTGCCTAATAGTGTATGCCTCACGAGCACTATGCACAAATAAAAAAATAAGCCCTAGCCACTACGGGGCTCGTGAACATTTCGACAACTTTCTAGTTTGTATAAAATGTCATGTGGCAACTGACCACAAATCACTAGTCACTCTTCTAGGTTAAGAACAAACAAACAACTAGATGAGTTATCACCTAGGATACAACACTTGCCAAATGAGGTTTCAATTCTCAGTTGCTCATGTACTTGGGAAGACTCTTGCCACAGCTGATAGACTCTCCAGGATCCCATTCCCGGATACTCCATTGTAAGCGCGTAAACAGGAGGAGCTGCCCATAGAAGGTTTGGTAGATGCCATATGTACCATTTTACCAATCACAGAAAAAATGCTTGCAAGAACTGAAAAAGAAGCAAAAGGCAGATGAATCTGTGACTCAAGCCATGACTAGCTGCAACAAAGTCAGAAATCTCTATGAAACTGTATTGAGTGGTTTCCAGGGATCAGATCGTAAACTAAGGTCTGGTGCTGAAGGGGTCCAGACTAGTTATCCCTACATTTGTGCAACAGGGAATCCTTGACAGACTACACAAGGAACATCAAGGCATTACAAAATGTGAGGACAGAACTAAATAGTCTGTTTGGTGGCCTGGGCTTAGCAAGCAACCACAACAGAGAGTTGAGAAATATGATATCTGGGCTCACATGAGAACCAACCCACTGGAACTGTTATTACCATCTGCTCGACCAGACAGGCTGTGACAGAAAATCAGGATTGATCATGTGTGTCTGAATAATACAACCTAGCTTGCTTGATTTTCAAGATTCATTGAAGTTGCCAGATTGCTCAAAACCACATCAAGTACAGTTGTGGAGAAGATAAAACCCATGTTTGTCTCTTTTGGGATTCCAGAGCAAGATATCTCTGACAACAGTCCTCAGCGTTCCTCTGAGAATCTTGAGATTTGCAGTTACTTAGTTTCACTCATCTCACACCCAGCCCATAGTGCCCTCAGAGGAATGGTGAAGCAGAACATGGAGTAAAGATGATAAAACAACTTCTTTCTAAATCCTCAGATTCTCATTTTGCCTTGGTGGCATGCTGGTCAACACCTCTAGCAAATGGATTCAGCCCTGTGGAGCTGTTGCTAGGAAGGATGTTGAGGTCCACTTATCACAACCATCCCGTCACAAATAAACCCTTGTTGGTTTGACTTCCTGAGGCTGCAGAAGAAGGAAGATCAATATAAAATCTATCAGAAGAGGGACTTTGACAGGTGTGATAAAGCTAAATCCTTGAGAGTGCTGAATCCAGGAGATCATGTGGGTGAAAAAGTCTTAAAAAAAATAAAAAAGGGCAGTGCCAGGATATGCCAGGACACCTCTGTGACACAGGCAGGCCAGACACCGGCTCATGCCAAGGCCCCAGGCCTCACTGAACACTGACAAATGCATAGCTGGAAACCAGTCTGGTATTAGAATTGTTAAAATAGAGGTTAAGTTGATGAGAATGTGTTTAGTGTTTAGATTTAATGAAATACTTGTAGGATGCTGCATGTATTGATCTCACCTATAAACTCTGTAGCCCCTGGTATAAAGTAAAATTGAGTGTTTGCATTATAAACCTCGTAATTGTAACTCATGAAAAAGAAAAGAAGCATTAATTCACACACAAGAACACCTAATGAAACCAAATGAGCCATTGTGAAGCATCAAATGACAAAGACTTTGTTCATTGCCCCCCCGCCACACACACACATACATCCTTGAAGAATAGGCGACACATTTGTCCAATCTGTTTGAACTCTGGGAGTAGGGACTAAAAATTCCTGATCAGAAGGAGCTTGAACTCCTATGCTGCTTGAACTCTGAGGTGATGATTTCTAAGCATAAGCAAGGAGTCCCCAGCTGTTTAACTTGGGTTAGCCCTAAAGGACATACAGAGTTTCCTTATTATAGAAGTTTCTACTATCTTTTGAAAGCTAAGACTGTAACTCATTTGGGTGTGTATGTTTATCTACTTTAAGCTTGTCAATAACTCTCTTGTTTCTTTCTCTTAGTTAATCAATCTTTAGTTAGTTTATTACAGGTTTGGATACAAGCATTATCTTTGGTAAGAGATCTGGGGGAAGGCGACCTGGGGTAAGTGACTGGTCCTTTGGGACTGGGAGTAACCTGAATATTATTGAGATTTTTTGGTATAAGGGACCATCTGTCAAAAAGGCAGGCTTCCCTGAGTGGCAAGATAGACCAGAGTGCCCAAGTGACTCCCTGAAATATAAATATAGAACACACAACCAATTTGGGGTTTGTACCCTGCTTCTTGGCAGTCTTCGCTGAGGTTGGCATTCATGGCTGTGAGCCACTCCAAACAGCTTGGCAACCTCAATCCTATTCTGGTAGGATGTCAGCAGGAATCATCTGTCAGAACTGGTGGTGTCATGTTGCTTCCAATATACCTGATTGCTACCCTGAGATTGAACCTGTGAACAACAATCTATCCATCCACTCAGAACAAACAGCATGTTCTCCAGATCCCCTCCCTACAAAGAGATATCCGATAAGAGAAATATGGCCTCCTGCATTCCTGGAGGATGATATACAATCTTGAGAATTTAAGGACTGCAGGTGAACGTCTTAAAAAGGCAGGATAAATCCCTGGCACAAAGCTGAAGGTGAAGGCAGTCTACCCTGTCTGTCATATGAGGTGTTTATTCTTGTTTTGTGGTGATATTTTATTCCTGTTATATGTTGTTTAATCTAAAGTTTGGATAAAGATTTTATCACCCTTCCTTTTTCAGAAAGGGGGATGTGGTGTTAGGTGGAATATTTAGAGTGTCCACGGGAGGCATAAGGTAAGGAAGCAAGTGTCTATATAAACAGGAACTAAAGTCAGTCTTGTATTCACCCCAACCTTGGTCTGCTGGGTTTTGTAATCTCTACATTCACAAAACAGCCTGCTACTCTTCACTCATTGAGAACCTAATCTGTGTCTTCCATAGTTACTGATTTATCAATACTTTTCACTCCTGTAGAACCTTTATTCTTAGATGTTTAAATGTTTTACAAACACTTAAATTAGTCTTCCAATGTCCAAAGGAGGTAGGTAAGTATTGTACCCATGTCCACATGGATAAATTGAAACACAAAGAAGCTATGTGATTCTTCCAAGGTCATTCACTGAGGTAGTATCAAATTGCAACATAGCCCAGGAGTCCTGACTTCCTACTCATAAACATTCAATAGCAGTATTGCCAACCTCAAACACCAAAAAATTATGAGATTGATTTAGAAATTGAGATCTTAAAAAGCAAATTTTGGAGGATTTTTATTTGATTTCTGAGCCATTAGGATGCACTCAGTTCCTATATTCAGGTTTTCACAGGAATCATGAGGGCTAGAAACTCAATTAAAAATGAGAATCTCCACTTTCACCTATTAACTTGACTCCCTCCGCTGTGGGGGCTTTCGAAACAAGAAGTATTGCAAGAATTGTGAGAATTGGCAACAGTGCTTTCCAAAAGGGTTTCCCAATCAGTAGCAGGCTGTTAGTGCATAGATCAATGAATTAGGTCTAAATGCCACTATCATGCTACTGCTTGAGAGTCTCAGGTGGAGAAGGTGGGTAGAAGAAGGGTGAGTGGGTGGAATAGCTGTGGCCCTTCGGTAAAATAGCCAAAGTGTTTTAGTAAAAATCCAAATATTTTAGAAATGGAGCAAGTACCTGAATCAGATTTAATTTGAAGAGTACTTAAATCCACTCAAATCATAATTAATAAGAATTCTTAAATGTTGATTAAAATACATGACTACAATATTCTCTATTAACATGTTCTTTTTTTTGGTTGAGAACTTTTGAAATGTCAAAAATTTCAGCCAGGTCTAATTGTCTCTTCTGACATTTTTCACAATAGTATTTTTTTTTGGAGGGGTGTGTGTGTGCAAAGTGAACAATCCAATCTAAAAATCTGAAAAAAGTGATTTTTTTTCTTCCTGCCCCTCCAGAAACTTTATAATTTTACAGACCCTTAACCTAAAAACCTCAAAGTGTGTTAGAAAACTCAGATATGGTCAGTTTAATAATTTACTTCACCCTTTTTTGACAAAAATATTCAAATCTGAACTGAACTAGAAGGTTACAAAGGTCCCACTTGCTGACCTCTGACCCATTAGCTGATCCTATAGGGATAAAAATCAGTTTATACTTTATGTGCAAGTTTCCTTTTAGTAATACAAGATAGCTGAAATGCAAGCATGAGGACACATAATATGAGCATTTAGGCTTGGCAACAGGCTGAGTCCTAAGCAAAGCCTGGTAAAAAGCTTAGTACAAGTGCTCGACTTGAGGTCATAAGTGTGACGGGTTCCTCTCAGGGTGCCACTTGGAACTGGGGTACCACTGAGCCTGTCTGACCCATCAGCCTGGGCTCCCCTTCACACTGTGGTGCTGTGATAAGTTGCCAAGCTCTCCAAGCTTGCTCTTTCACCAGCAGACATGCAAATAGGGACACAGCCAGCTGCAGCTTCACACACAGATGCTGTGGTCAGCTCTGCATGGGAAGGCTCAGCTAAGGCACCTCCCAGTTGCTCAGGCATGCACCCCCTTCTGGAGTGTAAACCCAAAATTATATCATCTTGCGCTGCACTGGGAACTGCACAGTGTAAGCTCATGAAGTTCGCCCCCTCCCTCAATGTGGAGGAAGATATGCAACAGCTTTCTGCCCCCTCCACCCCAAGTTATGATTTCCAGACACTGGTTTTAGACAAAACAAAAACAATTTTAGTAACTACAAACGATAGATTTTAAGTGATTATAAGTGATAGCAAATAGATCAAAGCAGATTACCTAGTAAATAAGCAAAACCACAAACTGATCTTAACACACTAGATAGGTAGGATATGAATTAGCAAATTCTCACCCTGAGTGATAAACAGGCTGTCAGATTCTTAAGGCACAAGCTTTCTTGGCTTTCCCAGGTTTTCATACACAGTCTAAAAATCCCTCTAGCCTAGGACCACAACTTCCCACAGTTCAGTCCTTGCCCCTCAGGTGTTTCCAGGTGTGTTGTCGTAGGAAGAGTGAGGTACCATCATAATGTCATTGTCCCCCTTTTACATCTTCTTCCCACTTACTGGAAAGCTTTTTTGCTGTGACCTGGATCAAACAGTCCCCATTGTGCAGTGCTATCTCTGAGAGGTTTCTATTGTACGCAGTTCCTGGGGTAATCCTTGTTCTTGTGTGCATTTAATCAATAAGCCATTAACATTATTTGGCCTTTTTACTGTTGTACCTGAAAGGCTGCTTGTAGGTGTCCTCAGCCTCACAACATGTTTCAGTAACACATACATAGTCAAACTTCATAACTTCACATACGACGATAGCACATACAATCCAATGAGATATTAATGTCTAGCACAGTGTTTCCCAAACTTGGGACACTGCTTTTTTAGGGAAAGCTCCTGACGGATCTGTACGGTTTGTTTACCTGCTGCGTCCACAGGTCCGGC
>NW_020664374.1:28798511-28892245 GCF_002925995.2 Terrapene triunguis | reverse complement strand
GGACGCGGCAGGTAAACAGACCGGCCCAGCCCGCCAGGGGCTTTCCCTACACAAGTGGTGTCCCAAGTTTGGGAAACACTGGTCTAGCAGATCAAGACTTTTAGAATGATACCTCACAAGGCATACTTTGTGCAAAACATATCCTAATTACATGACAGTGGTGGATATTGGGGTGTCAGGGTGTTACAATAAGAGTTTGCAATATATAGCTTGTGATAAACAAGTACACTACAGCTTAAAATAATAGATTTCTAGGGGATTTTTGGATATAGGTAACCATGGAGAAACCACATAGGAAATCTATGACACAAATAGCTTTTGCTCGCAAGCAGAACCTAACTTATGGTCCCCTGGAATAACAAACATGGGCAAGGGACTGATACCTAAATCAAATATGGTCCTGGATGTGTGAGGTATATAAGGGAAAAGCGTATAAAAATATGCACAGACTAACCCCTAGTTGGGTCACCAGGGATGACCAAATGGTGGAAGTCTGAATATGAACAAGCCGTCTTGAGGTGATTTCCACTTACCATTTCTTCTGTCTTTGCTATTACCAGTTTCCACAACGCTGTAAATATGCACAATCCAGGGAGTGTCTTGTTATTTGTATCTGTTGTTTTTGTATAATTATGCTTATACTTGAGTTTAATGGATTTTAAGTAAAGTCTTAATGTTTTTATTTGTGTGCCTCGAATCTCAAACTCAATAAAAACCTCTTATTAGTGACTGCTGTAATTTATGCTGTAAACTGATCTAAGGCTACACATTAAAAGAAAAATTCTGGCACAACCTTAACTATTGTGGTGCTAGTGCAACCCTCACAGAGTGTGTGTGCACATAAATCCCAAACACACAACCTACAAACAGTTCCCTTTATTCTCCTACCTTCTTCCATGTCTAAGCATTGTCTTTGCCCTAATAGCCAGTCAATTCTCTTTAAATAAAACCATACTAGTTAGCAGCAGCATTACATGGTTCTAAAAGTCATGCTCCATGTTGCTCTGGCTACAGCTTGCTGCCACTGTTTGCTTCCCTCTCTGGAAGAGAAAGGGCCAACCATGGCCATTCTGTGGGAGAGTGGAGCTGCTGCCCAGCATTGCTAGCTGTGGAAGAAGACTAATGTGACCTCTCCTATCAATTAATCTCTTGTGGGAGCAGAGGCCTGCTCTGGCAGGAATACACAATCTCCATTGCTTATTCTGTCACTGTAGGAGATCCATTTAATGTCTGGATATACATGAAACCAAATGAATACTAGTCTCATTAGACGGGCACTGATACCATTTATGACAAGTTCTTGAACCAAACTATCTCATAGCAGAGATAATGGTTTCTTAATCCAAACCTTTAATGGGGGCATGAGCATAGTATTACTGATCAAAGAAAGTGATTTAGATGTTAATATGTCTAGGCTGGAATATTTCAGAATATTAATCCATGAATTCCTGAGCCCTTGCAATAAATGGTTAGAAGCATGAGATAAAAGACCAAAACTAAGGTCTCTGAGAAGCATCATAAAGGAAAGAATATAAAAGGTATTCCCAGGAAATTTGTCTTGTTTGTGCTGATAACAAGATTTCATATCCTCTGCAGTTTTATTTTCTCTACAGTGCATTGATCTGAATGAGTCTAAACTTGGGAGCCCTTGAAACCCATTTAAGGAACCATCTTAGTAGCTGTATTTTGTGGTAATATTCTCAAGACGCATTCATCATTAACAGAAATGAAGTGATCTACAACAATGTCAATATTGCAAATTACAGCATACTTTGGGTATGCTGGTTTTTATTAATCTGTTTTTAAAGCCTGATTATAATCTTAGTAAATTAACATTAGGAGAAAAAAACAGATGAAAGAGCAGAACCATAAAAGTTAATCAAGAATGCAAAAAAGGCCAATTTTATTTTTCTAATGAACATTCATCATTATCATTTCCCTTCTTCAGGGAAAATTTTAGTTTCCCTGCTAGCCCGAGAGAAAAATCCCCAATAAATTATCTCATATCATTTTTGTTTGCAGGTTTGGAGAGAATTTGACAGCACCTCAAGAGGATTGCATGTATGAGAGACAGAGGGAGAGGAAGAGAGAGAGAGAGAGTCTCTTTGCAGAAACTTTCTGACATAAGACAGGTGATTATATAGTAAATCCTCCAGAGATGATTCTGTCACTTTTCCCAGGGGAACACAAATGACATCTGAAATTTATTCTAAATTGAGAGGAAAGACTGTTTATAGATTGAGTTAACAATTGGGTCTATGGACCAAATTCTGCTTGATATAATTGGGGACAATGCCATTAGTTTTTGTAGAGTTATAGGGTATATCTATACTGCAAATGAGGATGTGAATGTAGCATGATAGGTATACCTGTGCTAACATTAATCTAGCTAGCACAGGTAATGGTAGCTGTGTAAAAGTGGTGACACAGACTTCAGTACAGGGTAGCAAACCAAACTCAAGCCCTCCAGGGTATGTACTCTGGTTGCTAGCCTGCACTGAAGCCCATGCCACCATGTCTATATCCATTCTAGGTGGATTAAAGCCGGCACAGGTATGCCTGCCACACACACTACCATCACACTTTCAAGGTATGTCTACAGTGCAAGTGAAGGTGTGTTTGTGGCATGGGGTACTAAGGTGCTAGCTAGATTAAATTTACACTAATATGTCTATCCAAGGTCACTAATAAAGATGATAAACAACACCGGACCCAGATCAGATCCCTCTGGAACCCCACTTGAGACCTCCCTTCAATCCAACATCATTTCACTAATACAGGTGTTCCCAAACTTGGTTCGTAGCTTGTTCAGGGTAAGCCCCTGGCGGGCCACGAGATGCTTTGTTTACCTGAGCGTCCACAGGTACGGCCGCTCCCAGCTCCCAGTGGCCATGGTTCGCCGTTCCCGGCCAATGGGAGCTGCAGAAAGCGGTGGCCCGGCGCCTTCCTGCAGCGCCCATTGACCAGGAATGGTGAACCATAGCCACTGGAGCTGCGAGCGGCCGTACCTGTGGACGCTCAGGTAAACAAAGCATCTCGTGGCCCGCCGGGGCTTACCCTGAACAAGCCACGAACCAAGTTTGGGAACCCCTCACTAATAGTTTGTGGTTGTATCCACTTAATGGTAGTTCCACTAAGCCCGTATTTCTCCAGCTTACTTATCAGAATGTCATGTGGGACTATCATTATCCCCTTTGACAGATGGGGAAACCAAGCCACAGAGCAGTGAACTGATTTGCCAAAGGTCACACAGTGGCAGAACCAGGAGTAGAATCCAGGATAATAATAGTTAGCATGTGTGTGCATATTTAGAACATGATACTGCAAGATGCTTGGTATCTACTGCAAGATGCTTGGTATCTACCACAAGCTTTTGAATATCCTCTACTGCCATTAAAGTCAATGCAACACACCTACCGATTAGGCCCTTAAAGCAGAATAACATTAAAGATTATTGGATATAATTCTCTGTCACATTGCAACTCTTTTGCTCAAAGGGGCTCTAAAGACGCTGAATGCGGCTAGCTGAGAACTCCCACAGTGTCGGGGAGCCCTCAGCTTCCATAGAATTGGCGTACTTAGCATGTCAAAGATGAGAAGGATGGGAGTATGGCCCTTAAGAACTACAGCCAGGTGGCATAAGCTATAGCAGCCACCACATTGCTCTAACTTACAGCTGGGCACAGACCAGTGCAAAGCCACCCTGAGAATCAAGAACTGTATCCAGCTGCCTGACACTCCACACCCCCACCAGTTGCTGCACTGAGCACAAGCTTGGCAAAGGAGAGAACAACTAATTTTTGACATAATTAAGTCTTAGATATATAAAACTAATATCAAAAGTGTGGGATACTTTCCCTCGAATATGTATGACTAAAATCTGGGGAATGAGAGCATATTTGCATACTTAGTCCCACACAGTACTAGACATGAATGCTGTATTTAGACTCACCACTTCTTTGCAGTATGAATGTAGAGTGGGTGGCGTATAGTATAGTTACTGTCTGAATTTGTCATTCTCAATAGAAAATTGTATGAACTTATTCTGTTGTGCCTGGGCAAATTTCGATAGATGCAAAGGGTCAAGAGCATAATTATGTCTGACCTTGTGATTTTGGATTAGTAGGATGATCTTTATAAGGATCAGAAAGCAATATACCCCCTGGAAAATGTAGCTAGAAATAGCAATTCCTTTTAGACCTCTCACAAAGTATTAACATTTAGATATATATCCAACAAACACATAATTTTGGAGCTCAGCAAAAGGGATTTGAAAACCCAAACAGAAAGGAGCCATGCTTTGTCTGTAATGGCAACATTTGCTTTGTCCAAAACCTTTTCAGCAATCGGCTTCTTTCAAATTGCTGTGATTTACCAATAATAGTCTAAAGAAAACTAGTTCTTCTTCCTCAAGGGCATCTTTGTATTCCTGTTTATGGGATGGGGTACCCTGGGGGTCAAGTTGCAGAACTGCCTTGAGAAGCCACGTCCACTGGGGACTGTAGGAGAGTGTAGTGGGGTGAACACCAGCTCCAGCCCTGAAGGGATTGGAAAAGCTCTGCAGAGGGCTTGGGCTATGGAAGGGAGCAAAACCCCAGCTGATTGGCGGAAGTGGCTGCAGCTGGGGCCACACCCCAAATTGAACAACTAGGCCTTATAAGAAGGCCAGGGCAGCCAGAAGCTCAGCAGTCTCACTCTGACTGGAGAGAGAGACAGGCCTGGCTGCTGGGGAACTCACCTGGAGACCTAGAGTGAGGCAGGGCTGAGGAAAGGCTTCAGGGCTGGGAAGCCCTAGGCCAGCAACTCCCCTGGTCCTAGGCCCACATAGGTATTGGGGTTGCAGAGGAGCAGCCTGAGTGTGGGTAAAGGCAGCCAGTCCAAACCCCTTGTTGCCGGTGATGATTGGCTGATAGATGGCAGTCCGCCCCAGGGCATGGGGGCTAGACGGTGACTGGCAGTAGCCACGACTGAGGGGACATGGGGATAGGGAGTAGGGGTTCCCCTGGGTGAGGAGACCCGGAGAGAGTGGGGTACTGCCAGGGGGGGCAGCACCCAAGACAAGGGCACCGGGGTCTGGGAGGAACACAGGGGCCAATGACAGGTGGGACACCTGAACCGCAGAGGGTGCTCTTATGACTGGTGAGCTAATTCCCGAGATAACCAGCAGGAGGCGCCGCAGGGGTGAGTCTGCGCCTGATTACAGAGAGATTTCAAGTGAGGGTGATGTCATCACCACCATTATCATATCAGGGATCGGCAACCCTTGGCATGCGGCTCGCCAGGGTAAGCACCTTGGCGGGCCGGGCTGGTTTGTTTACCTGCCGTGTCCACAGGTTTGGCCAATTGCAGCTCCCACTGGCTGCGGTTCACTGCTCCAGGCCAATGGGGGCGGTGGGAAGCAGCGACCAGCACATCCCTTGGCCCACACCACTTCCCGCAGCCCCCATTGGCCTGGGGTGGCGAACCGCGGCCAGTGGGAGCCGCAATTGGCCGAATCTGTGGATGCGGCAGGTAAACAAACCGGCCCGGCCCGCCAGGGTGCTTACCCTGGTGAGCCACGTGCCAAAGGTTGCTGATCCCTGGTCTATATAAAAGAGTCCAACCCAACTGCCTCATTTCCTTTGTTACCATCTCAGAGAGCAAACTGAACCTCACCTTCATGTCTTCAAGCTAGATTATTCCTTAGCTGAGCTGCTTACTATTATTTTATTGTAGCTTTGGGCAGTGTAGTATAGGAGAGCTCAGTGTGGTATGTATTTGGTAAATATTATTCATAGATTCTAGGACTGGAAGGGACCTCGAGAGGTCATCGAGTCCAGTCCCCTGCCCGCATGGCAGGACCAAATACTGTCTAGACCATCCCTGATAGACATTTATCTAACCTACTCTTAAATATCTCCAGAGATGGAGATTCCACAACCTTCCTAGGCAGTTTATTCCAGTGTTTAACCACCCTGACAGTTAGGAACTTTTTCCTAATGTCCAACCTAAACCTCCCTTGCTGCAGTTTAAGCCCATTGCTTCTTGTTCTATCCTCAGAGGCTAAGGTGAACAAGTTTTCTCCCTCCTCCTTATGACCCCCTTTTAGATACCTGAATACTGCTATCATGTCCCCTCTCAGTCTTCTCTTTTCCAAACTAAACAAACCCAATGCTTTCAGCCTTCCTTCATAGGTCATGTTCTCAAAGACCTTTAATCATTCTTGTTGCTCTTCTCTGGACCGTCTCCAATTTCTCCACATCTTTCTTGAAATGCGGTGCCCAGAACTGGACACAATACTCCAGCTGAGGCCTAACCAGAGCAGAGTGGAGCGGAAGAATGACTTCTCGTGTCTTGCTCACAACACACCTGTTAATACATCCCAGAATCATGTTTGCTTTTTTTGCAACAGCATCACACTGTTGACTCATATTTAGCTTGTGGTCCACTATAACCCCTAGATCCCTTTCTGCCGTACTCCTTCCTAGAGAGTCTCTTCCCATTCTGAATGTGTGAAACTGATTTTTTTCTTCCTAAGTGGAGCACTTTGCATTTGTCTTTGTTAAACTTCATCCTGTTTAACTCAGACCATTTCTCCAATTTGTCCAGATCATTTTGAATTATGACCCTGTCCTCCAAAGCAGTTGCAATCCCTCCCAGTTTGGTATCATCCGCAAACTTAATAAGCATACTTTCTATGCCAATATCTAAGTCGTTAATGAAGATATTGAACAGAGCCGGTCCCAAAACAGACCCCTGCGGAACCTCACTTGTTATGCCTTTCCAGCAGGATTGGGAACCATTAATAACAACTCTCTGAGTATGGTTATCCAGCCAGTTATGCACCCACCTTATAGTAGCCCCATCTACATTGTATTTGCCTAGTTTATCGATAAGAATATCATGCGAGACCATATCAAATGCCTTACTAAAATCTAGGTATACCACATCCACAACTTCTCCCTTATCCACAAGACTCGTTATCCTATCAAAGAAAGCTATCAGATTGGTTTGACATGATTTGTTCTTTACAAATCCATGCTGGCTATTCCCTACCACCTTACCACCTTCCAAGTGTTTGCAGATGATTTCCTTAATTACTTGCTCCATTATCTTCCCTGGCACAGAAATTAAACTAACTGGTCTGTAGTTTCCTGGGTTGTTTTTATTTCCCTTTTTGTAGATGGGCACTATATTTGCCCTTTTCCAGTCTTCTGGAATCTCTCCCGTCTCCCATGATTTTCCAAAGATAATAGCTAGAGGCTCAGATACCTCTTCTATTAGCTCCTTGAGTATTCTAGGGTGCATTTCATCAGGCCCTGGTGACTTGCAGGCATCTAACTTTTCTAAGTGATTTTTAACTTGTTCTTTTTTTATTTTATCTGCTAAACCTACCCCCTTTCCATTAGCATTCACTATGTTAGGCATTCCTTCAGACTTCTCGGTGAAGACCGAAACAAAGAAGTCATTAAGCATCTTTGCCATTTCCAAGTTTCCTGTTACTGTTTCTCCCTCTTCACTGAGCAGTGGGCCTACTCTGTCTTTGGTCTTCCTCTTGCTTCTAATGTATTGATAAAAAGTCTTCTTGTTTTCCTTTATTCCCGTAGCTAGTTTGAGCTCATTTTGTGCCTTTGCCTTTCTTATCTTGCCCCTGCATTCCTGTGTTGTTTGCCTATATGCATCCTTTGTAATCTGTCCTAGTTTCCATTTTTTATATGACTCCTTTTTATTTTTTAGATCATGCAAGATCTCATGGTTAAGCCAAGGTGGTCTTTTGCCACATTTTCTATCTTTCCTAACCAGCGGAATACCTTGCTTTTGGGCCCTTAATAGTGTCCCTTTGAAAAACTGCCAACTTTCCTCAGTTGTTTTTCCCCTCAGTCTCGATTCCCATGGGACCTTACCTATCAGCTCTCTGAGCTTACCAAAATCCGCCTTCCTGAAATCCATTGTCTCTATTTTGCTGTTCTCCCTTCTACCCTTCCTTAGAATTGCAAACTCTATGATTTCATGATCACTTTCACCCAAGCTGCCTTCTACTTTCAAATTCTCAATGAGTTCCTCCCTATTTATTAAAATCAAGTCTAGAACAGCTTCCCCCCTAGTAGCTTTTTCAACCTTCTGAAATAAAAAGTTGTCTGCAATGCAGTCCAAGAACTTGTTGGATAGTCTGTGCCGCGCTGTGTTATTTTCCCAACATATATTTGAATAATTGAAGTCCCCCATCACCACCAAATCTTGGGCTTTGGATGATTTTGTTAGTTGTTTAAAAAAAGCCTCATCCACCTCTTCCACCTGGTTAGGTGGCCTGTAGTAGACTCCTAGCATGACATCATCCTTGTTTTTTACCCCTTTTAGCCTAACCCAGAGACTCTCAACACTTCCGTCTCCTATGTCCATCTCCACCTCAGTCCAAGTGTGTACATTTTTAATATATAAGGCAACACCTCCTCCCTTTTTCCCCTGTCTATCCTTCCTGAGCAAGCTGTACCCATCCACATCAACATTCCAATCGTGTATTATCCCACCAAGTTTCAGTGATGCCAACAATGTCATAGTTGTCTTTATTTATTAGCACTTCCAGTTCTTCCTGCTTATTACCCATACTTCTCGCATTTGTATATAGGCATCTAAGATACTGGTTTGATCTTGCCTCCCAGTTTTGTCCTGACCCTCCTTTCTCTCTGCCAATATAGCTCACACTCCCTCTCGTTTCCGACCCATCTCCCAGGTCTCCATGTTCCCCACTTACCTGTGGGCTTTGCTCACCTGTCCCCGTCGAACCTAGTTTAAAGTCCTCCTCACTAGGTTAGCCAGTCTGTGTCCAAATAGGGTCTTTCCCCGCCTCGAAAGGTGAACGCCATCTCTGCCTAGCTGTCCTTCCTCGAATAGCATCCCATGGTCGAGGAAGCCAAAGCCCTCCTGGCTACACCATCTTCACAGCCAGGCATTCACCTCCATGATGCATCTGTATCTGCCCGGGCCCCTACCTTTGACAGGAAGAATCGAAGAGAATACCACCTGCGCTCCAAACTCCTTCACCCGTACTCCCAGAGCCCTGTAGTCACTCTTGATCCACTCAGTGTCACACCGCGCAGTATAATTTGTGCCCACATGGATGAGTAGCATGGGGTAGTAGTCAGAGGGCTGGATAATCCTCGACAATGCCTCCATAACATTTCGGATACGGGCCCCCGGCAGGCAGCATACCTCCCGAGATGAAATGTCAGGGCGACAGATGGGCACCTCCCTCCCCCTCAGCAGAGAGTCTCCGACCACCACTACCCTACGTTTCCTATTCGCAGTGGTGGCAGCAGACCTCCCAGCCTTAGGGGTATGAGGCTTCTCCTCCTTTACTGTAGGTGGTGATTCCTTCTCTCCTGTATCAAGAAGAGAATAACGGTTACCTATTACCACGGCGGAAGGGTTCGGAGCAGGGGTGGAGCACTGCCTGCTGCCAGAAGTAACCAGCTGCCAGTGTCCACCCTGAGCCATCTCCTCCTCCACCAGTGGTGTATCAGCAGTCCTGTGTACTGGGACAGCTACCTCAGCTGTCTCCATATGGACACTGTCCAGGAATTCGTGGATTCGGATGCTCCTTAACCTAGCCACCTCCTCCTGTAGCTCTCCCACCTGCTGCCTGAGAGATTCCACCAGCAGGCACCTTTCACATTGGATGGTCCCCCCAGCCTGGATATCAGTAAGTGGAAATTGCAAGTTACAGTCTCTGCAAAACCACACCAGGATCTGGGTAGAAGCATCCATGCTCAGGCGCTCTGTCTGGATACAGGCGCAGGTGGAGGAGACAGAAGCAGTGCTGGCACAGGTGTTGCAGGTCTTCCTAACCATCGTAAGCCTCCCTCTGTCAAACTCCCTCTCAAACTCCCATCTGCAGCCCCCGGTCTGCTGAAAGGGTTGTTTAAGCAAGAAGTTTTGAATGTAGTTGGTTTATAGGTTTTAAGGGGAATAAAGGGAAAACAGATAGAACCGGCAAGGGACCCTCACCCCCTTCCAAACTCCCTTGAGAAACTCCCTGTTAGCAGCCCCTGGTCACAAAAACTCCCTGGTCGCTTGTGCGCTGCTTTATAAAGCCCTGGCCTGTATGAATGCCCCGCCCACTGATTAAGGCTCAGCTACTTACCAGAGGCTTCTAGCTTTCAAACCTTCCTTTGAAGCTCACAGCTTCCAACTGCCAGCCACAGCACATGGTTCTTCAAACAACCAAACAAACAAACAGACTGACAAACACAAGCTCAGCACATAGCAAGTAACCCCCAAACACAAACAAACACACACTACAGACAGTCACTTACCCCAAAAGGGTGCTGTATTGCTCCTCCTTCACCTGGAGAACTCCCTTGCGAAACTCCCTGTTAGCAGCCCCTGGTCGCAAAAGCAAAATTAGGTAGTATAAAGAATGTAATGGAAAATCATACTGAACATAGTATAATATATTCATATAAATCATTGGTGCTTTCTTGTCTGATAAGTATTCTGTGTTCAGTTCTGGTCACTCTAGCAGAAAAAGATAGAGGAAAAATAGAAGAGGTGCAGAGACTGACAACAAATGATTGGGTGGGGGACTTCCATATGAAGAGAGATTGGAAAAATTGAAGCTTGATAATTAAGAGATGTCATGACCTGCAAGTCTTGAGAATGGGCCTGCAAGGTTCATGGGAGCAGCCACATGTCAAATTCCACCTAGCAGTCTGCTAGCAATACCTTCCCTGATATCCATGAAGCCCACTCCCAATGTGAAGCTTCTCCCCTGAGCTCCTAATGGTGAAGTCCCAAAGCAGCTGATTTGCCTGATGGGCCCTACATAAGCAAGAAGCAAGAATGGGAAGCTGTCTGAACTAGGTGCCACTCTGTTTTGGACTGTGTGCCTTGTGCTTCCTGCTCCTGATGCCTGCTTCCCTGGCTTAATCTCTGACATTCTGACCCTGCTTGACTTCTGCCATTCTGGCATGGATGGATATAAACTGTTCAGGAAGGACAGGCAGGGCAGAAAAGGTGGGGGAGTTGCATTGTATGTAAGAGAGGAGTATGACTGCTCAGAGCTCCGGTATGAAACTGCAGAAAAACCTGAGAGTCTCTGGATTAAGTTTAGAAGTGTGAGCAACAAGGGTGATGTCATGGTGGGAGTCTGCTATAGACCACCAGACCAGGGGGATGAGGTGGACGAGGCTTTCTTCCAGCAACTAGCAGAAGTTACTAGATCGCAGGCCCTGGTTCTCATGGGAGACTTTAATCACCCTGATATCTGCTGGGAGATCAATACAGCGGTGCACAGACAGTCCAGGAAGTTTTTGGAAAGTGTAGGGGACAATTTCCTGGTGCAAGTGCTGGAGCAACCAACTAGGGGCAGAGCTCTTCTAGACCTGCTGCTCACAAACAGGGAAGAATTGGTAGGGGCAGCAAAAGTCGATGGGAACCTGGGAGGCAGTGATCATGAGATGGTCGAGGTCAGGATCCTGACACAAGGAAAAAAGGAGAGCAGCAGAATACAGACCCTGGACTTCAGAAAAAAAAGAGATTTTAACTCCCTCAGGGAACTGATGGACAGGATCCCCTGGGAGAATAACATGAGGGGAAAAGGAGTCCAGGAGAGCTGGCTGTATTTTAAAGGATCCTTATTGAGGTTGCAGGAACAAACCATCCCGATGTGTAGAAAGAATAGTAAATATGGCAGGCGACCAGCTTGGCTTAACAGTGAAATCCTTGCTGATCTTAAACACAAAAAAGAAGCTTACAAGAAGTGAAAGATTGGACAAATTACCAGGGAGGAATATAAAAATATTACTCAGGCATGCAGGAGTGAAATCAGGAAGGCCAAATCACACTTGGAGTTGCAGCTAGCAAGGGATGTTAAGAGTAACAAGAAGGGTTTCTTCAGGTATGTTAGCAACAAGAAGGTGGTCAAGGAAAGTGTGGGCCCCTTACTGAATGAGGGAGGCAACCTAGCAACAGAGGATGTGTAAAAAGCTAATGTACTCAATGGTTTTTTTGCCTCTGTCTTCACGAACAAGGTCAGCTCCCAGACTGCTGCACTGGGCAGCACAGTATGGGGAGGAGGTGACCAGACCTCTGTGGAGAAATAAGTGGTTCAGGACTAGTTAGAAAAGATGGACATGCACAAGTCCATGGGGCCGGATGCGCTGCATCCTAGGGTGCTAAAGGAGTTGGCGGATGTGATTGCAGAGCCATTGGCCATTATCTTTGAAAACTCATGGTGATCCGGGGAGGTCCTGGATAACTGGAAAAAGGCTAATGTAGTGCCCATCTTTAAAAAAGGGAAGAAGGAGGATCCAGGGAACTACAGGCCAGTCAGCCTCACCTCAGTCCCTGGAAAAATCATGGAGTAGGTCCTCAAGGAATCAATTTTGAAGCACTTAGAGGAGAGGAAAGTGATCAGGAACAGTCAGCATCGATTCACCAAGGGCATGTCATGCCTCACTAACCTAATTGCCTTCTATGACAAGATAACTGGCTCTGTGGATGAGGGGAAAGCAGTGGACGTGTTATTCCTTGACTTTAGCGATGCTTTTGATTCTTGACTCCTTGTTCATGACTATAGCTCTGACTCCTAGTTCTGGCTCCCCACAACCCAGCCATGGCAAGAGAGGAGATAAATATGAAGATATATAGATGTCTATAAAATAATGAATGGTATAATAAAATAATCCCCAACTTCTTTGCCCAATAAACTTCCTTTGCCATCCCCAGAATTCACTGAGTTGAAATACTGTCTTGTTCAGGATGTGCATAATGCTGAGTTGCATGATCCCAATCATGCTGTCCTCCAGTCTGATCTTTGAAACCTTTATTTTACTGTTCATCTTATACTTTATACTGTTCATCTTAGCTGTTGAGGGAAGGGTTTATTTGTAAGGTGTCTAGCCTGCTTTAGGGCACAATAAAATAATAAGTGATGATTATGATAACTCACATGTTTTGATAGAGTTAAATATTCATTTTTGTTTAATGGTTTGGGTTCTGCAGCTTCAGTTGTTTAAGATTTTTTTGGTAGATAGCAGAACTTGTATCAGAAATTCTTGTGGTCACTGTGACCTCGAAACATACAATGCTTCATCACAGAATGATCCTTGGATACCCCTGCAGCTAATTGTACCTGTTACACTTTTGTTTTGTTCCAAAGTTAAGTCCAATTTAACCATATTGGTTTCTTTTCTAAAACACATTTCCATTTTATTTAATATAATTTATATACAATAAAAGCTAAACCTTAATGTTGTACCAGGGGCAGAAGTGACTTTTATAAATTCACATTAAACCCGAGGTCAGAGAGTAAATGCTGAACAGACTGAATATGAATAGAGAGACTCTCTTGTGGCTTCACACTTATTAAGATATTGTCTAAGTATATTAATCTTACTCCTAAACTTCTTAGTAAAGACACTAATGGTCTCTTTAACATTGTAAATGTCCTTGGAATTATGAAAGGCTCAAAAATCATGGCCTTCCATTGGTGAAGTTAGTTTTCCCCAATGAACCCTTGTATATTTTCTGTAAGGTTGATTCGCTAGGGCACTTGGAAGAACATTTTTTAAAATCTATTTTTGTCAAGTCGTCTCCCTTAAGAAAAGTGACCTTTAATTCCTTCAAACTGTCCATTTTACATGATTTTGCATTTTTAATGTTTTTTGTTCCTATATATGGCCTGGTTCTGCAGACTTGATTTACATCGCATAACTGGTTCTCAAGCCAGTGGCTTCAGTGGGGCTTCTAACGTGAGTAACTGTTATTCAAGGTGGTTGTTACAAAGTTGAGTCAAGGCTCTGGGTTTCATACTGCATGATGATTGCCTGAGTGTATTTGTACTGGAAACCATACACACAACCATCTTTTTGAACACTTCAAAGAGAGAATAATCTTTAGGGCTCTTAAGGACTTTGTTGTTGATGTTTGTCTCATTAACACTTCTTTTGTAACTTTTGCTAGTGTTTATATGCATTGTGTGCCAATCACTAATTTCCAATTAGTTAACCTTTTTATCCCAGTAAACATTTTAAAATCTATAACTGACAATTCTATATCAGTTAGCATATATCTGTCTTTCTTATTTCTTTATCTTCATTTATGAAAATGTTCCTATTCAGATATGCCAATGTATATATGTGATGGGGCATATAAACCCTGCACTGGTGATGGAAAGGTTAGAGAGCTGTTGCAGGCAAAGGTTGTCCCCATCTTTCCAGCCCTGTCAAATAAGTGGAATAAGGACTTTAAAACAGGAAGGTCCCAGCGATTGCTTGGCAGATCTGGGAGATGGTGGCTCTATAGCTCCCAAAAGAGACTCCTGGAGGCCTTCAGGGGAACTGATCTCAGGCAGGCCATTTACCAGGCCCCACTGTGCCTACAAGGAGACAATGATTCTAGCATACTGATTGGGTAAGGAAGGATCAGCAGACCACTTAGGTGGTTGGTGCCGCTACCCCTTTCGGGGTTAGGGAATCTGAGAACAGACAAAAGGAATTAGGGGAGTGGGTGCTAGGAGCCCCATCCTCATCAACCCAAAAGTATTATCTAACACAATTTGTATCATAGAGACCCCTACTTAGGCTGACGGGGGGGAACCCTAAGGAATTTTCAGTCCCCTCCCAGTAGGAGGCACCCATCAGCTGCCCAAGAACTGTGACAATATACAATTTAAAAATGATGTAGAGAAAAACTCAATATCTCTGAAATATTTCTTGTGTCTAATCCCTCACATCTGACCAAAACTAAAACTCTAATTACAATCCCACCCTGTCGTGTATGAAAAGCCATGTTGTGTCAGACCCAGAGAGATAAATTCCAGACTCCAAAGCATTCTGCTAAGAATGCCATGGCCCCAGCAGTTGTGGAATATATAGTACATATATGAAAATACACAATGGAAAATACTGATAACAGGATAACTGATAGTTCTTATTTGAGTGCTTGTTCATGTCAATTCCAATTGGTGTGCCCATGCCGCGTGCAATTGTCGGAAAGTTTTCCCTTAGCAGTTCCCATCAGGTCGGCTGTGGAGCCCCCTGGAGTGGCACCTTCCTGGCGCTCAATATATGACCCTGCTGACCAGGCCCCCCTTCAGTTCCTTCTTACCACCAGTGACGGTCGTTGGAACTGTGGTTGCTTGCTCAGCAAGTGCTTCCCTTAGATTGGACATTCAGTGAGCGCTACCATTCTACATCGAGCACACTAAGCCATTCAGGAAGTCGAACCAGCTTCATAGCAGTGGCAGACCAGATGAAAGGACTCCTGGTCTCATCTCAAAGAATATCTTCCTGGATCATGTTCTGGATCTGCATATGCTACGAGCTGGCCAAGAGCCCTGCCCCGGCACTTACGGCACATTCCATGAGGCACAGGCCTCATCAGTGGTGTTCCTGGCCCAACTCCTGGTACAAGAAATTTGCAGGGCAGCAATGTGGTCCTCGGTGCATACATTTATCTCTCGCTATGCTATCACCTGACATGCCAGAGATGATTCAGCATTTGGCAGAGCGGTGCTCCAATCAGTGTTTCCTTAACTCCAACCCCACCTCTGGGATGGAGCTTGAGAGTCACCTGATTGGAATTGACATGAACAAGCACTCGAAGAAGAAAAAACGGTTACTCACTTTCTCATAACTGTTGTTCTTCAAGATGTGTTGTTCACGTCCATTCCAATATCCATCCTCATACCCCTCTGTCGGAGTAGCTAGCAAGAAGGAATTGAGGAGAGACCAGGTCAGCAGGGTCATATATTGAGCACCATGAAGGCACCACTCCAGGGGGCTCCACAGCGGACCTGACAGGAGCTGCTAAGGGAAAACTTTCCAATGACTGTGCATGCAGCGCACACACGCCTGATTGGAATGGACATGAACAACACATCTCGAAGAACAACAGTTACGAGAAGGTAACTGCTTTTTTTAAATCCTCTTTTTGAAGGTTAGAAGATCCTTGTCAGAAGATGTTGATCTTAATTATGTTGTGGTCACTATGATTTGGTGGCTCAATTATAGTGACTTCTTGAATCAACTCTTGTGTTGTACTTAGGACTACATTGAGAATGGCTTCTCTTCTTGTGGGCCTGTGATGTAGGTGTTTCAAACCCAAACATTTGAAGTGTCGTCTTGCTAATCTAAACTTTGTCCCAGTGCGACTTCCCATTTCCCTTGACATTATGCTCTTAACCTCGAAGCGTGTCACAGCTAAATACAAAATCAAACAGATAGTTTAACATACCGCATATACTCATTCAGAAGCTGAATATTTTTGGTAAAAAAGTGACACATCAAAGAGCAGGGGTCGGCTTATAAACGGGTCTATACCAAAATTTGATGATTTTAAACTCCCACCACTTCCCGCAGCTCCCATTGGCTGGGAACGGCAAACCGCAGCCACTGGGAGCTGAGGGGCTCCGTGCCTGTGAACGCTCCAGGTAAACAAAACATCCAGGCCCACTAGAGGCTTATCCTAATGGGCCAGGAGCCAAAGTTTGCAAACCCCTGAAATATAGGGTCGGCTTATGAAAGGGTCATACAGTTTTTGCTATTTTTACCTAACCAACTTGGGGGGTCGGCTTATAAACGAACGGGCTAATGAACGAATATATATGGTAAGTAGTTATATAATAGTAGTAATGTGTGCTAATTACTTATGCTAAACTATCTGTTGGATCTTGTATTTAGCTGTGACACTCTAAGTAACTTTCTCACACCTGAAGAAGAGCTTTGTGTAGCTCAAAAGCTTGTCTCTCTCACCAACAGAACTTGGTCCAATAAAAGATATTACCTCACTCACCTTGTCCCACTGTATGCTTTGGGCACCAAAAACTCCTGTTCACTCCTGAGAAAGTTTTGGGCGTGCAAGGTATGTGAAATCAGGCCCGTTTAAAAAACAATCTGGGAATATGCCAGTTTTACTTTGCTAAACTCTACAAATAGAAAAAGACTATTTAAGTCACCTGGTTCTTGTCTCTGCCAACACAGGACTGTGGCCTATTCAGCGTTTGAAAGGGTTTAAACCACAGTTCCCAACGTTCAGGCAGTAAATAAGCCAAAAATCAAGCCAATCCCATTTCAAAACAAGGCCAAAACAAGCCAGTCCCTAAAAACCCCAACACTCTATGTGACTAGATCCCCCCGGCGTACAATCAGACTGTAGTGGGCGAACTGTGCACCTCTTACTCTCTCCCCCATTGCCCCTGCTTGCCCCCCCTTGCCGGGAGCTGATCAAAAAAAAGATGCAACAAGCTACAAGCCCAACAAGCTACAAGCCAAAAACTAGCCAACAAGCAACTCACAAGCCAATTAAGTAAAAAACAAGCCCAATTTCTGCATTTTTTTTTCATGGGTTTGGCATGTCTGGTTTAAACTAGTGTAATTTAAATGCCCAAGGCAATGGGTTTTCTAACTTTTCCTTATGGAGATTGTGTTCCTAGGTTTTTTAATTCATAGAGTAGCCCACATATACTTCAGTCTCTTTTTTTGTATATTTTGAAGTTGTATCTTGCAGTAAGTGAGGGTGCTTCCAATATTTTTTTAAAAAATACCATTAAAATGGAATATCTGTTTAACAAAATAATTTACTGCTTGCATAGCATTTTTCACTGTAACAGTGTGGCTTTTTCCAGAGTGAGGAAAAGGGTACAGAACAGCCTGTAATAATGGGCTCTGAGAAATGGCACAACGGAGCCAATCATATTCTCCGTGGGAACATCTGCTGAGGTGGCAATTCTATTTTACAAAGTTATGAGGTGGAATATGTACTGCACTTCTGGTTAAATCAGCTATAGTTTAGGAACCTCATTCATCCTGTGGGACTGAATTCTTTTGCATGTATAAATGAGGTAACCCTAATAAACCCTCTCTGAGATGGTCTTATGAGGCTGTGCATCTTAGCTGCTGAAAAGGCAAAATACTAAGGGCCAGATATTTATATTCCTACACTAATTCAGTAGCAGATGACTCCATGAATAGTCCCACTGATTTCAGTAGGCCTAGCCATGAAGTAAGATACTCTGTGGCAAGTACTATATGGGGTCAGTAAGCATAGCAGAATCTGGATGTCAGTAGGGACATCATTTCTCATATACATATGGAGAGCTGCATCCAACTGAACTGCATAGAAAGCCAAAAAATAAGGGACCCTCTTCATCTCTGGTGTAATTCCATTGGGTTCAAAGACATGGGCCAGATCGCTAGCTGGTGTAAATCAGCTCTGACATCAGTGGAGCTACATTTATGTGCATTAGCTGAGGAGTTGGCCCAGCATTTAAATTGGCTGGTACTAGAAACTATGAAAAATGGCCTGGCTGAGGAAAAAAATTCATCCTACCACTTTTTGTCAAATGAAAATAGTCAGTAAGAGAGTCCTGCCCTCTCCTGCTGCCCTTTGAATAGGTGGGTGGTGTTGTGATGTTTGCTCAACTGGGGTTTTGAAATAAATTAGACGGTTGTCACTCTCCCTTTCTCCTCCCCTCCCCGCCCCCCGTGCCATCATCCATTTTATTTGTCCTCCTCAGGGCTGGTCTACACTTTAAAGTTTACTTGGATTAAGGTAGGGTGTGAGTTTTAAAACTCAATAGCTATTCCTGAATAACTCTAAGTGTAGACAAGCCCTCACTCTGGGATAGTTCTAAGTGAGATTGTGCCAGAACCCTTACACTGAATTACATTTTTTGAAATGTCATTATAAGAGCAAATCTTGGTAGTAAAAATCAGTTTATTAAATAAAATAATCAATCACACAAACAAAATGTTGGGTGAGAAAAAACATCCACAACAAGTTAGGCATAAACAGTTTCTTTTAGCCTTTATTGTATACACTTTAAGACAAGTCTATTATCCCCTGTGAATTACATATATCTGCAAAAACAGAGAAGGCAAGAAAAGTAAATGATCAAATTACCCTCCATGGGGACTGGCCGCTCTTTTAAAATCTCTGGTCTCTGTTGTGCTTAGCTATTCTTCCCCTGTATCTTCTCCGCTCTCTTATTATCAATCATCTATCTTTTATCCCCTGTTCCATAACTTTGCACAGACTCAGTTTACCAATCTACCTCCTCTGTCCATATCTATATCCATTCAACTCTAATCCCTTCATTAAAACATTCTTATGAGTGCGTCACAAAAACTAACCTAAATTAATACATTTTTACTTATCTTATTAATACTTACTTTTATCTGTCTAGTCCCTAACACATCTATTCTCTGGTCTCACTCCCAGTGGCTCCATCCACTTGGTTCTTATCTTACCGCGGTGGTTCTTACTGGTCTGTTTTTGTGTCCTTGGATTTTTACTTGTTAGCTTGTCTTGTTGGGAGGGGTGTATGTACACCTGATTTACTGCAAAACTAACAGCTCCCTCTTGACTCTCTGCTTTACCTTGTTATCTGCACAAGCCAAGAATTTTACAGATAAGAGACTCAAACCAGTTTTCTGCTTTACAATCTCAGCAAAATCTGAAGTGCTGGATTAGCAGAAACACATACAAAAAAGCAAAAAAATCCTTTATATTTTCTTATACAGCATATAATATTCATTTGTCTAATGTTATTCAGTATATATTTGACAAACAATTTATTATACACTTCTCTAACAAAAATGTAACTGAAAATGCATGAAGCATTTTTATGTGGGAGCTTTTGCAATGATTGTCTTTTGATGTAGGCAGCACAGGGTCACTTTTACCACATTGCCTCCCTCAGTCCTTAATCAGAGTTTTATAATCATTCAACCACACATCATTGAAATCAAGGTAGGTAGGTGCCTAACATGCTTAGGTGCATGCTTTTGGAAATCCTACTAGATGTCTGTCTGCATCTGTAGGCACCTAAATACCTTTTGAAAATATGGCCCTCGGGCACTACAGTGATAAGAGCTGTGTAAGTACTTCAGTAGATAAGGCTGGTTTACACTAGAAAGTTAGGCTGACCCACTAGGTCACTCAGAGTTGTGAAAAATTCTCATCTGTGAGAGATGCAGTTAAGCCAGCCTAAGCCCAGTGTAGACAGCGCTAGGTCGATGGAAGAATTCCTCTATTCCTAGTTCCTGTCTCTCAGACAGGTAGATTTATTACAGTGGTGGAAGAACTCCCTTCTAAGCATCTACATTACCCATTGAGATTTTGACATCAGAAGTCAGTCAGTCATCTTCCTCCTCTCTCCCAATCCTCTCTTCTTTCTCTTCCTGTTTATTTGCAAACTACACCCCTATTGATTGAAAGAGTCAAAAAAATGATTCCATAGATACACATAGTAAGGAATTAGGTGCTTGGATAATGCTGCTCATTCTGAAAAAAATCCCAAAGTGCATTGAGTGAGAGTGTGTTGAGGAGGCTACTGAAGTTATTTTTGCATGTACCAGAATAACTGTTTGTAGTGTACATCAGAAATACCCAGAAATCTTGATATGTACATTTTAATGTATCATAGACATTTTAAAAATAAGTAAAAATAGATTAATGCAGCCACCTCTGAGTGATAGACATTCTGCACCAGTAGCAATGCCACAAAAAAGTTTTAAGCATGAGAAATGAAGAACTTTTCCAAGTGCAACTAAGGCCCTGATCCTGCAAACTCTTCCAGAGGCCTGGCCATATGGAGCAGCTTGAAGAATCAGGCCTAAATGAGTTGTGAAAATGGGAAGCTTTGCTCAGGCACTAAAGTTAACATTGTGAAAAATGTCAAGGGACCTTTAACAACTGCAAATGGTCAGCTTAATGGTCCATTTGAATTATGGCACCTCTAATAGCACAGAGCTCCCTATGCCTTCCTGAGGCTTTAGGTCAGTGGTGACTTGTAAGGAAGAGTGTAACTTGCATATTATTAATGCCTCTTCCAAAAAAATGCAGTTTTCCAAGTAGTAATCCAGCCTGTGACTTCTTAGTTTGAGATCACAACCCCAGGTGGCATGGCTGCAGGCCAAATTGGAGAAGAGTTCCAGATCTGTCTGACTGCAAATTAAATTACTCTTTGTCACTAAAATTGAAATAAATTATTATCATGAAGTGCAATGCCAAAGTAATCTTATATCTGAAATCTGTGTTCTAATTGTATTTATCTAGCAAGAGTGAAAATAATCCATGAATACGAACAAATGATTAAAAAGGCATGAAACATAAGAAGCAGCATGGGATTAGGAGCTAGGAACTTCTGAATTCCAGTTCTTCTGCTCACTTGTGTCTCTTTTAAGTGTGTCCTAGTCACCTGCCAGGGTTTTCAATGACTTCTGGAGCAGCGAAAGAACTGACACATTTCCAAGACCTTGAGTCCCTCTCTCAGGATGAACTCATTCCAGGATTCCTTGCCCTTCAGAAAGGAAAAAAAAAAAACACTCTTCCTACAGATCCTGCAGGCTTCTGTATGCAGCTGAAGTTTCATAGCACCTTTTTCTGTCTCTCTAGATTCAGGGTTCTGAAACTAACTCCTTCTCAATCATTACCATGCACCCAAGGATGACATCCATCTCTTCAGAATGGTACTTTCCTGTCTCTTAAGACTTAGTACCCCATGTTCAACTGCGGCACCATATTTGAATAGCTGCTACTAAATGTGGTGCTCCAGTTCCCCACCTCTGTACAATAATATTGGTTTCCCTATCTTACGTGGTGCAGTGAAGATTATTAATGTTTGTTCATTTCTTTGAGAATGTAAAACACTATATTAATGAGACAGTCAGAGTCTGCTATGCCTCCTCTTCACTTCAGTCCAGACCCCAACGGGACATCAGATGCCAGGGTTGTGGGCACCATATATAAACCTAGACAGCTATAACATCTGAAGATGAATGCTTATGAGAGGTGAACCCTTCTCCTTGCACAATAGCCAAAGTATATTTTTAAGAAACTTTCTGGGGAAGAAAATATGTGGGGATTTTGTATTGCTCTCATCCCCTTTTGTAATAGAAATATAAATTGTAGATATAGTATTATGGCAAGATTGGGTCACACTGTGACTGTAGCATAGAAACCATGGGTAGTAGTTCTTTCCTTTATCTCCTCATGGAACAATGCAATCATTAGGATTCCACTGTATCACAAATATAATATATTTCTACTTAAAAACTCACAAAACGATTGAAACATTTTATGTAAGTTCAGGTAATCATTTCTTACACCAATAGGGCCCAGTTTCATTAAGTTCTAGCCCTAATAAGGGCTTTGCTCAAGAGTGCTTTGCATAACCCCTAAAGACCAGCTTTATTGGCCATTGGCTCCACCTCCTTTTTGTTTCTGCCAGTCAGCCATCTAACAGCTGGTTTTAACCATTAAAACCAAATCCACCATCTTAGTTTTCTCTGGCAGGAAATATGGGCTACCAACACCAACTGCCCATGACAATTTAAATGAAAAATCTAAGAGAAAGAAGACAAACTTCAGTTAGGTTTCAGAGTGGTAGCCATGTTAGTCTACCAGCAAAAACAACAAGGAGTCCTTGTGGCACGTTAGAGACTAACAGATTTATTTGGGCATAAGCTTTCGTGGGCTAGAACCCACTTCATCAGATGCATGGAGTGGAAAATACAGAAGCAGGTATAAATACATGAAAGGATGGGAGTTGCCTTACCAAGTGTGAGGTCAGTCTAACGAGACAATTCAATTAACAGCAGGATACCAAGGGAGGAAAAATAACTTTTGAAGTGGTAATGAGTGGCCCATTTCAGACAGTTGACAAGAAGGTGTGAGTAACAGTAGGGGGAAATTAGTATTGGGGAAATTAGGTTTAGGTTTTGTAATGACCCAACCACTCCCAGTCTTTAGTACCTTGCAGTGTCCCCATTAGTTTCCATGGGAAGCTGCAATACTGCATTCCTGCCATCTTGGAGCCCTGTGTGAGCCTATAAATCAGCATTACTCCTAGGTACATTCATATAGTTCCACGATGGCATGCACCAACAAGCACTGTTGGCTTCTTCTGCAGCTAACGGAAATATTAATGAACTATTCCTCAGAGGTAAGAAGGCATAAGAGGAGAATGGAAGAAACAGCTGTGTAATATGCACTCTGCAATGTGGGTGTAGGTGCTGGTGGTGGCTGCTTGCTGCTACCACTAGGAACAGATGCAGAGGGGCCCTAGACCAACAGCACTTCATGTTCTGGAATGCATGTGGTCATCCAGCTGTGTGGCTGACCAATAAGGAGAGGGGAAGACTGACTTAGAACAGATGCCCTCTGGCACCATCTGGGAAGGTGGCATTCAGAGGTGTATGTGGTACTGTGCCCAAAGGAGCTGTCTTCCCGTGGTAAAATGTCTGATGGAGACTCCAACAATTACTGGAATCACAGGGATGGGCACTGTGTGGTAGGTAGTGGCAGCACTGAGTAGAAGGCATAAGCAGTCATGCTAGTGAAGGGGTAGCTATATACACAAACACCAGAGAAGTAAAAAGTACCCATATAATATGTGTTCAATCATATGGAGCATGCGCACAGTTATAAAATGTGGGTGTAATTTTTATTGTGAAGACTGCTACAATTTCTGTCAGCATTCTTTTAAATGCTGACAGTGTTATAGGATTGTTGGTTACTCAGGACTTACCAGCTACAGCTGGCAGCACTCAGGCAGTTAACAAGTAAAACACAGCAAAAATGAATATTAAATCAAATTAATCTTTGGATGCAGTCCTTAGCTGGGATGGACTTTTTTTTAAATATTCAGGCATGATATAACTGAGATCAGATGTGCATGATGTATAAAGCTAACAAGGACGTTCAGTTTTAGCAAAGGTCAAGGATTGTATTTTGATACAGTCAAGGAGCATGAAATAGAGAATTAGATTAGAGGGAACAGATTATGAGATGAAGGACTCTCTCTCTCCCCCGTTTGTGTGCCAGTGTGTGTGTGTGTGTGTATATATATATATATATATATATATATATATATATATGTCACATACCAGAAGTATAGATTTATTCATGCATACTGGTCTTCCATTGTTGGATTCCCTTTTCCTTCTCTTCAATTTCACCTTTCAAGGTTGTTGTTTTTTAAAAAAAGGCTATTATCACAAGGTTTTTTAAAAAGGTTATAGTTTGTTCTAACAAAGTGCTAGCAGTCATAATTAAGAAATGAATTAAACCTACTGCCATTTGGTCTGATTAATGTGAAAACTGATTGGGTCCTGAGAGGTGAGGATTTTCCCAGATGAACTTTATAAAGGAACAATATATTTCAGAAGCCAGAGGTTAGAAGCAAGCACGTAAAAACAGCCTAGAGAGTTATGAGTGAAAGGAAAATGTACAAACCCTGCATGCTAGTAGTAAGGGATTTATAAAGCCTTTTGTTTTTAGTAGAAAGTACTAAAACTTTAGGGGGGATAAAAATAAGAGGCTTTTGATTATGTGGAGTTTTCAGAGTTGGGACAAGAGGGCTACTTTGAAAATCACCAGGATTTAGGAGTTTCCTAAGGCAGAATATAGTTCTGTGCCTTAGAAAGACACCTAATTCTTGCTGCAAGGTGGGCACTGGTTGTTCCAGAAATGGTCCACACTGAATTCAGGAAGGTAGAGAAAGGACACGTGTAAGAGTCCTCAACAGAAACATTGCATGAGGGAAAGGTGTTAGGGAAGTCTATCCATGTAGCCAATTCACAAGCAACAGAGTAAGGCCAAACATTGGTGGTCTTTGATATGGAAGGAGTTTGAGTTCCATTGTTGATCCCAATGGTCAATGAATTCTGGGTGTGATTTAAAGAAAGATTGAGTCTCTGTAGCTATAGATAGTCATAATTAACAAAGATTCTCGGAGGGTGGGAGAAGAAGAACTGCAAGGGTTGTTAGGTTGGTTCCAACAGTCCTCGCACAGACAGCTAGTCAGCCTCACACATTTGCAGCGTTATGGCTGTTCTAAATTATGCTGGAGGATCAGGTCAACCCACATCCAGCCCAGGATTGTGGAGCACAGAGGCCACCTTTGAGATGACCCATGATGACTTTAAGCTGGACTATAAAACTCCTTCCCAAGAATCTGGGCTTCACTGGTAAAAGTCTAGTTGAGTCCGACATTAAAGGTTGCAGTGATATCTGTCATTTCATCCTTGTAACCAGAACTAAGGGTTACCGAGCAAATAGTGAGTGACAATTGAGGTTTTAATTAAATGGGATGATTCTATAGTGCAAAGTAGTGTCTACAAATTCATCTATTTTAAACAACTTTTTCAATCTAAACTTCATTTTGGGATCTGTGAATGAAGAGCTAATTTCTAATTCGCAGAGCCAATTATTCCCTTTGGAACTGAAGCATGCTAAAAAGGCAGACAGCTATTTTCACTTAAACTTGTGCTGAGCCAATATGCTTAGCCAATGTCTCCTCCGTTGATTGCAAATTTGCAACACGTCAAGACACATCTTACAGTTCGATTCCAGATCTCATACAACTTCAATTCACCGTCCAGTGCAGTTAGGCTAATGAAGAATCAGGTGTCAAACTAGAAAAATGTCCATTGGATTCTCTTAACTCACTACAGTCACTCCCTCAAGAGTACAAATATTTAATGGGCGGGTGGAATTTCCACACCCTTCCATTGAAAATCCTACAGGAATGGAAAGTCCGGGGAGTACCTTGCAGAATGATTTGGTGAAAAAATACCTATCAGATACATATACTTTGCCTCTCCTCACAGAATAAGCAGGACATTTGGCCCCCAGATCTTACAGATCACCTGAGAATTTATGTAGAACTTGCCTCCACAAAGGCTATAGCATTCTTGTCTCCCCCCTCTTCCTCTAATGTGAAGTTAATGTAAGCATCTCACAGTCAGATCTTCTTCTACAAGTGGGTGTCCCAGGGAACTGCTTCAAATGACTTCCCCATGAAGGAGAAGGCTAGTCCAAAAGTTAAAACAGCAGCTTCAATCTATGCTAACTCATAGACTTGCTGCTAGTGTCTGGCAGATAAAGGAGATTATGCACATCTTCCTAGGAATGGATGAGTAAGTGCCATGGAGAATGCTGATTACTTTCTATGCAGGAAGGGAGATAAATATTATAAGCAGCTGACCATGTTACCTAATGGACCATCATGTTTGCATGGAAACTGGCTAAAGGTGGATTAAGTAGATGCTGACTCATTGCTATAGCTGGTTCCTTAACCACCTGTTTTAAGGCAGGTGAGAGTCCCCCATGGGGGGAGAGTGAGTTGCAAACAGACTGCTGTGGTGAGAAGGAGCCCTGAGGGATCTTTTAGGAGGGGAGGGGTTTCCTGGGTAATTGCTCAAAGCTATTTTTTTATACTTGATTAAACCAGATCCTAGGAGAGGGTGTAATAATTAAAACAGATATGAGGCGGGCTGGGGAAGAAGTGGATGCCTACCTGCCTGCATACATACATACTTACAGCTGTTTCCATCTGTCTGTGGATCCTGGGGGAGTGACTTTTCCCATCTCTCATCCCACATACTGTCTGAGCTGTCAACTGAGCTGAAACTCTGAGGGAGGTATCATAAAACTGTATGGGCCAAGTATTCCACTACACTGAGGAAGGAAGGAAGGGCCTCACTTCCCCTTACCTACCTCTAAGTGAATAAAATGGATGTCCATTCATGCTCATTTTAGCCTTCAAAATGGCAGTAGTCTGTTTATAGTGAAGTGTAGGGAGCCAGGGGGCTTGGGGACAGCCCTGTTCAATTTATCAGACCCACCTGAGGAAGAGGTCAGGTGTTTTTTATATAAAGGGCTGAGGGGGTTTAGTTGAACAGGAACTGCAGGGTAATTCCTGTATCTAGTTTTGAAGCAGGGGCGCTGAGTGAAAAACCTCTGGGTCTTTGATTTTGTGTTTGCTACATTGAAAGTTTTGTTTGAATTAATAAAATAGTGCCCCAAAAGAAGGGCTTGAAAGGCTCTGGGTGTGGCAGTGAGTCCTTCCTGGGAAGGTTGGGAGAATGTAAGCAGGAGATAGTGGCTAAACTGAAGCCAGACCAAGTAAAGCAGTTCCACTACAAAGTGTAATGATACAGATATAACAAATCTATGTGGTATTTTTATTCTCCTATCTTGAGCTGTGCAGGAAACAAAAAGTTAAGCAGTAGTACAAAACAACAGATCATTATGAAAATATCTCATATTAGAAGTAGAGCTGGGTGAATAATGGATTTCTTGGTTTGCTGGCAATTCCAAAAAATTGGGGGGGGGATATTGTTTTGGATCCAAGGAAATGTTTTGTTTAACCTGAACTTTAATGTTTAGATTATGGGCATTTAAAAAAAAATTAAAGGAAACTTCAAAACAAAATATCATTTCAAATTGAAATGTTTTGTTTTGAAAACGTTAAAACAAATCTTTTTTTATCTTTTGAATTTTTTTTAGTTCCCCCCCCCCCTCCCCCAGCAAACGTGGTTTGACAAAATCAACACAAACTTGGAAAATATTCAGGCATCACTGAATCTGCATTTTTTTTTTTTGCCAAAAAAGTTGTGGTTCAAAAATGTTGCCAAGATCTAATTAGAGGTATTGTGAACAGGCCTAAAAAATAAGTCTATAAAAAATAATTTTAATGATTTTTTAAAAATTTATATTACTAGATTATAGTAGATGCCAGCACTTCACCTTTGAATTGGATGATCTCACTAATGTATTTAAATACCATATTCTATATAGAACATAAGTAATCTTGTATGTACAAAACATCTCTTCATGAAAAAGCCATTCAAAAGACATGAGAAAAATATCACATTGTTATGAAAGAACAAGCATACAAGTAGTGCTAGTCCTTGCTCCTAAACAGATTAAACATCTTAAACAGTCTGTCTGGGATGCCAAAACCATCCCCATCTGTCGTCTGCTAAGGCTATTTTCTAGTCTGGTGAGGAGATCAGTGCTGGAATCTTTATTGGGGAGAAGGTTGGTTTGTGGAGGTTGGGGATGCAAGGGAGGAGATGGAGATGAATCTGCATGGGGAAGGAGACATAGCTGCTTTGGGCTATGACCCAAGTTTGTCTACCTCTGTATCCATATTATGGGGGAAGGCTTAGCTGCCAGCATCTTATCCCAGATAAGACCATTCTTTTTCAATGCAGTAGTCAAAGAAAAAGAATGTAAATATAAAATGTGTGACCACATGGTAAAACTCTTGCCCTCACTGGAGCTGTGCTTTCCAGCCAGGCTAGACCAGAAAGGTCACTATAAGGTGTGACATGCCTTCTTCACCTCTAACCTGACCCACAGGAGGAGTCATAGGAGTTTGTCCCATTTGGTCTCCCAAAGGTAAGTTTGGGGAAGCGCCTGTGCTGTTGTGTATGGATTTTATAAACTCTACCCCACTCAGAATGTGGTAGCTGAGGACATCATAAAAAGAAGGGATTAACAGGGATCAAGCAGAGTTAGAAGAAAGAGTATGTTCTTGTTCCCAGCAATCCCTAAATCCACACCTCTCCAGCCTGCGGTGGTGTTGGAAACCTAAATAGTTTCCTGGAAACTTTTGGCCTGATTCTGCAAGGCGATGAACACCTCACGGCATCTGGCCCAAACTCTGTTCATGAAAGAAGTAAAACAACCTAGAGCTGGGCCAGGGTTGCAAGGATGATGCCTGTTTATTTACAACATACCTTTTAGCCCATGGCAAGAGTTTGTCAGACTCCGAGGAGTTATCACAGGAATGGCAGTCTATTAAAAGAAAAAAAGAGGAAAGCAATTCAAAAATATAGTAGTTTCACAATGTTGGCTGGGTCTTGAAGACAACACTCTAGCTGAAATAGTGTGACCTGAATTGTTCAACATGATTAAGAGTTATTTTATGGGCTGCCTGCCTGCCTCAGTGGGTTTATATGTGTACCAAGGGATGCTCAGTGATTCTGGGGAGTAAATAAGGTAGAGGATTGTGGGGGAAATGTTCCCTTTCCTTCTCTCTTTTTAAAGGGAAAATGTAATACTTGTACAATATTTTGATCACTTAATTTGCTTACAAAGAATAAAAATGTCCATCTTTTAAAATGGTCTCAACAGTAAATAAATGACTATATGGCAATAAAACAGGATGCTGATTTTACTATTCTGCTGTTGTGTATGATAAAGGAAGTGCTGATGAGGACATGAATACATGCAAGAATCTGGAGAATTTCAGTTGGTTCTGTTTTAATATGGTTTTATTTAGATAAAAGTGCATCTGAAAATACAAAGCCAATGTGGTTAAACACAGATACATCTGGACATTTAGGACAAAGCCATCCCACTGAGTCCTACCACAATTTTTTATTAATTTGTGTCACTGAAGGACTAGAACTCCATTGTACTAGTATAAACAAGTCTATCTGTTACCCACTCCTATAGAGGGACTGTCAGAAAATTAGAACTAATCCTGAAGGCAGTGCTCTTACCTTTTGTTATATACCCTATGATTGAGTGTACACCCCACAGAAGGCAAAGCAGGTTAAATTGGGTCAGTTAACCTGATAGGTTGCACCTGGGGGACAGCCAAATCTTGAAAGGCTAGTTGAGGATGAAGTGGGGGAATGGGACGGTTGAGCTTGTATAAAGTCAGCAAGCTGAGACCAGAAGAGGGTGACAGGGGAAGTAGTCTGCAGTTACTCCCTCCCTATGAGATAAAAATTGTGTTTTGAGCTACAGAGTTAGTCTTATTCCCTGGGAGGAGGGAATTTGGGCTTTAAACCCCAGAGAGGGGAGCCAGAAGATAGAGCAGAGAAGTAGGAAGGAGTTCAGGGAAATAGCAACAGGTATCTAGGGGCAAGCAGACCATACTTGCTGGACACAGGGTCCTTGGACTGGATCCTGGAGTAGTGGGGGGTCTGGGTTCCTCTACCAGCCACTGGGGAAGTGCCACCATCAGGGCAGTAGATTTGAAGATTGACTGGGATGGTTCATCCTCTGAGACTTTGATGCTCCATAAGTGGGGATACACATAGTGACCTGGCCAAAGGCCCCAGCCAGAGAGAGAGAGTGTCCTGAGTTGCAGAGTGAGACTGGAGTGCATGAGCAAGCAACTCAAGGGGACATCAGACCAAGAAGGCGCTAATCCCCAGAGCACCCCTCTGGTGAACGGACCCTGTTACATACCCAAACATGCCAAATTTAATATTAAAAGGAGGAATACATGAGTTTTTGATTTATGACTATTGAATGTTCTTTATCCAAGAATTCAGTAACTAGCCACATTTCCAAACAATTTTTTCTGGCTTTCTCTGGTTTTAAGCTGATCTATCAATTACTCAGTCACTGCCATCTCATGCTTTGTTTTTTTGTTCTTTTTTAAATGTAAGATGCCATTAGTCTGGAAGAGGTTTCTATTTCTAGTAATTGGCACTTAAGCATCTAGCTTCCTCTGGAAGATGTGATGAGACACTATGTAGTTTAAATAAACCTTTTCCCCATAGAAATGAATCCAAAAGCAGAGCTAGAGGGTCATTAGGGACAGACTATACTTCTCTTTAATATTGTTTTGTCTGTCTTGTTTATATAGTTGGGGATTATATGCTTGTTTATATGGATTGAGTCTGCAGTTTTAACTATTTTATAGTGATTGTTTATGTTAAATTTGTGTAACAGTACTTAGGACTCAAGAGAGAGGTGTTATTTGTATAAATCAAAGTAAATTAAATTAAGAAATTAATTAACTTAAATTCTATTATCTGCCTCACTTGTTCACAAATCTCACCTGAGAACTCCTGAATAATTTATTCATTTCGCTATATGTGGAATAAAGCTCTCTGTTTTCCACATACTCTCCAGTATGAGTCACCTCCCATGATGCAGATTTATTTATTTATTTATTAGTTTTAGTAGAACAAGAAGCCACTGGTCTAAAAGTTTGAAATAGTTGTCCCTTATGAAGGTACATGTGGACAGCTGTGGCCCACTACTCTTTAGCCGAAGCCATTCTCATGTTAGTATTTCCTTTCAAATATACTTGTCCCATTCTTTTCATGTAGGTTATTTGTCTTTCCCAGCATTAACACTTTGTTGATTTTGAGGCTTTAATCCTGGTCTCACTAAAGTCAATGACAAAACTCCAATTAACTTCAATGTGGCCAGGATTTCACTTTGAATCTTTTTCTCTACTTGCTGGGTGTACCCTATCATCCACCCTTATATCAAGTCTGTAGAATCAGAGATGTTTCCTTTGGGTGGGATGTTAGCATTCAACACCAAATCTGTAGGGATGATGAAGAGGCAGCAGGGGGAACCTCTGGGGGTGAGGAGGGTTCCCTCTTGAAAACTTATTAAATTTTCTTCCTTGAAAAGTTTATTTTTACCATATTTTTCTATGTGAGTGACTCACAGATGTGAAAGGAAATAGCTAGGATTTCAATCTACTTTTTTTCATCCTCCAGATTCAGAGAAATATTTGTGTGTAGTTATTACGGGTATGGTAGTGTGGCCTCTTCCAGGGCAGCCCTGCAAGCAGCCTGCTTCAATTTCTCCTCTGCCAGATTCCTCAACTCCACACAAACCCTTCCAAGAATCAGCAAATCCCTGCTTTATGGCTGGATTGAGCTTGCAAACCCCAAACTCCCAAAGTAAAGTTCCCAAAACTTCCTCAAGTCCATACTCCCAGTCTTTCCTGCTGGGGGGACTCCCAAGCCTTTCCTACCTGGAGCCTTTTCCCTGAATATTCAGGGTTCCCTGCTAGAGCCTACTCTCTCCCAGCTCCCATACCCAGTCTTGGCAGGCCTCTACCGAAGTCTCACTCCAGCTTCATGCTAGTTGTCTCTCTCTGCACCTTGCTGCTGCTGCTCTTTGTAGGGGAAGCAAGTCCTTGTAGCCAGCTAGTTCTACTAGCTAAACTCCAGGCCCTATCCTGGGTCTGGTGGGTAGGACTAGTTGGCTGGGGTTTACCTGCTCCAGGCCTCCAGCCCTTAAAGGGGTAGGCCACCCCATTATAGGGGAAAGATGAACCAAGTAGGTGTTTCACATTTTGTCTCCCCCATGGTCATCTGATGTGTTCTAGGAATGAGTGATATGGGATTGTTGCCTTAGAAAAGAGTACAGGATTTGAACATGAGTCTGGAAAAGACTTAAGTTCAGTCCTACATGTCACAGATGGATTTTAGCCTGTTAGACAAACCATGTTCACATAGACTCCCATGTATAATCTATCTTTTGATTTCAATGGGCTTTGAATCAGGCTAAGTTGTTCACGGCTGTGATTGTTTTATTTCTTGAGTGGTTGAAACTAGCTGTTCAACTTCAATAAAGTTCCATAAATATGTAAGATATAAATCATTAGAGACAAATAACTTTTATATTTGGGCTTCTTTATTTATAAATATTGGAGAATTTCACTGTTTCTTACAAGAATGAAAAGAAGGCTTTTGGCAGGAGAAAAACTGGCTTTGCAATGAAAATGGTGAATATTTGTCTGAGGAAAGGTTATACCTTCTCCCAGGGTGGAAAATGGCCAGTTTTTGAAGCAAAAATATGTTTATTGCTAAGAATGGTGAAATTTTGCCCTAGACTTGATTGTGAGAAGGTGTTCACTCCACACAGGACTGGAAAGGATTAAGATGGCCAGGTAGGCCTATTAACTCCACAGGCTGCACCTGGAGGAAGAGCCGGGAAATTGATTGTAAGCTGGTTCAGCTGTGCAAGAACAGATGGGGTCTATAAAGCCAGGAAGCTGGCAACGGACAGGTTGCTGCTGGAGAAGAGCAGTCACTCCCAGGGAGGAGGTTTTAGAGCTGGTAAATCAAGGGCAAGGAGGGAAACTAGGAATTGTAGAACTCAGTCTAGGGAGGAAACAGTGAAAGCTAGGAGGGAAAAGCCCAGAACTGCCAAGTTGAGGGTCTCAAGACTGGAACCTGGAATAGTGAGCAGGTCCAGGTTCCCTTACCTGTCGCTGGGGAAGTCAACTGCAAGATTGTTTTGATTGCTTTGGGAATGACAGAGAATTTGGAGAACTGTACTCTGGAAGGGGGGGAAATGCTGAATGACCTAGCCAGAGGGCTGAGTAACAAAGAGGATACTGTAGTTCCAGGTATGAGAGAGGAGCTACTGACCTGAGAGAGAGATGATATGATGATATGCCACCACACGAACAGGGTATTGGTCTTGAGAACCATTCCCCTGAGTGACCAGGAGAAGGCACCAGACAAGCAGTGAGTTATGCACCCCATCACTTTGATTTTTTTTTTTAAACAAAAAGTCATGAAAATCTCATTCTTAGTAAGAAACTTCACAGAGCACTGATTTTTGTGAAAGGTATGGATAGGGCCTAAATTTCATACATTTAAGATGGCTGTTCCTGGGAAGATAAAATTGTACCAAATGGTTGCAGCCTGGTTTCAGTGGAAGCCATCTGTTCCTAAGAGAGGTTAAGGTAAGAAGTATTTGTGCACTCAATATGAATTCTAATAATAAGCAAATTGGAAAAAGCCGACTATTTCTGGCTTTGGCCCTCCATGTTCTAGACCAAATATGGAGTCCTCTTCAAATTTCCTAGACGCCAGGTGTAGTGCTCCGAGGGTCTCTGAAAGGAAACAGTTTTGTGAAAGAAATCTACTTGCAGACAATGCAAGCTAGGTCTCCAAGTTTTAATGACTTCTCTGAAAGGCAAACTTAATGTGGTGCCCTTCAGGTTGTATCTTATGCTTAATTAATTCTTGCCTTATATATACCCCCTTGTAAATCCTGGCATGGGAGACATGTTGGGGTGTGGTTAGAGCATGCTGGTATTAAGAGTGCATACTGCTAGGGCGATTCTGGGCTACTGTAGTTCTGCTCTAGTATAAGTTGAGGGCTATTTGTCACTTGCAGTACCCCAGAATAAGAAGAGCAAAGGTGGCTTTGCGCCTCACCTTTCTCCTGGGGATGTATGTTGTGAACTGCACCTCCTAGAGGCACAGGAGAGAATCCCACTGCACATGTACAGAAAAGAACTGTGGTATTCAGATAAAGACATCGAAGGGGAGATCTCAGAGGGACTGTGTTTGAGACGGTTTTTTAATTTCTAAATATCTTATTAGCATACTATATATCTTCATTAAGATGTGGAGGCAACTATTTAAATGTAATTACTTCTCTCTGTGACTTTTAAACAAGGGCAGCTGTCACCAGGAACTATATATAACAATTTAGGAGTTCCTAGACTAGGATAACCATGCTAGCTAACATAACCTGACTTTGCATCTGGTGTCGCTGTAATTTTAGTAACCTTTAAAAATTTGTTCATAGTCAGCTCTGAGGGGTTTCTCCTAGTCAGTGTGCTGTGGAAATCAAAAAGCAAACTCAATATTAGGATTCATGAGGAATAATACAGAAATAAACAATGCTAAAATATACAACCACTATATAAATAAACTTCAGGTCTTCAGCTGGAATAGTGTGTTCCGTTCTGATTAGCCAAGCTCAATAAAGATACAGCAGAAATAGAAGAGCTTTAGTAATGTGTAACAAAAAGATAGAAGGCCTGAAAAAAAATTTCCACAAGAGGAGACCCAAAAGATTGGGAGTCTTCCATTTACAGAAAAGATACTTTGATGTCCCTTCATAATTTAATGGATACTGTTGAGTGGGTAAAGCTTTGCAGGATTCAGAATAGGGTTGGATGTTTCCACAGATAATGAGAACATCCACAGTTACACTGGGATATAAAACATTATATTTTTGGAAGGGCTATAAATAACCGTGCTTCAGGACATAAACTAGCCTCTGTCTGATACATTTTACAAAATAAACTTGTCCTATGAATGTAATGGTTCTCAATAAGGTTCTATCTTGTACTTTAGGAGCTTCTGTAGCCCCCATTACCCAAGTATTTGTATTCATCCATCCATTTAGCCTCACAAAACCCTTGTGAGGTAGGGAAGTGTTCCATTATCCAGTTGGGAAACTGAGGCACAGAGTAAGTGACTTACTCAAGTTCACACAGGAAGTCTGGCACAGTACATACTTACACCTAGGTCTCACAAGTCCATGACTAAATGCTGTAACTCCTGGACCTCTCTAGGTGCTTGGAGGAAGGGTTGTCTGTGCCTTTCTGTGATGCATCTAGTACTGTTCGCTGTTGGAGACAGGATACCGGAGTAGCTAGACCACTGCTCTGTTGTGACCTAGCAATTCTTGTGCTCCTACTCTGAGCAGTCTTTCAGGGTAGCTGGGAATTAATTCCTTATTGTAAATTTGTAAAAACTGTGACAGCACCCAAAGTGTTAGTTGGGCACTTGTAAATAAAACAGGGAAAAAATGTTGCTATTTGATATGCATGTTCATGTGAGGGACCTTGTCCACATAAATACTAGAGCATTCAAGGAGCAAGAGGGAAAGAAAACATTCAAACACCTTGTCATGCTCTTAAGGCTAATATTGTAGATGTGTGAACATCTGTGGGGCACTGAAGTTTGGTAACCAAATACGTTAATGGGGCAACCAAATCAGAGTGTAATTAGTTCTTAAACCAACAAAACTAGGTCTTCAAGAGTTAAATGTATCACCATATTTTTTGCAAACTACTATATTTGGTTCCAATGACTAGAAAGATCTATGAATTAATATAATAACGTGTCTCTCCAAACACAGCATTGTTCCCTGCCATGCAAAGCATCAAAACTAAAGTGCACTTTGTCTTCCTTTGTAATTATTTTGGGGGTGTAAAGTGCTCGGTTTCCTGATAGCCATTGGGAAAACCAGATGAAAATGACCTTTAAACAAACAATTCTTGTGTTGGTTTCATATTAGTCTTCAATAATACCTCTCCTTTGAAATAAGCACTGAAAGGTTCTTTTCTTTAGATGATTGAAGAAAGTCGATAAAATATTCTTGGAGGTTTTTGTGTTCTAAGTATTTTAGAGAGATTTCCTGCTGACTCCTAAATGTGTGTGTAAAAGTGCTACAACCCAAGTGAATCTGGAATAATTTCAGAGTAGACTGAAAATTAAGTAGAAATAAAACAAAAGAGAATAGAAAAATCTGTTCATGCAGGAGATGTTAAAAGTGAAGAAGCAAATGCAGCCCATTGGGCAATACTATGTGTCTCACATTGTCATCTTTAGTATTGTGGTACATACCACAGACTATAAATGCCAGCATGTGACCAGCTCACTATGGACCATTAAATGCCCAAACCATGTTAACTCTGACCCAGACTATAAACCCATTACTTGCATCAGGATCAATTACCCACATGAATAGTATCAATGAAGTCCCATTGCAATCCTAATTCAGGAAAGTACTTAAGCATGTGCTCAACTAAAAGACAAAGATAGTTAAGCATCTTTGTCTTTTTATCCCTATCCAGAAAAAAAAAAATTTGAAGTACACACTTAAATGGCTTATAGAAGCAGGTTCTCCATAAGCAATTGGTCACCTTCATGAGATGGAAGATCACTGTCTGGCTTTAGGAGAGCAGAGAGTCATTTTATCTTATTTGTGACTTCTGGATTCTGCAAGTCACCAATGTAGCCTTCATCAGGTGACATTTAGGAGTCCCTGCTTTAAAGAACGTGGAACTGCAGAAAGAATAGAAGAAAAGGAATTCTTGATTTGTTTAAAGGAAAAAACATTTCAAATATGTCCCTAAAATTCCTGTCTCTGACAAGTTTTGGCCAGAATGTTTTGGGTTTTTTTGGGGGGGGGGGGTTGTTTTGTTTTAACTGCTTTCTTCTGCTTTTCACAGCTGGAGGCTGAGAGGATAGAAGGTTGTAAATAAACCTGACTGGGAATGTACTTTTAAAACAGTGAAAGAAAGAAACTTGCTCCAATCGCGTATCTACTACAGCATACATTTACTGGATTAGGTAGCATTTGTTTTTTGCTTAAGGGTATTGAGAAAATATCAGGCCTTTAAACATTATGCTGTTCTCTCAATGCTCAGTTAATGGAGTGTCCCTGCTAAATGTTTTTGTAATCTGAAAAAGTAGGGCTTGGGGGTGGGTGTGGGGGGGTGTGTGGTTTGTGTGTGGTGGGTTTTTTTTTTACTGTGACTTCATTAAAATCCATGTCTGCAGTTGTTGTTGATAAATGGGATTTTACAGGCAGTGAGGATTCCAGTTGTGAAACAGGGATTTAAGTTCATGTAGTAATCTGTACACTATATTAAAAAGACTTGAAAAATGGTGATGGTACTGGTTTTGTGTGTGTGTTCCCCTCACCTTGTGGATCGTCTTTCGGAGTAGTTGAGTGTTATGGAAATGAATTGACTCAAGCTCAGTTAGAAAAAGAGCACCACTGTTACTATTTATATAGGAGCAAACGGGGGCCCAGTCCTTTCCTAATTCAAGTTTTCAAATTCAATGCTGGGATTTTTCAATGACACCTGAGGGAGTTAGGCACTGACTCCCATTCAAGGTCAATAGGATAACTCCTATAGGCCCCTTGCAAAAGTCAGCCTAATTTTGTAGTCTTTAATCCTGAAGACTTTCTTCTGTGTGGGTTTGACTGCAGGATTAGAGCCTAGGGATTTCTTAGTTTTTGTTTATAAAAACAAAACTAAACACCCCCCTCAAAAAAAAAAAAAAAAAAAAAAAAAAAACCCACCCACAAACACAAAACACACTAACAAACCTAGTACTGTTGAGTAGAGCTGGTCAGGAATTTTCCAATGAAACTTTTTTCTGAAAATACCAATTTGCTGAAACAGAATTTTTTTCCCTACATGTATCCCATGTGACAAAATATTAACCAGGAAGGCCCCCTCAGGTATACAATAGAGTTCTAGAGAGTGGAATAGCCAATAACCCAGTGGCTGAGTGTCTTCATGACAATTTTTGAAACATTACATTCTGTATTGGATGAAAACAAATTCTGTAACCACAAAATATTTCATGAAATAAATATTACTTCCAGCCAGCCCCACTGTTAGGCTTGCAGATCTAACAAGCTTCCCTGGCTTGCCAATGGCGCATCTAAGCCCCTTGCTCCACAGTTGTTTGGCTTATAGAGATTGCAAGCACCTCTTTCAATAGCTCTTGACCTGAGGAGCTTTGAAGTTTCTGAACCTGCCATTGTATTTTTAACTAGCAGCAAATGCAAGTGCAACACATCTACTTTTAAATGCATGGCTACAGACTTAAGAACATTTTCTACCACACATGCTAAATATGTAACTTTCAAATGGCCATACCTTTTACACAAAACCCACTTTCTTTCCATGTTAAGGACTTAGTGCAGACAGTTTTAAGTTCCAAATTGCAACTTCCTTGTCTTTAAAAGGAAGGCTAGATTTTCTCTCCCCCCCCTTCTCCTCTTCTCTTCCTGCCCCCCCCCCCAATTATCATGACTTGAACACTAATGAAATGATTTTGCTCAAACTTCCAAAAGAAAAGCTTTGGTCAAACTTACACTCTCTGAAATCATATATGGTTTCCATGGGACCTTACACCAATTTTCTGCTCTTTCTAAAAAATAATAATCTTTAAACTTGTCCCTACCTCTTCCTTGCCTCCCATTAGTCTGCCAAAACACCCCCTAAATAAATCAAGGGCATGCATACGTATGCCTCATAAAGGCCTGAAACTTACCAGTTCTAAAAATGTCTTGCTTTAAAAAACTATTTCTTGGATGTACAGCACTGGATACCATGGATGACAAAAAGTGAACCGAGTAGGTGACTCTTTTGCAGCACTTTCTTAGTTTCTAATAAGAGTATCTATATGGAATAGGTTTTGCCTAAGAAAATTTCAGACCCAAGTCTAAAGGACAACTGCATGCTTAACCTACTTGACCTGTTTTGTATTTTCCTAACAATAATGTATGTAAGAAATATGTAATAAGAACTTATTATAGTTGGGCGAAACCTTTTCTGATGATCAATTTTCATAAGACTAAAAGCAACATGTTTTTACTTCACAAATTTTAGATTTAATTCTGTCAGATCGGCAATTCTTTCTTTATCTTGTTATAATAACAAACACATAGGACTAGAAGGGGCTTCCTAGGTCACTGAGTCTGATCCCTTGTTATCACCAGCAATCCCACTGTATAATCCCATTCATAAATTTATCAACATCCATCTTAAAATTAGCTAAATTTCTAACTGGTTTTAAGGTGAAGGTTCTCTTAAAAATCAGAATAGGCTTTGTATGGGTGCTGACAATCATGTGAAGAAAATAATTAATCCATTTGATGCCATTTCTAAAGACATTAAAAGAGCATGGCTTGAAAGATTGACTCACTTTCCATGTTGCCCATATGATGATGAAACTGAAGATGTTACTAGTTTGGAAAACATTATTTGGAAAGCATATTTCTTGAATCACTTCTGGTCTTGGCTTGAACATGTGGAATTTCAAATCAAAAGCTTGCTAGAGGAAAACAGACAAGCTTTTTTTAATTTTCAATTTTGTTTTTCCAGTATCAGTCACACAGAAGATTTGATTGGTATGTAAGTCCCAGATTCTGATTTATTTGTGATGCTGTCCAGTCAGACTTTGTACCTGTTTGTCAACATTCTTAATCTTCCTCAGTTTAAGATTTGAATATCTTTCTGGAAAATTTCTTAAGATCTAAACTTTAGTATTGTAATTATTTGTAGGAATCATTTTACAGTATGTGCTGATACATTAAAATGTCCTTTGAAGTTGGAAAAACAGCTTATTGCTGAGTGAAAAGATGTACTATTTCACATGTGGATCAAATATTTGTAGAGAAGTTGGGTGGTCTTAGATCAGTTTAGAGTCCACAGTGATTTACTGCAAAATTTGAATTCTAGAGTTATAGACACAATGTCATTAAATCTATTTTAGTTCAGCAGTTGGCTGCTGTTCAGTAAAGCTACAGCAAACAAGCTATATGCCGTCAAAATTACAACCTAATTTGGGATGCAGAGGCAATAGTAGAGCATTCTGGAGAGGCCTATATTGCTCCTTTCTGGAATACGCATGACCCATTAACACAGTTCCACAGTTTCAGTAGTATTTTTCCTTTATATAAACGAGCGAGAACACTAACCCCGAAGAACAAGTTAATGTCTGGTACACTCCTGTTCAAACTCCTTTGCAACTGGCATGCAAGATAGATGTTGGGGAACAAAGATTGCATCCACAACAAAAAATCCTGTTTAATTTAATGTCTTTTTTAAAAAAATCCCACTATCACCCCTACCCATTGTGAAAACTTTTCTGTAGGGAGCCTACAGTCTTTTTTTCTAAGCCTTTTTGCAGGGAACAATCAAATATGTACAAATATTGCACTAGCCATATTATTGCAACAAAAGGGACTACAAAAACAAAACCTATACAAGCAATCCCCACTTATTCCTTTTAGTTTGGACTCCAACTAAAAGGCAGCTATACTTTTCTGGCTGACAGTCCTCTAGTTATAATATGCAATGCTCAGAAATTGATTCAATAGCAGCATCTTTCAAGGGCACTAACTACATCAGAAATGTGCCTTTCTAACTGTTGCTCTTTTAACTTCCTTAGTTGGAAACTGGTGCACAGGAAACAGTTCCCAGGCCAATTTACTGGGACACAGATCTTTTCAGAATGCACTAGTAGCTAAAGGGCCCCTACAAGGGATGTGCAACACATGTGGCACTGCAGAGCAGCTCATGCCAAAACCAATATACTCTTTGTGGCTTAATGTACTAAGAAACCACCAGAATTTAAGTGAAAATTCAGCACTCTATTTTCAGTGTTTTGATTAGGAAATTAGCAAGTTGTCTAAAACGCCTTCTTGGAATTCAATTAAATTATCTAAAGAAGAGTAGCAAACATTCTATAAACCTACTGATGTTAATTACAGGGCTATGATATCATTAACAATTATTTAATTATTGCAAAGTGCTAATCACAAGCATTTAATGTACTAATTATCTCCTAATTTGCTAAATTCTAGGTGCTGAACATCTGGCCACACTCTTGGTGTGTTGACTGAACCTTTATGTGGCTGGAAAACGCCAGCGTATGTTTTGTAACAAAAATGGTACTTTTATTAATGATGGTGGATTTGAAAAAGGGTCCTGATGCTACTAATGGTTTTTATTAACACATAGCAGCTAATTGTATATTCCTAGCTAGCTTCAAATATGCATCACCTGCACATAATAGGCTATATACCAAATTCCTGGCACTTCATTTATACATTAGAGCCAAACAGAGTAGAGTTTTTTCTACATTTAGTTAAATTACTTTTTTTTTTTTTCCTTCAACAATGCTAGCTGGATTGCTGGAATAAGGAGAAATCTCAAAAGATAGCCTGTGGTCTAAGAACTGCATCTCATGAGCCCTCATGCTCAGTAATTTTAAATGGATTGGAAGTAGCCTTGGTACTGTTTGGGGGTGGGTTTTTTTTTGACCCCCTCTCAATTTTTAAATAAATTCTAGAATGTGCTTATTAATTAGTGTAGGCTTGCTCTTTATTTCCATATGTTTAATTTTTTCTTGTTCCATATGGTGTAGTTCCTTTGAACGGTGTTTATATGTGTCTGATTAAATTAGACCAACAGTGTGCTGTTTGGGTTTTTTTTGTTTTTTTTTTTTCCATTTGTGTATCTTGTTTGTGGAATTAGTTATCTTCTGATCTCAGATTCTGATCCTTTTCCTGCTTCTACATATGGATTAGTGACTGGTTGCTTGTTCTCTGCCTCCCCCCATTCCCCATTTAACTTTATTTTAGAGTGCTGACAGACATTTGAGCAGTGCTACATACAATATGTATTGTAGCATTTTACTCTATGCTTTTAGTTTAGTTCAGAGACACTGCTTTTTGCCTAAAGAATGAGAAGATACTATCAACTTGTCAATTTAAAAGTGAATATCTTGACAACCTTGAGGCCTATGGACAGACAACCCTGCCCTAAAATAGGGATGCAACAGAGAAGGTTGGTTCTGAAGCAACCTTGAATGTTGCAGCCTACCACCAATGTTGACACCCTCTTTGCTGGAAGCTAGCACCACAACATTGCTTAAAAGAATAGAGGTTGAATCTTGGCCCCCTTAAAGGCAATGCAAGTGTACTAGGGCAAGGATTTCACCCTGGGTGATGACAAGAGCATTGGTTCTTTGGTTTCAGAAAGACAAGGTAGAGTGATGTGTGTTGGTGCTTTATTTTGCTTTTTAAACACTTTCTTTGATTTTTCTGAGACACAAACTACACTTGAATGCTGAGGGAGCACTTCACAGAATCCCCAATCAACTTTTGAAATTATGCATTAAGATTGCACCAGCTTCTGCAGTCCTTACTCAGGCAAAACTCTTCCTGAAGATACTGAGGAATTTTCTCTAAGGACTTCAGGATCTGGCCCATGGTGCATCAAGGGAAATAAACTGGGTTTCTTCTTTTCTGGAAAATTTACTATTTATCTACTCAAAAGTAGGAACATCTAGTCTACCCAAAATGTAAGATGGAGAATCACATATTCACATCACAGTGCATTCTGTGGTTTAGGTGGTGAACTGATGACTTTGACTTTGAGAATCAGTGATCATCTGCCAGAAAATTTGTAATTTAGGAAACCGTAGAAAAGTGAATCAGTCACATAATAGCATTTTCTATTTGCCTAAGAATAGTGTAATTGGTAAAAGGTATCTAATCTGTACCATCATATAGTAAATAAGCCTCTTGGTTCATCGCATTCCTTTTTCTCATTTGAAAGACACATTCCCTATAGAATAAAATAACCATACTATTTTTTCTTTTCTTTTCAGAGTTAACAATTAGAACCTCATGTATGCAGCAGCATAGTAAACATTACTGGACTAATTAGTATAATAGCAAATAACAAGGAGAGTTTTTAAATGATTTATTTTAATCTTATTGCTACATGAATGTTCAACAGCATCATTTTGTTCAACACACAGATACCAAGCTGACAAGCACTTTAGAAATACACTTGATAGATAATGCTCTCTAAAGATAATGGGAAGAATAATTTTGACATTTTATGAATAGCTGAATTGCTTTAAATTGATAACATGGGACAAATTCTGCTTTGTTCTACTGTGCAATCTAAAACTTGGTTTGGATTAATTGTGCAAAAATAGCTTGCAGTGCACTTAGTTACATCCATAAGGATGTTGGCAAATAAAAGTTACTAAATAATTTTAGCATGAGTGTTTTCCTATTAAGTATGACACTTGCCATACCAACCTGCTGGCTAGTTTATAGCTTACTCTCAGCCCATAGTTAGGTTGCTTTCAAAAGGCACTCATTCCTTTTAGCATATTAAAATCATATTAAGCTCCCTTGAAATCCACTTCAAAATTGGAAGCTATAGTGTCTCTGAAGATCTGATACGAACATCTGAATTATTTCAATTTGATTTTAATAAATCTACTTGTGTATGAGCAATAGTTGTGCTCTTCCATCAGTTTTATGTTTTTTCCCCACCTCATAAAGATATGATTTGTTCTTAAGACCTCAGAAATGGGCTGTAGCCCCATTTGGAGGAAAACAGCACAGAAACCATTCTTATTCCATTTCCGTTCAGCCAGTCTCCTCCCCTCATACCCCTCCCCTCCCATTTACACAATTCTGCAGCTATTATGGGAAAGCTTGAATTTTCCACTAGTTACAATTTAATTTGTAAAGACTGAGGTTCCAAGATATCCAGCTGGGATTAATTCTCCCCTGCATGTCTGTAGAGAGATGTATGGTGCATGTGATGGCAAAGAAAGGGGAACATGTTTATCTCTTCCCAGTGTACATACATAGATTGAGTTTTTTAGATTTTATCCCTCACTGTAGTAATAAGTAGGCAGTATAGCAATGTGTGTTTCTCAACCCTGGAGTTCAGTCGTCTCCCATAGCCTTGCATATGGTAGTGCAGCGTGACACTGACACTTTCATAAGGGAAAAAAATTAAATAAGGCCAAGAGTTCTAGTAAACAGGGATGACGGATGAGGGTGGCATTCTGCGTGCAGTCAAGAATTGTCCAGTTATTAAATTATTCCAAGAGCTAAATAAGGACATCTACTGCCACTAATCTGTGTGCCACTGTGATATGCAATCCAGACCCATAAGGGGTTGTCAGCAGAGCCCTGGGTGTCTAGCTGTGCTTTTGCTGTGGCTCACAGCCTGGACTCTAGCAGACAAGAATGCAGTATTCTGAGTGTCTGTGTGCTGTACAACCCTGGTTCAACACTCTGACCCCTGCAGCCTGTCTACAATATGACAACCCCCTCTAGTCTCTCTCACCCAGTTACATAATGCAGGGGTGACCCCCAAACATAGTCCCAGTCCTAAATTTCTCCAAAACCATCTGCCCTGAAGTGTCCAGCCCTCTCGTGGTATGCTTTAAGAAGTTGTTTGCTGTTCCCTTTAAAGCAGTGGTTCCCAAACTTGTTTTGCCGCTTGTGCAGGGAAAGCTCCTGGCAGGCCCGGCCAGTTTGTTTACCGGCTGCATCCGCCGGTTTGGCCGATCGTGGCTCCCAGTGGCCGCGGTTCGCTGCTCCAGGCCAATGGGAGCTGCTGGAAGCGACTCAGGCGAGGGACGTACTGGCCGCTGCTTCCAGCTGCTTCCAGCAGCTCCCATTGTCCTGGAGCAGCGAACCACGGCCACTGGGAGCCTCAATTGGGCAAACCTGCAGATGCGACAGGTAAACAAACCAGCCCGGCCCTGCCAGGGGCTTTCCCTGCACAAGCGGCGGAACAAGTTTGGGAACCACTGCTTTAAAGAAATAGTGTATCTCAGCTTACCACCTTACTGCATGAACAAACACTCTATTTTAATCAAAGCACTGGGCTGGTTTATAATAAACGGAAAAAACAAGGTGGTTAAACAAAAGTCATAGGTTGTGATACCAAGAAGAAGGAATGAAGGTTAGAAAGGATTACAAACAAAGGTAGGCATTCACTTCTAAGATTAAAAACTTGATTACAATCTTTGCCTAAGCAGGATCTCGCTTATAACCAGTTTCCAGAGACTTCAGCCTTCTTGGTTGAACAACCCATCTTTCTGTGCTCCCAAAAATGTTTGGATTGGGACTCCCTTCCCCTCTGGCCTTGGGATGCTGTTAGGATCACAGCCACTTCTGCTGATCAAAATGGGAGCAAACTCTGCATGTGAATCAAAGATGCATGTTCTCTCAGAACTGTCATTCAGAATAGAGGAGAAGGGGGGAGGAGGGGCGGCTTCACCTTTGTCAAGGCTGAATCCTCATTCTGTCACTTTGAGTACAGAAGGTGGGGGCCCGCAAGGATTTTAAAAATGAATACTTGCCACTCCCGGCTTGTATTAAACTCCCAAGGTTACAGCTTTTCTCTGACCTTGGATTGGTAAACGCTGCCACCACCCAAATCGGGGAAGAAGAAGAAAAAACCACCCTTGGACCCAGGAAGGGGCACTTGGGAGTTCCTCCCTGTGGGGTACCCTCAAGCCCTTTCACCCCCACCCCCGGGGAAGAGCTGAGAAAGAAAAGGAAATTAGCTGTTACTACCAGCGAATCAAACAACATTCACAAACCTCTTAGGACACCAAAGATCCAATCCTGTTCTTAAGAGTAAATTTTATTAAAAAACCAAAAGGAAGAAAATACATCTGGAACTTAGGCGTTGGCTAGATTTTTAAAAGAGCAATTCCAAAAATTAAGCACCCAAAATTAGCTTAAAGGTTACAAGCAAACAGAAGCATCTGAGGTTGGCACAAAGGAGTCCACGAGCCTTAAAAAATAAACCGAATCGTGTCTTCCTAAACATTCCTAATGTACTTACATATTTGGGCTGTTAAAAGTAGTTCTAGATACGATCTGATGGTTTTCATATCTGGTTCAAACTTACCCGTCTCTTCAGCCTGGAGAGAACGACAGACAAAGGGAAAGTTTCTTTCCCAATTTTAAAAAGTTCCAGCCTTCCCCTTGGCTCTTTTGGTCAGGTGCCCACTTGTTTTTTCCCTTTTCCTGGGGGACTTTTTAACCCTTTACAGGTAAAGCAAGTAGAGAACAGCTACCAAGAGGGATTTTACAGCCAGCTGACTGACTGGTGTCCATCAAAAGGAGCTCTCCTCCCCCCCCAACTTCATTTATTACAACCTTCTTCCCAAAACCTTTGTAACTATTCAGAAGGTTCAAACAACTTTTTAGATATTTTGGAACTTTGGGATTTTTTACACTGAAATTACACACAACTTAGTAAATGTCCACTTCTCTTCCAGCCCCCTGAACAACAGCTTAGTTAATGTGAAGATAAGGTTGCAGAAATGTCAGAGGCTTGAGCATATATTACTTTTCCAGCATAGTATAGCTTTAAAAAAATCTGACATTTAGTGTTAATGCTGAACTTCTCAAACAATGCACTAACTTGCACTCATAACAATCCCAGCCTTAACTCTGCTCAAGCAGAGTTGCAACCATGTGATGCTCTCAGAATACAACAGAAAATATTGTACACTGAGTATCTTTAAGGAAGTGTATTTGCTCATTTGGATAACTAAAAATGTGAGAAGTACATTAATAAAAGAGAGGTGGTATCTGCTATCATTGACTGGATTTACTGTGCATATCTTCCTTATAAGCATTCAGTCTTGATGACCTTTTAGTGATTTCAAGCCTAAAGTAATTGCAGGTGGGTATCTTTAATTTTGAAATGCCTGTCACCATAATCCATTGTTTATTTGCATAACTAAGCCACACATTTATAAACAAAAACTTTGTGATAGCAAAAGGCTTTAAATATGACAGGTGTGCTTAAAAAATGTGCTTTCCTGCTATTTAGATCGTTATTAAGGCAACGGACTTTCTCAATTAAGGCTCCATAATGCTTTTGCCTTCCAGTTTTATATCTCTTGGGGAAAAAGCAACAGATAAAATTTCTGCTTTGAAAATAGTTTTCACTGTATCCACATGACAGAATGTAAGTTTGGTATTTTGGACTTGAGTTAGGAAGATGAAATTGCAATCGAATGCATTGTGAAGTATGTTGTCACTATCCTGTTTCTACTATTTCATTGCAAGCACTCTGCTAGCAAATGCTGATGACTATTTAGCGTATTGGAATGATAATCAAGTCAGCATTTGAGATCTTGTCTCTACAAGGGCAGATTTAGGATTGTGATGGCAGTTTGAATGTGAGTCAATGCCTTGTTTGAGAAGTAGACTACTAACTCTGCATTTCTCAGGTTTCTAACGTCTGAGGTTTTTTAATTCAAACCTTCTTGAAAAAGCAATGTACACCCCAGCAGCGATATGTGCCTGCAGCCTAAACCTCATCGTAACATATTTTGTTTGAAAATGTCTTTTGTGTGTGTGTTAATAATACTAAATTATGCAGGAGAGGAACCCTGTTTCAGGAAACCCTGGAAGGCTCACAAGAAGGATCGTGTAATTGAATAGTCTTTGCGATGTCCACCTTGATCCCCTGGCCTCAGATTCTTGTTCTAACCAGTCTCCAACCACAATTCTGTTGTCCTTTTATACTGCAGCTCTCCTAAAGTCTGCAAAAAGGGAATATCATTCCTGTTAACTTCTATAGGTCCTCAGGAAATGGACTCCAGAGATTAGGAGTTGCTTACAAAGGGGGCTCCCCTCCCATCAAACTCCTAATGACCATGGGCCTGGGGCTCTTCTCTCCAGAGTCTACAGCAGGGTTGGGGGTAGAAATACATCTGGCCTCTTCTCTCTCTGCCTTTTGCTGCACACCCACCCCTATGAAGGGATTCCAGGGGATGAAGACTGTCTGGAAATATCTCTAGATGTAGAATAGGTTTAATTTAAAAAAAACAAAAAAATCTCTCCTACCATAAATTTCTCCCATGGGTGGATATTTTAACAGTGCTCTTTGTTTTTCTGTTTCACAGCATCTCTCTGTTTGTAGCTACTTTGCTGTAAAAGAAAACTCCAGTGGTCCAGCGAGACTTTTAGACTTTATATGAAGCATAGCAGGAGGCCATAATGTGAGGCTGAGTCATACCCTCCTGCACAGATAGCTGAGAGATGCTGCTAGAGGGGCCAGTGGAACCATGTAGAATTTTATTCAAACTGGCTCCTCAGTGCATTGAGAGGGGAGGGGCTTTGAAGTGCTTGGAGACAAGATGGGGTGCTGCAAATCCTATAGGATCTATGGCAAGATGGATGATCAGTTTCTCCAGACTATTCCTTTGGCCGTTTCCCTCCTGGCAGCCCTACCCCTGCTGGAGACATGCTGCTTTTTGGCAGCAACCTTGTGCTAGGATAGAACATCCTGTCTCATATCCTTGAGAAACATGAAGGCTGAGTTAATGCTACTGGAGAAGGCCTTAATGTAGACCTGAATATCTGAGGCAATGTTCACTGCCACAAGGAGGGGGAAAATGCAAAATCCTCCTCCTGCCCTGCCCTCTAATACCATTTCAATCAGTAATCATCACCTCTCCCTGTCTAAGGGCTCCCTGGGAGAGGGATATTTCTATAATGCCTTCCTTTTCTTCTTCGGTATCCCCCTCCCACACAAGTTCCACCAGCACTCAGTGCACAACAGAAACCTAAAGCATTTACAGCTTTCTCAGTGGAGGTTCCCAGTTTCCTGATTACAAGACAGGGAAGTAATAGAAATCAAGACAGCAAATAAACTCCTACTGCATGGAAATCAATAAGGAAAGCATTAGCTTTTGAATGCTGGTTCAAGTAAGTTTCAATTAATATTTTTTAACTTCCGTTTCTTCTATACTGTCAGTGCCCAGGAATTTCAGGTGAAGTTAGGGTGCTGTGCCACACACACACACACACCCCTTTGTAAAATGGCATGAATAGGTTAACCATTAATTCTCAAACACTCAGCATCATGATTAAGGTACCTTAACCATGATTTGGTTACTCAGGGGACACTGAATACCCTGTGCCATGCTGTCTGCAATGCCTCATGATGGTGAGTGCCTAGCTCAGGGTAGATGGTCAAAAAGAAGGCCAACACCCCAAACTGGTGGTGAGTTCTATAGATTTCACCAAGCCAGTAACATAATGATCCAGGAGTTCACATTTAATAGTCTTACTGTGGTATCACAGACAGACTGGAGTGCCTAGAGGGACTATCTCGCCAACCAGGCAAGCTGGACTTAGTGATGGTCACTTATACCTAAAATAACAAAATATTCAGGTTGCCAGTCCCAAGAGACAAGTCACTTATCCCAGCTCTATTTGTATCTTAGATCTCACACCAAAGGCAATGCTTGTAGCCAATCCTGTAATTAACTAAAGGTTTGACTAGGAAAAAGAAATGAGTTACTTACAGGTTAAAGCAAGCAACCATATATACACGCACACACACACATGAATTACCATCTGTGATTCTTAAACAGACCAATACATAGTAATCTGTCAATTAAGACTGTCTTTCAGTGTGGATCCATTTAGTGTAGTGTCTCTAGCCCTGTGAGAGTTCAAATAGCGAAGAGATGAAAACATTTCGTGTCACCCTGTTTTATCTTTTTACGTTGAGCCTTCGAATCCATGAGGTTAGCTCCATTGCATGTAGCACTTCTGTCATAACTATAAAGGGAAGGGTAACAGCCCTCCTGTGTACAATACTATAAAATCCCTCCTGGCCAGAGACTCCAAAATCCTTTTACCTGTAAAGGGTTAAGAAGCTCAGGTAACCTGGCTGACACCTGACCCAAAGGACCAATAAAGGGACAAGATACTTTCAAATCTTGGTGCGGGGAAAGGTTTTTGTTTGTGCTCTTTGTTTTGGGGGAGTTCGCTCTTGGGACTAAGAGGGACCAGACATCAATCCAGGCTCTCCAAATCTTTCTGAACAAGTCTCTCATATTTCAAACTTGTAAATACAGCCAGGCAAGGCGTGGTAGTTTTATCTTTGTTTTCTCAACTTGTAAATGTACCTTTTACTAGGGTGTTTACCTCTGTTTGCTGTAACTTTGAACCTAAGGCTAAAGGGGGATTCCTCTGGGGTTTTTAAGTTTGATTACCCTGTAAAGTTATTTTCCATCCTGATTTTACAGAGATGATTTTTACCTTTTTCTTTAATTAAAAGCCTTCTTTTTAAGAATCTGATTTTTCCTTGTTTTTTAGATCCAAGCGGGTTGGATCTTGATCCACCAGGAGTTGGTGGGAGAGAGGAGGGGGGATGGTTAATTTCTCCTTGTTTTAAGATCCAAGGGGTTTGGATCTGTATTCACCAGGGAATTGGTGAAGAGTCTCTCACGGCTACCCAGGGAAGGGAATTAGCACATTGGGAGTGGTGGCAGTGGACCAGATCTAAGCTGGTAGTTAAGCTTAGAAGTTTTCATGCAGGCCCCCACATCTGTACCCTAAAGTTCAGAGTGGGGAAGGAGCCTTGACAACTTCCAAGGTCTGATAGGGCCATTCACCTTTGTATCGTGACATTCCTTAATGGCCTCTTTAATCTTGATAGGCCTCCTGAATGGGCAATTTTTGTGCTTGGGTCCACAAGTTCAGAGCAAACATTTTCAAAGTTTATAACTATATAAAGCAAAACATAATATATTTCTTTATGGCATGGAATACAGATGCTACAAGTGAAATTAATTCATGTGCAGCAACTTACAAGCATTTCATAAAGTCTAAACACTAAATAGGTTCTTAGAAGACTAATACCTATTTTGAACAAAACTAACATACAGGTGAGCTGGTTTGGTTTCCAGCTATGAGTTTGTCAGTGCATAGCTGATGGCTACAGACTTGGCAAGGGAGTTGGCACCTGATTTACCAGCATCACACCCTGAACAAACATGAGTGACAAAACATCACATCACCTGTGAGTGAACACTTTTTTCACAAAGTGATTTCTCTAATCTGACTTATCCGTCCTCGCTCTGAAAGGAAACCTGCACAACACTTTCCAAGGACAAGCCTGGGACCTCAAATTCCTAATTTGACTAGACACTAAAAGTCACTGACTAAACATACGCACTGAATTTGACTTTTTACAACACTTTGGAACCCACTAACAAACCCCCTCAAACTTCCACCCCCCCTTCCTTTCCTCCCTATGATTGGAAGGGTGTTAATAGACCGCTTCATCTTGAATGGTCTCTTGCAATGTTACCTACTTACACTAAAAAAATCTCTTTCACCTTGTATTTAGCAGTGAGACTCTGAGTTAGTTTCCCAGATGTGAGGAAGAGCTCAGTGTGGTTCGAAAGCTTGTCTCTCACCAACAGAAGGTGGTCCAATGAAAGAATATTACCACATCCACCTTGTCTCTCAAATAAGTTTTAGGTTACTAGCCGCATCTGCAATTCTGTGACATTGTGCTACCACCCCACCAGGCCTCTCAAACTAAGAAAAGTTGGCATTCGTATGACTTGAAGGGAGACTTCTAAGGAACACCTTAGGAAATGACAGTGATTCCATAGGTGGTCATCATTACGAAGTCACTGCCTGGTCTTAGGCACAGTCCCACCTCCTATACTATTTTACCAGTGAGATGCAAAGCCAACACTACTTCAGGGTAGACTGCAGTCTTAGAATCTGCCCTGAGGAAGGAGAAGTGTATACTTGCAGTGCCCTAGGAACAGGGCAGGGTCACAACTCAGTAACTGTTTTCCCCTCTGTGCTAGCTCAGCTGTTGAGGGTGGGATGGAGTAAAGTTTTTTTCCAGGTCATTGATCAAAATGTTAAATAGCATAGGGCCAAGAATCGAGCCCTGTGTGATCTCACTAGAAACACACCTGCTTAATGATGATTCCCCATTTTACAATGACATTTTGAGACTTATTAGTTAGTTCAGTTTTAATCCATTTAATGTGTGCCAGGATAATTTTGTATCATTCTAGTTTTTTTAATAAAAATGTTGTATGGTATCAAGTCAAACACCTTATAGAAGTCTACGTGTAGTACATCAATATTACCTTTATCAGCCAAACTTTTAATCTCATCAAAAGAAGATATCAAGTTAATTTGAGAGGATCTGTTTTCCATAAACCCATGGTGATTTGCCTTAATTACATTACCCTCCTTTAATTCTTTACTAATCATGTCACCATATCATCTGCTCCATTGTCTTGCCCGCGATCTATGTCAGACTAATAGGCCTATAATTACCTTGGTCATCCCATTTACCCATTTTGAAAAATATCAGCACAACATTAGCTTTCTTCTAGCCTTCTAGAATTTCGGTGGTGTTCCAAGACCTACTAAAAATCAACATTAATAGGCCAGTGAACTTTTCCAATGGCTTTCTTAAAACAGAAAGTTATCCAGACCTGCTGATTTTAAAATGTCTAACTTCAGTAGGGATAGGAAAGAGTTGTTGTCATTATGTGGTGTGACTACACCATCCTTTTATTCCAAATACAGAATACAAATATTTATTTGAGGCATTTCCCCCTCCCCTCCATTATTGATAATTCTGCCATTTCCATCTAGTAATGGACCAATACTATTGTTAAGATTCTTTTTGTTCCCAACTTAAAAAAATCTTTCTCATCATCCTTAGCTCTGCTGGCCACTACATTATCCTTGTGTACCATTGTTTCCCTTATCAATTTTCTACAATTCCTAGTTTCTGATTTATATTCATTATTATCAACTTTGTTTCATTTGTTAGAGATTTGTTTTGTTACAGTTTTTCCTCTCAGCCAGGTTGACTTTTTAACCAGTACAACCTTCTTTCTTGACTGTGGCTTTTGGGCATTGAGTAAAGTGATCTTAAATAATTTCTATTATTATTCTTCACATTGTTTTTGTTTAAATTCTTCATCCAAGCTAATTTGGCTCATAATTGTTTTCAGCTTTGTGAAATTGGTCCTTTTAAAGCATCAAGTTTATATATTATTGGTTTATTCTGTTTGCACATTACAAATGTGATCAAGTCACTATCACTTGTATCCAAGCTACGTGTTTAAAGAGTGTTCATCCATGCTATTCTTTCTATGGTAAGAGTCCTAACATGAAATGAACCTTGACAGCTGTGTTTCAAAATAACATTATTTACCATATCATTTTCAATTTGCATGAAAATATTGGATAAATATTTATACGACCTGTGAAGGATATGCTGTCTAAACTATACTTCTACAACTCCTGATAAGCCAACAAAGGAAAGCATTGTAAACTGGAAGTGAAAAAGTGTATAATGTAGATAAAGCAGCCAAATTAAATTTTTTGGAAAGACTGGCTGACTGTCTCGGGATCAGTAACAGGATATGGAGCCTTTTGTCTGTTGAGGTACAGTCCGAACTGACAGTGAGTTGGAGCCTGAAGTAGTTATCATTTAGGGTTTGGCATATATTAGATTTAATGACTGTTCCCAAACTGTTGCCTAACAGACCAGGTTCCACAACTGAAAACCACTGCCACTTATGAAACAGATTGCCAACATAATTACAGCTATCTCAGTAAAGTGGCAAAAATCAGAATGGACATGGAGAATAAACTATCTTCTTAATCCAGAATTGTCTCCAGCATGCCTGGGAGGAACCAACTTGACAAATAGTTTAACTTTAATGAAGCTCTTCAGGGCAAGAAATCCATCTTCATATCTTTGGTAAAGCTCCATGCACATCTGTGGTGTTAAATGTCCATGTTGTATAAGACTTGGAGAGGACTTGCCCCTCCAGCTAGTAATTTAGCATTTTTTGCAACCACTGAAATTAATGATTCTTTTAAATGCCAAGCAATCTTTGGGTATTTAATATCTATATTAAACTATAACATTTGTAAAAATATTATAATCCTGAATTGGAAACAGTAAAGCTTTCTCTTCTGATCTGTCAAAGAGACTATGCAGAAATCGGTAATAATATAGTGGTTGTCTAAGTAAACTTTTATTTCACCCATTCATGCATAGTTTAGAACCCACCATAACTAATCCTAATTTAAATGCTTTACAATGCAAGAGCTGTATTTCCTCCTCAGAGTTATGAAGGGGTTTATAATGGGTATAAATCAACTCTTAATTTTTTTGTACTTGTGGAGTTTTTGGCCCTCATTTGCTCTAGGGTTTAAACATCACATTTCAAGGCAGCCCATTATGTATCATTTATCTATCTTTGAGACTCTTATGAACAAGAAAAATGGGTGGGTAGCCTCAATCAAGGCAACGTCTATAGAAAGAAGAAATGCAAAGTCTACATTAGTTCTGCTCTGCTGGAAGTTAGGCATTGCTGTATTTTTCCATTTGAGCTTAAATAAATTGCATTTCACTATATGAATCATAACATCTAGTATATTTTTCTGATAAATTGGAAGGAGAAAAGTGTATGACACTCACTTTCATAATCTGCAAACTGTTTCTCTGTCTTCTGTGTCAGATTTAAAATAGGAGATGAGGACTTCAAACCTCTCTGGGTTAGTAGAAATGGGGTTTTGTCAGCAAGCCAGATGTAATGATGATAGAATTATGTTACAATTGAAATGAACATTTCCAGAATTAAAGTGAAAAGAAATACTATTTGGTGAATAAAAACCTTTGCACTTAACAATGTGTTATAAAGGTGACTGGAGATATGAAAAATGCTGTGGAAAATGACAATACACAGAGGGCCAAATTATGCTTTCTTTCACACTCATGCAATAGTCAATCTAGCATTTATCTCAAGGAAGCTGATAGGTCACTCCTCTTGGGAGCATATATAAAAATAAAATGCCATCCTGGAAAGTGCCTGTTTTGTATCTTCTGCAAAAAAGTCTTTGGAAGGAGGAGTAAAATAGGCTAAAACTACATTCAAAACTTGCTCTAGTGACAATAGAGTGGTGGTAAGCTGGACTCCCAGGTGACCCCAAGTTTTCCATTTTACCTAAGCCAGGTGGGATTTGATTTTTGGGTGGGGGTTGATTTTTGTTTTAAGCAATAATTCTGTTTACTAATCATATAGTGAAGTGGACATTATGAAATGAGCAGTGGACAAAGCAAACTATAACTTTACAGTTAGCACTTTGCCAACATCCATATGCAAACTGCTATCAACTTTTTTCATATTGTAATGAATCTCCAGTAAATGTAAATAGAGTTGGCGGTATTACAAACTCAATATTCACCCCCAACACCTAAGTAACTGTGATTGCTTCCTGCACTTAGACTAAGAGATCGTGGTATTACAATCCCCGCAAAGTGTCAAGTATTGGGCTTTTAATGGGGCCTTCCACATATAATGTACTTTAAAATGATTTAGCATGGATTGTACCAGTGTGAGAAGCAACTATATTATAAATACACCCTACAGCTTTCTGGGGAAGTAGTTGAGTTACTGACCTCTAAGCAAGAGATGAGGCTTGTGGCCCTCTTCTAAGTGAAGATTTGGGAAGACTGACAAGATTGGAGTATACTGAGTTATTGGAGTTAACCAACCATCTCCTATACATCATGCTGAGCATGGCATAATATAGATTCTGTATGAACAGGGGTGAGTAATAGCGATGCTATTGCAAGAAATGCAGTTTATGAACCTCTATTTTCTGCTCAGCTTGCCCTTTGAATGTATTTTGAAATTTGGGATTACTACTATAAAGAAAAGAATATTGCACCAACCCATCCACACTTGCATAAAAGGAAAACTTTCGAAGAATGTATCGAATAGTACTACCAAACCAAGCACTTTCTACTCGACTGAAAATGGACGCAAGTAATTTTGGTTTCACTTAAACCACGTTCTTAATAAATAGAATCCAGATCTCATTTGAAAGGGAAGATATAAAAAGAAATCAAAACTTGACAGTAAGACTCTTGTTTGTCAGTCTAGCAGCAGATCATTCCATTTAGCTATTTCCGGATGTCTATCACAGTAACCAGAAACATACAAGGTAAAGAAAAAAAAAATTGTAGTTTCTTCCTGGAAAGGTAGATAGAGTGTGCTAAAGGATTGCCTAATATGTTTTTTATTAATTAAGAGATGTACATCAGGGTGTTTAAAGAAAACAAATTATTAAATTGCAACTATACTCTGTTTGAATTTTTTTAGTATGTCAGTGCCTGTTTGTGGGCAGAGGTAACTACACCACAGATTTAATATTGTTTAGAATCAGAATTATGTATGATGCCTCTTAAAGTTTAATGAGGCGCTTAATCTCTGTCATTGGAACTTGATTGACCAATGCATATATCAGTGATAGCTATCTATTTATTAGTATTTTGTCCTGACTTGCATCATGTTTTTTTTAATTATGTATGTTTTGCTGTGATTATTTTAGAATTACTTTGGGATGCAGAGTTATTACATCTGTAATAATTTGTATGAATCTATTTGTTTAGTATTAAAGTATGTTTGGTGTGTTGATCTTAATAAGAGAATAAATTATAATTGAGAATCTTCATGTACACATGCTGCCTGATGCTCATTTTTTGAGTGTGCAACCTGTCGATAGGCCCAAATCTTTGCCCAGAGCATAATTGGAGAGTCCGGGGGGGAGTGGGGGGGGGGAGGAGAAGGAATCCTTTCCAACCTGAAGCCTCTGTATTGCATTGCTTCCATAGCCCTGGCACTCCCCAACACCCTAAACAGAGGCAATGGCCAGTTAATCTGTCTCTGTACCCCATATCTTCTGCAGTATACCCCCCCCCACACACACACAGAGCAGAGGCATGCAGAATCCTCCCGACAAAGAGGCATGCCGATCTTGCAGAGAACTGGGTTCTGTGGTATACATGATAAGCTCCCTTTGCATGGGGGTCCTCAAATCCTGCCTATTCCCTACAGAGTAAATAGCACCTGTTAACTTTGGGGCAGGTTCTCTAGGCCTGTGGTGACTGGGGTTGGTGGGAGGGGCAGAGGAGGGAGATCAGTGTTTGTCCCGTAGTTACCATTCTAATAGCACATCTGGTAGATTCCCTACATCTCCTCCCCCTGTCACCATATAGTTTTGATTTTTGTACAGCACAAACTTCTTTTTCCCTATTTAGTAGTCTCAGACATATGTCTGCTGAGGAGAATAAAGTATGCAGGCAAATCAGTTCCCCTTTCAGAAAAGCCTGGAAGCAGTCACCGTAAGCCCCATTTATGAGTCGGAGAGATGGAGGTCATTGCTGAGAGAAATCGTTCTTGCAGTTGGGCCACCATTTTCTACTAATTCAAATGATGCCTTAAGTATGGCTATGGATGTTAACTTCTGTGCTGTGGTATGGTAGAATCATAGAGTAGAATGTGGTGGAGTAAATCAAATTTACCTTGACTAGATATTAATCAACAGAACAGTTAACAACCAATGTTGATGACACTCCAGCCCCTCCAATGGTCGTATCTAGGATGTGTGGTGGTCTGGAACAACCTAAATTGTTTTAAATCCTGGAGACATAAGAAGTCAGCACTCACCCGGGGTGGTACCATAACAATCACAGGCAGCTGAGGCACTCAGGTAACAGCTTCCTAGTCCAGCTGAGACATCCTCTTTTGGGGGAAGGGTGATATAGTCTGAAATTTGCTTTCTTGCTGCTGGTCCACCCTGCAAATCATCTTTTTTTTTTCCCCCCACCACAGGCTTTTTCAGGGGAAATGGATTGAGCAGGTTGATTTGATTGATGGAAATGTCCTAAACTGAATGGGATAGGGAACATTTTGGGTTTCATTAGTCCTATTTTACAGGAGCTTAATAAAAATGCATATGTTCATTTTACATGATAGTGTTGGTTAGGTACATCTTCAAATACAGTGAAGTCTGAAATAAATATGTCTCTGCTGGATTAAACTAATCACTTTAAGATAATGTTTGTTGTTGGAACAAAACTATTCAGAGAAACGATATTCTTCTTGGAAGGGAGCAAAAGGATTACTAGCTTTTAAAGTCTGATAACAAGTGAGAGGCACATTCTCTGAATGAAAGGGACAGATATTTGTTCTGGTCACTCCTTCCAACCAACCAGTACTCTTGTATTTGGATTAGGCATAATCAGCAGTCATTCAGCACTACACCAGTTTCATCCATCTCACAGGGAAGCTCCTCTTTTTTTCCTAATGTCTGGCTAAGAATATTTGATTACAAGTGCCACTCTCCGCCAGATGTGGGCACATGAGAAGTATGTCATGCGACTGACAGCACTAACGTAGATCTGAGTGACATCAGATTCCTGCTGGCACTACAGACCAGTCTAAATACTATAGTGCTGCTAGGGGTTTCATGCATACAACAAACAGGAAAAATGGCAGAATAAAACCCACATGAGAACAGTCAATACCTCAGTGCTTCTCTCTGAGAGGATTTAAATATTCCATATCTACAAGATACTACGTTGACTGCTGGATTTGTGGTTGTCATAATTTCTATTTTCAACAATACATATTATATTTTCCAACTATAGAATGTCCTGATTTTGGGGGAGGGAAGGCAATAGGTTAAAAAGAAAGTTGTTGAACGGAGGGCTATATGTAAATAAAAGGAGAAGAATGCTTATTGTCTTCACTTTCTGGTTTCTAACATTCTTTTTTTTTTAATTATAATGTAGTTCTATTAAACTTATGGGTATTACAGAAGTTTAAGCACCTCTGAATGTGTGCAATTTGTAATGGAATTTGCAGGATATGTTTGTGCATACATAGAGGCGGAAGTGTATTTATAGCGACCATAATGTGTTGTAGGTTACTGGAGTATGCAGAATGAACTGTTGTAATAATAAATTTCTAAATTGCTACTAGGGAGTAATGGCTGGGGAGGCTGGTAGCAAAGATACAAGCATTTTCCTGTAATTGGTCTATGGTCAGAAGTTTTTTTCTCTTTTGTGATCAGTGGACAGGTAATCAACTCTAATACCCCTAAGCCACTGATTCTGGTTACATGCTGGGTTTTTTGGTGCTAATAAACTGAGAAATGGTAACTACACATGGTAATATGGACACCACATTGGATTTCTAGGTATTCACAGTAAGCATGTGCTACTGCTGATAAACAGCACTAAATTCTGTCAACATGCTCACCCAAAGCAATGCTAAACAGTAACCTCAAACCTATTTTAACTTTCTCCCTCTGTCTCTTTTTTCTTCCCCTCCCCCATTCCAGTGTTTGTTTCTATCCACCACTATTGGTCCTCTCACTGCATTCTCTTACCCTCTCAGTCCATTTTCCATTTCAGGCCCTTTCCTCCTAGCAGCCTCTTTGAGATGGGGGGTGGGAGTGGGGAAGGAGAGCACTGCACACTGTGCAAATGCAGATGTGTGCTTAGGATAGTGAGCAGGTGGGTGTCATGTCTCCCTCCAAGTCTGGATGAGTTGACCACCCTACATTTGCCTGCAGTCTGTTTGGAAAATGTATGCATGGCCATGATCTCCCTGTATCTCTTTCCGCTAGTCAGTATCAGACATTTCTATATGAAATGGAGTTTGATCAATAATTGTGCCATCTCCTAGCATTACAGTAAATCAGACTCTCCTTACTGTACTCTAGAGGATAGTATTGAGGAGTACTTTGAACTGTACCCTGAAGGATCAGCTGGCAAACGTTGTTAGAAGAAGGTACCTACAATGCTGAGCCTCTAATCTAGGTGCAGCTGGCCTATAACAGCATATATAATGGCACAAGGTATTTACCAGGGCTGGTGAGACTGTTTTCCAGTTCCCTAGCTCTCATTTATTCACGCATTCTGTACCAAGTACCATAGTGTCGTAAATATCTAATTTACAGCACAAGCTGAGCTTTTTGCTTTTCATAGTTACACTATCGCAAGGATTGATCAGGCATGTCAGAAACTGTTAGGAAAAACTGAAAGCTAAGACGTTAATCCAGCAATAACTGCTATACCTTATTCACTATGTACCAAACATGACCAGTTGGTCTACTGCCTGCTGTAATATCCTAGATTAGCACAACTCCACAGTTTTTGCAACAGGGGGCAAACCACAACAAGGGATGTACTTTGGGAAGGGTAGTGAATTCTAAAGTGTCTGCATTCTTAAATTCTTTAAACATTTCAAAAGGAAGAGTGAGTCTTATGTATCTGCCTCAGTAAAAAAAATGCCCCTGCCCCAATTCTTTTCCTTTCTCTTGATGGCTGTATTTGTCACGGCTGGCTTTACCATTGGCCTGAAGTCTGTTTTTCTGGAGCTTCTGCACTGCACATAAGGCAAAATGTTGGTCTCATCAAAATCAGAGATTTGTTATTGACTTCAGATGAACAAGAATTTGGCCCAAGCCGTCTTATCAATTGTTTTGGGGTTTTATGTAGTTTTCTGTTTTGGAGTGCCAAAAACTTGGGGTCTTACATTGACACTAAAAGGCAGTTAGAGCCAATGGCTGGCCAGGAGATGGTTTAATTAGCCAATAATAGCTAGCCCCCTAAATGTATCAAGGTGAATAGAAGACAATTTTCAGAGAAAAGCAATGCGCTCCACAACACAGGCTGTTTTGGGTGAGTTAGGGCCAGTGGCTCGTATATAAGGATTCGGTGGATGAAATAGTTCCTATGCCACTTCCCCATAGAGTAGGGATACAGTAAGAGAAAATATCTGCCTTGTCGAAAGAGGGGATCATTAGACTCCTTTTTCCACTCACTAGCCCTGAATGTACGACTTAATTTACTGTGTTTAATTTCAACTTACTTTAACAAAACTATTTTCACTGGTTCTGTCTTCTTGACTTTTGGAAAGGCTCTGAGATATATTGTTTATTTGTATTATCGTACCAGATCGAGACTCCAACTGAGATTAGGGCCTTATTGTGTTAGAGTACAAGATGGTCCTGGCCTGAAAGAGCATACATTCTAACTAGATAAGACAGACAAAGGATGGGGGGGGGGAAGGAGTATAACATAGGTTAGGTCTACACTACCCGCCTGAATCGGCGAGTAGAAATCGACCTCTCGGGGATCGAATATCGCGTCTCGTCGGGACGCGACAATCGATCCCCGAATCGACGCTCTTACTCCACCAGCGAAGGTGGGAGTAAGTGCCGTCGACAGGAAGCTGCAGAGGTCGATTTTGCCACCATCCCTACAGCGGGGTAAGTCAGCTGCGATACGTCGAATTCAGCTACGCTATTCGCGTAGCTCAATTTGCGTATCTTAAATCGACCCCCCCCCGTAGTGAAGACGTAGCCATAAAGAGAGTTATGGAGTGCAAGTGCTATACTAGTTGAGTGGGGTTTTGTGTATTTAATTTTTTTATAATTGGTCAAGAGATGAGATGAGAAGACAGAAAATAATTAGCTGAAAGGAAAAATACAGGAAGGGAGGAAAGGGGATGGAATGGAGGGGATTGGAGTGGCTGACATGAAAGAACGGAGGGAAAGGTTAGAGCAAGCAATCAAGTAGCAAGAATAAAGAATGTTCTATCATCAGTGTTGAAGGTCACTGTCTAAACTGCTTTTGCAGCTGTTCCTGCCAGCTTGAGTCTGTAGCTGGCTCCATCCAAAATCAAATTCCAGCTCCCCACATAAGTGATTGCTGATGCTTGAGTGTGGGAATTTCTCCCATACACTTGAGAGTGCCAAGAATTCTAAGCGGTCTTTGGACATGATCTAGGCCAGGGAACCTGGTTGTGGTGCAAACCAATTTTGAACCTTCAGTGATTCACCTAACTGGAAAGGACACACATTGCTATACTGGTACAAGCATTGTGATTAAATAACCAGCAAATATTTTTAGATGTTGTTAAAATTATTTTAGGTCTTTTGTTGTATTATATTATTATTTGTTATTTCTGTAGCACCATGGTGCTTTATAGACAGGCAACACTCTAGCAGTAAAATTTTCAAGAATGCCTAAGTCCCATTTTCAAAAATGACTCAGGCCATATCTACACTACAAAATTATGTCATCCTAAATTTCTCCGCATACAGCCACCACAGTTATTACTCCTTGTGTCGGGAGCAGCGCACATCCTAAGAGATGCAGAAAGCAGTGTAATGTGGGTGGCTACCCCACTGTGCAGTTTGCCACCATCTAGCACAGGGTGTTTTGAGAAGGGTTTGCAGTGCCTCATGGGGCCGAAACGAGTTGTGCGGGGTGACTGGGAGCATGAGCTCAACTTCCCATATTGCAGTGTTCTCCATCCCATAATTTCATCTGCATCCCATAATGTTTTGTGCCTCTTTTCAAAATCACTCATCCAAACCCAGATGTCCCTTCTCACTGTGCGTCATCTGTGACAGAAGCATAGAACATGTGCAGCTCTGCACTATTGTGATGAACACTGCTAGCATGACCCACCTGATCCTGCAATATTTGCAGAGCTACCAGAGGAGCTTGGGGAACATGGCAATTCCTTGGAGGTTAGATTGCTGTGGGACATAGAAAGAAACAATTCAAGTTTTTGGCACTCATGGAGCAGCTTCAGAGGGCGGAGCACCAGTTCTGGGCCCAAAAAACAAGCACTGACTGATGGGATCACGCTGTCATGCAGGTTTGGGATGATGAGCCATGGCTGCAGAACTTTTGAATGTACAAGGCCACATTCCTGGATCTGTGTGCAGAGCTCGCCCCAGCTCTCCAGCCGGGGACACCAAAATGAGATCTGCACTAATAGTGGAGAAGTGAGTGGCGATCGCACTGTGGAAACTTGCAATGCCAGATTGCTACTGGTCAGTCAGGAATCAATTTTGGGTTGGGAAATCCACCACGAGGGCTGATGTGATGCAAGTGTACAAGGCCATTAATTGCCTCCTGCTACAAAGGACTGTGACTCTGGGCAATGTGCAGGACATAGTGGATGATTCTGCAGCAATGGGGTTCCCAAAATGTGGTGGGGCAATAAATGACACGAATATCCCCATTTTGGCACCAGGCCACCTTGCTACAGAGTACATCAACCGAAAGGGTAATTTTCCATGGTAATGCAAGTGCTGGTGGATCACCACAGACATTTTCTTGACATCATTGTGGGCTGCTCAGGGAAGGTGTGTGACACACCCCTTTAAGAACACTGGACTATTCAGAAAGCTTCAGGCAGGGACTTTCTTTCTCAAGTGGCAGATTACCATTGTGGGTGTTGAAATGCCAATAGTGATCCTGGGAGACCCAGCCTACCCCTTACTCCCAGTGCTCATGAAGCCGTACACCAGCCACCACAACAGCACCCACTAGCACTTCAGCTACAGGCTTAGTAGATGCAGAATGACAGCTGAATGTGCCTTTGGTCGTTTGAAAGGCTGCTGGCATTGTCTACTCACTAGGCTGGACCTCAGGGAAAAAAATATCCCAATGGTTATAGCTGCCTGCTGCATCCTGCATAATATCCATGAAGCAAAGGGGGAAAAGTTTCCACCAGGGTGGTGGATGGAGGTGGAGGGGCTGTCTGCTGATTTGATAGCTGGATATCAGGACTATGGCTAGGTCTACAGTACCCGCCTGAATCGGCGGGTAGAAATCGATCTCTCGGGGATCGAATATCGCGTCTCGTCGGGACGCGACAATCTATCCCCGAATCGACGCTCTTACTCCACCAGCGGAGGTGGGAGTAAGCGCCGTCGACTGGGAGCCGCGGAGGTCGATTTTGCCGCCATCCTCACAGTGGGGTAAGTCGGCTCCGATATGTCGAATTCAGCTACACTATTTGCATAGCTGAATTTGCGTATCTAAAATCCCCCCCCCCCCCGTAGTGAAGACCTGCCCTAAAAGAAGAGCTCAGTGTGGAGTTATATGGCTCAGGGAGGCTTTGAAAGACCATTTTATAAGAGAGCCAGAGCACTGTGTGTTCTTGTAGTGTGCTGTACCTGGCCCTCCTCTTTTTCAGCCTTCCATGAACCTTTTGTGTGCTGTGTGTGTAGTAATATCACATTGCCAATGCACCTATTAATACTGTCTGTGAATGTCAGCACTACCCAGCATACGTTGTGAACTAATAAAGATGAATGATTGTTCCAAAAACAGATTTTTATTCTATAACAGTGCAAATAGAAAACCATTTTTAACATCAAACTTAATAAACTAAGGGGAAAGAACAGTAATTTCCATTTCAGATACACATACACTGAGCTATGAAAGACACGGTTGGTGTATGTGTGGCTGTGATTGACTGTAATGTCCCCCGGAGTAGAGTGGTAGGGGTAGTGCAGAGTCTCCTGATGCCACACCCAATGTTGAGGGGGGTGTAGGGAGGTCCCAAAGTGCAGTTCTCTATGGGCTGCAGAGGGAGGCGAGCATGGGATTGTTGAACCTGCCGGTCCACCAGAGTCTGCAGCATGTCTGTTTGCTGTCTGAGAAGCACTATCATCTCCTGCTGCATGATCTACTCGTACAAGCTGATGTTGCTATGGCTGGATCAGAGTTATGCCTGCACAGCCTCTTCTCCCCAGAGACCCAGGATATCCACCACCTCCTACAGACATACTCCTGCATAGGTGCTGGAACTAGGGATGTGGGGGGTGTTGCAGCACCCCCTGGCTTGAAGTAGTTTCCATTATACACAGGATTTACAGTTTGGTTTGGCTTTCAGCACACCCACTATAAAAATTGTTCCAGAACCCCTGCACTCCTGTCTACTCCAGGTATAAGCACATCTGCCATGTGCAACCAACATAGTCAGATGGGCAGTGGCTGGGTGAGCTCTCCACACTGGGCAGCCAAGAAATGGAATTTCAAAATTTCACAGGGCTTTAAAGAGGAAGGGGGGGGGTGGCACTAGGCAGTAGAGTTCACAATGGTAATCCGAGTGGTCAGGATGAGGTACTGTGGGACACCTCCTGGAGGCCACTAACAGTCCATGTAAGTAACACAGTGTCTACACTGACACTGCGTTGACCTAACTGCATTGACTTTGACTCTATGCTGCTGGGGGGAGGTGGTGTTATTACGTTGGCATAATGGAGCAGTTACGTCAGTGGAAGTGACATTTAAGTGTAGATGCATAAACAGCCACGTCGACATAAGCTGCCTTGCAGCGACTTAACCGTGCAGTATAGACTAGGCCACAGACTCCTAAGGGCCTGACTGAAAGTGAAATGAAAACCATTGCGAAATAATGTCAGATTGTCACATATCGTGACACTATTCAATACAATATCAATCCTCTTCTTAACTCTTCCTTGGCATGCACAAACAGGGAGGGAGGTTTTTCTTCTGTTTCCATGCCTTTTTTTTTTTCTTTTCTTCTCTTCGTAGCAGCTGGGGAAATCAAGGTTTTCTTCTCTCTCCCTTGCCATCCTCCACTTTCTGTTTGGAGGAATTCCAGCAATTCATCTGATTGCTCATCATTGTCCTCACACAAGTCCCGAGAATGCCAGCCTGCACAATGAATGCTTCAATGCTAGCTTCTCTAGTGCCTCTATTTTAGTCCCAGATGTAGTCCGAGAACCTTGGATCAGACATACAACAGACTCCGCGAGGGCTGCATGCAGGACCCTGAAGAGCTGTAGGTGCTTTTAAAGCCACAGACCAAATATCCCTGATCCATTGGCACTGACTGAGGAAATCTGTTGGTGTGTTTATTGCACATAACTATAAGGCTATTTAGTCTTTTGAATGAATAGAGTGAGGCTGCATTTAGTGACAGAAATTATTACAATAGAGACATTTGTGACTGTGTGTTATTTATTATTGTATTACTAGGGTACTGTAGTGTCTAGGAGCTCTAGACATGGAGCCGGGACCCTCTTTTTGCCTTTTGCAATTTTTTGTTGATGTTGTGCTCATTAGCTTACATAGCTGTACAGCTTTATATTTTGTCCCCTTGTAGTATATGTTTTCACTGCATAGTTAACCCAGGTGATCAACACCTGGAGTAGCTTAACATGGCTTTGAGCTTCTCCACAGCAAATCCCTACCTGCATTACTGGATCCTCACTCTCTTACCTGACCTGTGTGTGTCTGGGGGCATATCCCATGGTACTTGGTGCTGAGATGCCTTAGGATTCTTTACTAGTCCATTGTACCAATTGCAGGATAACAAGTCTGTCCTTGGGGGAGGGGAGGAATGTGCCTGTGTCCTCTCAGTAGGATGAGTGGGTGGGTTCCAGCCCAAATGAAAGCAGAACCCAGGATCTAACATGTACCCTGCAGCTGGGTAAGCTAGCTAGGGCTTAAAGCATCTTCAAACCTAGGTTAAAGGTTTGTCTGTGGGAGGGAGGGAGGCTGTTGGCCAAAACTGAAGAGCCTGGGTTAACTGTGCAGTGAAGACATACCCTTAGGGAGAGCTGCTTTTTGTGGTTTGTGTTTTACTGGCAGGTAGAAATGAGCCCAAAGCCTCCTATCTTTAACAACAATACAGAGCTCTTCAGATAAAGCTATTGTTACAAGTGTGAATTGCCAAGGACTTATTTTTCTTACCTTGAGGCCAAAGATGTATGTTGTTTGATTTAAGACAATGGAAAAGCAAACAGTCCCGACCTGTAACTGTCTATAAATAACCTCACAAGCTGAATTCACAAAAGTGTTCTGATTGCTTCATCCTCCTTCAGTTGTGCTACTTTCAGCTGTGCTTGCCAGCCTCCACTCCCTAAAACAAACAACTGAACCCCAGCTTGGCACAGCTCATCAGCCAACATCTAATATGGCACTTAGTGTTCAGCCACTGAGAGTAGTAGTCCTGGCTGCTGAGGTCACATTCCATAGAACCTGTGCTTTAGGAACACTTTCCTAGTTGTCAGAGTTTTATTTTTTGTTTCTTTTAACTGACTTGTAGCTTCAATTGTTGTAACGATGAGAGAATGTGGTCTAGCCTATCTAATGACATGCATGCTTTACTTCTACCCACTTTAATGCACACTCCTACTTGTACACGAATCCAGACAAAATGCCTGTCTTTGTGGAAAACTAACAGAGTATCTCAGCTTCACTAAGCATACTAAGGATGCAGCTAGCTCTTACATTTTTGTTTTGCCCATGGGTATTGAACTTGTAAAACTTCAGATTCAGCAAGGCAGCAAACAGACTGTACTTTTTCTTTTGTTTGACAGAGTAGATCAGATGTTCAAGGTCTCCTAACTTTCATGCTGAATGTGTTTAGAGTTAAGTAGTTGCTAAAGTCCATAGATCACTGTGACTATATAGCGAGAACCTTGCATAACTTCAGCAAAGAATAATACCTTTTAATTGTATTTATCTTAGTGACTATGTGAGTATTTGTAACTAGCTTATATTTTATAGATACTGTGATACTTCAGTGACAGACACTGACGATGAAGGTAAAAGAACCTGTAAAGCATAGAATAGAACAGCATGTGGAAATATATTGCAAGAAATATGTTAATATCTTAACACACCAGCAAAAATCAGTTGCTTGGTAGAACTGGTCTGTAAAGTCCTGAACAAAAGTGTACTAGAAAACTTGAGGATACATTAAAGAGGTTGATTAAGAAATCAGATTGTCAATTTGATTGCAGGTTGTCCTCAGAGCAAAATTTAGTATATATATTACTGCAGCTTCTATTAAGTTTCAGTGTATCCCCCTACACGTTGAAAACATGGATGGTTTCAACTAGGGTGACCAGACAGGAAATGTGAAAAATCAGGACGGGATGGGGGTAATAGGAGCCTATATAAGAAAAAGACTCAAAAATCGGGACTGTCCCTATAAAATCGGGACATCTGGTCACCCTAGTTTGAACTGAGAGTGATGTCTATACTAAGTTTTACTTTCACCTGCAGCTTGCCTAGTAAAAGGTATGTGATAAAGGTGCAACTTCTATGTGCTGGTGAAAATATGACAAGTAAATTAGAGGCCTTATTAATAAAAGATGGTTTCTAAATAGAGACCTGTGGCATTCACAATATATAAGGTATGATTAGCTTACTCATTTAAAGATTAGGAAAATTCTCCAGATGTGTTATACGGTGTTTTAAATATATTCCCAATACTGTTAAATATTTCTTAAACATGTGCAATACATTTATGCACAATGTATTACATGTATATATAATAAGCAACAGAGAGTCCTGTGGCACCTTTAAGACTAACAGATGTATTGGAGCATAAGCTTTCGTGGGTGAATACCCACTACCCAATACATCTGTTAGTCTTAAAGGTGCCACAGGACTCTCTGTTGCTTTTTACAGATCCAGACTAACATGGCTACCCCTCTGATACGTGTGTATATATAATAGTAACTCTTGCATTTTTCAAGCAAACCTGTTTTTTTTTTTAATTGGAGGACTTTGCAACTGAACCTGGCTTGTGTTTTTCCTCATGTTTGGGGAAGTGAAACTGTATTTGTACTATCCCATGGCCATGAGGAGCCAGTTTAGGCATTTTAATAATATAACCATTAATATCCAGCTCTTACGTAGTGCTTTTCATCTCTAGCTCTCAAAGGGCTTTACAAAAGAAGCAGTATCATTATCTCCATTTTAGAGAAGTGAAAATTGAGGTACAGAAGGGGGGAAGTGGGGTACCTAAGGTCACTCAGGAGGTCAGGAACACAACTGGAAGTAGAACCCAGGTCTTCTGAGTCCCAGCCCATGCGCTATCCAGCAGGCCACACTGTAATGATCTTAAGGATCATTAAACAGCAAACCAAATGAATGAGAAAGGAATAAACTTTTTATTAAAACACACTAGAGGGATGTTGTGGTGAATTGCTGCACACAGCCATGTGGTGCTCCGACCCCAACCTCCAGGGCACATCTCCAAATTCCTATGTTCATAATACTGTCCCTTATGAAGGAACGTCTCTAATTATAATTGTCTACAACAGAGGTCGGCAACCTTTGGCACGCAGCTCGCCAGGGTAAGCACCTTGGTGGGCTGGGCCAGTTTGTTTACCTGCCACGTCCGCAGGTTCGGCCGATCACGGCTCCCACTGGCCGCAGTTCGCCGTCCCAGGCCAATGGGGGTGGCGGGAAGCGACAACCAGCACATCCCTTGGCCCGCGCCGCTTCCTGCAGCCCCCATTGGCCTGAAGCGGTGAACTGCGGCCAGTGGGAGCCACAATCGGCCGAACCTGCGGACACGGCAGGTAAACAAACCAGCCCGGCCCACCAGGGTACTTACCCTGGCGAGCTGCGTGCCAAAGGTTACCGACTCCTGATCTACAAACATATCTTTACAAGCACTGCCTGTGGATGCCATACTGTCTGTAAACTATTTTTGCTATTGTGCAAATTGTATTGCTTTTATAAATGCAACTTTCTTAGCGTTTTTAATTAATTTTTAAAGAATAATAGTAAGTGAATTGAGTCCTTAAAGTGTGGATGGAAGAACATCTAGGTGAGTCAGGTCTAATGCAGGCAGTTGGTGTTCCAGCTTCTGTACATGGTTCTGCTAATGCACCTCAGTTTTGTTAATTATTTTTAGTGAATCTGCACGGTCGTCTCACTTTCTGAGACTTGCACTGTAGTTCAATGATACTTCCCCATCACATTAGGATTCTTTCTTTTAATTATTTTGATGGATTCTAGGAAAGTCAATGATCACGCCACGGGGTGCTTCTGGCTTATGGAGTTTTTTCTGCTTCATTTCTCCCAATTACTTGAAAAGAATCAAAGCTCTCAAAGGCTGAAAAATAAAGGCTTTGAAATTTGTTTCTTAAACTGGTTTGGACAATAATGTGTGAAAGGTTATTTTGTGTTTCTGTAATTTCCTTCCTAATGTGGCTCTCAGAATAAATTCTGGAAATGTAAGAAAGTGTCTCACAAAGGAGTTAAATAAAGTAGGCACCTGGCCAGAAATGAATTATAGATGTTTGTGTGGCATTCCGAGAAACTTAAAATAAAAAAATAAACAAACAGGTACAACTAAAATGCCTGGCAATGGAATAGGTTCTTGACATGACGGCAATTACAGAAACCTGATGGAATGACAAGACTCAAGCTGTTGCTATAGTATCTGCCTATAAACTATGCAGGAAGGACTGATTTAAGTCATGGAAATAGGGAAAAGGGCAATTAAGTCATGGAGGTAGAGGATTAGCAATATACCTAGAAAATCTGTAGAATCTAATGAGATAACATTTCTGGGTTCAGAGGTCCATACAGTAGAATCTGTGTGAATACAAATGCCAAGTTACACAAGAATTTATAGAATTATGCCATTGATGGCATGATCAGGAAAAGGATTTTAAGTGCACAATGCTGAAGGAGACTAGAGACAATGAGGTCTAATAAAGCAATAATAATGGATGACTTTTGTATCCATAGACTAACTGGTCAAATCTCACAGTAGAACAAATCTCCGAGAATGTCATGCTGGATGCCAGTACTGTTTGTGAACAAAGAAAAAAGATTTTTTCATCTGAGCTGGTCACTGTTATATCAACTGTGAAATTTAGCCTCTTGGACCAAATTACATGAAAAAAATAGAGAAAATATTTTTGAGACCTTTCATGCATTAATCTTTTGTAAATACGGACACTGATGTTGTATGGACATCAGTTAAAGCGAGTTGCAGTGCTTTAATGTTTAAATGCTTCATGTACTGATGTTGGAAATGTTCTGTACAGAAAGGGAATACTGGAAAAACTTAGTTTAATGCTTCAAGCCTTCTCCATCTCCCTCTTACTTTAATAGTAGAAATTGTCACCTGTCATATACAAAACATCCCTTGATTCATATTTGCATTGGAAAGCTTCAGAAGTTCTCCATTTTTATGTCATTTAAGTTTGCAGTACTAGGATTACAACAAAACTTGTATTAGTTCTTTCCCAAAGCCATTGTGTTTTGGTAACAAAACACTACATTAAATATGAACCTTTCGGTCAACCTGTGTTTTCTCATCACAGTAAATCAGTTAATAAATTGAAAGTACATTTCTTTGACATGTTCCCTAGATAACTGGCAGGAAACTTTCAAAGTGCCTATATAGTATAATCATCCTTAAACTTTAGAATAATTCTGGATAATAGCAGTAATCATATGTTACCTATTATACCGGTATATATCCAATCTCACTTCTGTAAAGCTCAAATGCAATGCAAACATGGTTAAAATCACAAAGGTTTTGTTTAGTTCTAGAATCTCCATTGTTTTCATTTAGTTTACTGTGGCCTTACAATTTCCCAGTTAACATGAGAAAATATTTGATGGTCAGCAGTATGTATGTTTTTATATTAATGCAGAAGTCGTGTTAACGGGAAAACATTAAGCTTCTTGCTTAAAAGTTATAAAAGCTGGTATCTTTAAAGTTGCTTTTCCTTCTTGCAATAGGTGTTACTGAGCTAGCACGAGTCAAAATAGCTTGTAGCCACAGCCACTCCCCCTGAGTCTAAATAGCAGCTCAATGGGAGCTAGCACAAGTACACAAGCAAGGGGATCATACCCCTAGCTCGTAGTGTAGACAGGGCCTTAAACTTGCACAATTGTGCACGGATACTGGCTATGAGATAAATATAAAGTCATGCTCAGTAGCATAAATTATGAGCTGGTAAAAGCAACAGAGGGTCCTGAGTCACCTTTAAGACTAACAGATGTATTGGAGAATAAGCTTTCGTGGGTGAATGCCCACTTCATCAGATGCATGAGCTGCTGTAACCCGTTATTTTTAAAGACACAAACTTACATTAAAGTGGCACAGATTCCAGGGTTTGATGTTATTCCTGGGGTTAAAGCTTCACAGGTGCATTTTATCCCTAATTACAGAAAGGTAAGGATGGAACAGACACTTTAATTTTACATTCCTTGAGATCTGAAAGTTCAATCTTTGTTTTCAGAATCATTTTGAGATGTAATTTCAAGTAAAATGGTATTTCCTCTCAACATATTGGAAAGTTTTGAGATACTACTGTAAACGGTGGCCATCTTTTATTTGCAGGATTACATTTGTTAGTGAAGTAGATTTGTCAAGCTCTCATTCAAATGTCAGACTTTTGAGTGTATGCCACAATAATGAAAGTTTGTCTTTAAAAATGTTTCACTAATTTTTTAGGTTTTCGTAAGATTTACAACTTACACAGATAATAATGAGATTCATGGCTAAATTCCATGAAAATCTTTAGAACTGCTGGGATATTTACTATTAACCAATTAACTACTTTCTACGTAGATGAAAAAGAAATAGAAGTCAAATCCTACAAGGACACTGAGCATCTTCAATTCCCAGTTAAATCAATGGAAGCTGAAGAATTGAGAATTTCTCAGAATTGGGACAATAATTAAAAATAAACTCACTGGGCTACATTCAACCCTGGTGCAACTCCATTGTCCTGTCAGATTTAGACAAAATACCAGTAAATAAACATTAAAAGGTGCTATTTTATTTTGACTTTTTTTAAAGTAAATTGGTTTTTGAGTAACAGGAGCATAATCTTAAGGAGCTACAAACTTTTTATTTTTGCATTTCCAGCCAATGCATTTTAAGAACAGCTCTAGAAAACCAACAAATAAATCAGTGCCATATAGGAGATTTGTATAGCAAATGTCTGCCTAGTCCAAATTTGCTATAACAAATTATAAATCCTGTAAAAAATAGGCGTTTTGCATGGGAAATGTTGATATATTCTGTGGCACAATGGGTGGTCCCATCATTACAACTATTGCACCAGGACCTACATTTTGTGTGCACAGAGTTATTTTTCATAGATAAAACCTAGCTTTTCAAACCAGTATACATTGCAGCAGACTTGCATTCTCAACCTCACTCTGTTCCATATGCTGTCAACTCTAACCAATCAATCTATACATATATTTACTCTACATGCACTACCACTGTGTTGGTAGTGGAAGACATGAGTTCTAACAGCTGCACACATAGACAGTAAATCAAGACTGCACAGGAAACAAATCATTTTCCCTGTCTTAAAAAAAATAATACATGCTGCTGAGCTAGAGTGGAAAAATAGGAGATCAATGTAAGGTATTAATCTTTCCAGAATAACAATTATACACAGTCCTTTAAGCACGTGCCTAGAGCTTGTGAATTATTATATCTGAAGTCCAACTATAGATAAAAGTTAGACAACGCAGAGGGAGGCAGCTGGAGAGAGGGAGAACAATGAAACTGTTTATAAAGAGAGGAGGAGGGAATTGACATTTTGATTTGACACATTAACATCTCCATATTACTGTAGTGCCATTAGAAAGCCTCTCTGGAGGTATATGAAAGATTTTGTACTTAAAATTAAACTGGCAAAATAATTTTCTTTGCTGTTTAGATTAATGGTAGGAAATTTTCACTTGCTTGCCTGGGGCAGTTCTGACACTTTCTGCATAAGCTTAAAACATCTTCCCTAGGTTCCTAAAACTGAAATGTGAGAATCACAGGCGGAGGGAGAGGCCAGGGTCAAAGTTAAAATAGAATTTTGTGCCTTATTTGCTCTCAGACTGAAGTACCATCAATGCTTACTGTCATCATGGGAAAATTGTAAGAGATAAAGCTCAGGGAGGTGGGGGACTCATGGTACAAATGACGGGGGGAGGGGAGAGAATAAAATAAATACAGTTTGCAATATACAAATGAAGGCAAATTATTATTTAAAAGACTTAGTCTCCTCTGATGGTTGTATTTCCATCCATGACTCTGAACTGACCTTCTCCTGCCACATCTCCTAGGTCTATAAATGTATCTATCACCATCTGTGCAACACTGTTGCCCCTGCCTCCATTCTGCCTCCAGAGTACCTTATCATTTATTTGGACTGACACAAATCCCCCTTTTTGCTTTTCAAATCTCACGTCTCTAGATTCTAGCTTTCACAAAGTATTGCTTCCTGTCTTCCTACACATACTGAGTACATCCACATGACCCTATGCCCAGATACCTTTGGTGACATCCCCACTCACTTCAAGAACAAACTCAAAAGTGACTTCTTCACTTCCAAATATCCAGGAAAATAAGAATTGCCACATTTGATCAGACTTATGGTCCATATAGTCCAGTCTTCTGTTTCCAATAGAGGCCAGCTCCAGTTGCTACAGAGGAAGGTTCTAAAAACCCCACAATAGATTATCTCACATCTGCCTGCCTGTCCTGAAGGCTTTAACTAGGGTGACCAGATGAGATGAAGAAAATATCGGGACACGGGGGGGGGAGGGCAAAAAAAACAAAGCCGAGTGTTGCTGGCGGAGCAAAATATCGGGACAAATTGCATCAGTTGGGACGCGGGACAAACAGCTAAAATCAGGATGGTCCCGATTTTATCGGGACGTCTGGTCACCCTAGCTTTAACCTATCCCTAATAGTTACAGATTGGCTTAAACCCTGAAACATAAACACTGTCTTACAATATTATTTTTGTTAGTGTTAACTATTAAGCATATGCAGTCTTATGTTATCCATATAAATAAGGAAGATTTTTAAAAGAAGTCTGGATAATTAGAGTCATAGACTTTAAGGTCAGAAGGGACCAATATGATCGTCTAGTCCAGGGGTCGGCAACGTTCAGCACGCGGCTCGCCAGGCCAGTTTATTTACCTGCTGACGCGGCAGGTTCGGCCAATCGCGGCCCCCACTGGCCGCGGTTCACCATCCCGGGCCAATGGGGCAGCGGGAAGCCACGGCCAGCACATCCCTCGGCCCGCGCCGCTTCCCGCCACCCCCATTGGCCCGGGACGGTGAACCGCAGCGAGTGGGGGCCGCGATCGGCCGAACCTGCCGCGTCAGCAGGTAAATAAACTGGCCCAGCCCGCTTGGGTGCTTACCCTGGCCAGCCGCTTGCCGAACGTTGCCGACCCCTGGTCTAGTCTGACCTTCTGCAAAACGTAGGCCGCAGAATCTCACCCACCCACTCCCGCAACAAACTCGTAACCTATGTCTGAGCCATTGAAGTCCTCAAATCGTGGTTTAAAGACTTCAAAGTGCAGAGAATCCTCGAACAAGTGACCCATGCCCCACACTGCAGAGGAAGGCGAAATCCCCCCAGGGCCTTTGCCAATCTGCCCTGGAGGAAAATTCCTTCCCAACCCCAAATATGGCAATCAGATAAACCCTGAGCATGTGGGCAAGACTCACCAGCCAAACACCCAGGAAAGAGTTCTCTGTAGTAACTCAGATTCCCACCCCATCTAACATACAATCACAGGCCATTGGGCATATTTACCGCTAATAGTCCAAGATCAATTAATTGCCGAAATTAGGCTATCCCATCATACCATCTGCTCCATAAACATATCAAGCTTAGTCTTGAAGCCAGATATGTCTTTTACCCCCACTGCTCCCCTTGGAAGGCTGTTCCAGAATTTCACTCCTCTGATGGTTAGAAACCTTCATCTAATTTCAAGTCTAAACTTCCTGATGGCCAGTTTATATCCATTTGTTCTTGTGTCCACAATGGTACTGAGTTTAAATAATTCCTCTCCCTCCCTGGTATTTATACCTCTGATATATTTATAAAGAGCAATCATATCTCCCCTCAACCTTCTTTTGGTTAGGCTAAACAAGCCGAGCTCTTTGAGTCTCCTTTCATAAGACAAGTTTTCCATTCCTCAGATCATCCTAGTAGCCCTTCTCTGTACCTGTTCCAGTTTGAATTCATCCTTCTTAAACATGGGAGACCAGAACTGCACACAGTATTCCAGACGAGGTCTCACCAGTGCCTTGTATAATGGTACTAACACCTCCTTATCTCTACTGGAAATACCTCGCCTAATGCATCCCAAGACCGCATTAGCTTTTTTCACGGCCATATCACATTGGCGGCTCATAATCATCCTGTGATCAACCAATACTCTGAGGTCCTTCTCCTCCTCTGTTACTTCTAACTGATGAGTCCCCAGCTTATAACAAAAATTCTTGTTATTCATCCCTAAATGCATGACCTTGCACGTTTCACTATTAAGTTTCATCCTATTGCTATTACTCCAGTTTACAAGGTCATCCAGATCTTCCTGTATATCCCGGTCCTTCTCTGTATTTGCAATACCTCCCAGCTTTGTGTCATCCTCAAACTTTATTAACACACTCCCACTTTTTGTGCCAAGGTCAGTAATTAAGAGATTAAATAAGATTGGTCCCAAAACCGATCCCTGAGAAACTCCACTAGTAACCTCCCTCCAGCCTGACTGTTCACCTTTCAGTATAACCCGTTGCAGTCTCCCTTTTAACCAGTTCCATATCCACCTTTCAATTTTCATATTGATCCCCATCTTTTCCAATTTAACTAATAATTCCCCACGTGGAACTGTATCAAATGCCTTACTGAAATCGAGGGAAATTAGATCCACTGTGTTTCCTTTATCTAAAAAAATCTATTATCTTCTCAAAGAAGGAGATCAGGTTGGTTTGGCATGATCTATCTTTTGTAAAACCATGCTGTATTTTGTCCCAATTATCATTGCCTTAATGTCCTTAACTACTTTCTCCTTCAATTTTTTTTCCAAGACTTTGCATGCTACAGATGTCAAACTGACAGGCCTGTAGTTACCTGGATCACTTTTTTTTTCCTTTCTTAAAAATAGGAACTATGTTAGTAATTCTTCAGTCATACGGTACAACCCCTCAGTTTACAGATTCATTAAAAATTCTTGCTAATGGGCTTGCAATTTCATGTGCCAGTTCCTTTAATATTCTTGGATGAAGATTATCTGAGCCCCACGATTTAGTCCCAATAAGCTGTTTGAGTTTGGCTTCTACCTCGGATGTGGTAATATCTACCTTCATGTCCTCATTCCCGTTTGTCATCCTACCATTATCCCTAAGCTCCTCATTAAAGACTGAGGCAAAGTATTTGTTTAGATATTGGGCTATGCCTAGATTATCGTTAACCTCCACTCCATCCTCAGTGTTTAGCGGTCCCACTTCTTTTTTGTTTTGTTTTGTTTTCTTCTTATTTATATGGCTATAGAACCTTTTACTATTGGTTTTAATTCTCTTTGCAAAGTTCAACTCTACATGGCTTTTGGCATTTCTCACTTTATCCCTACATGTTCTGACCTCAATAAGGTAGTTTTCCTTGCTGATCCCTCCCAGGTTCCATTCCTTGTAGGCTTTCTGCTCTTTCTTAATCACCTCTCTGAGATGTTTGCTCATCCAGCTTGGTCTACAACTCCTGCCTATGAATTTTTTCCCCTTTCTTGGGATGCAGGCTCCTGATAGTTTCTGCAGCTTTGACTTGAAGTAATTCCAGGCCTCCTCCGCCTTTAGAGTTTTTCAGTCCAATCCACTTCCCTAACTAATTTCCTTAATCTTTTAAAGCTAGCCCTTTTGAAATAAAAAACCCTAGTCACAGATCTATTTTTGTTTATCCTTCCATTTAGTTTGAACTGAATTAGATCATGATCGCTCGAACCAAGGTTGTCCCCTACAACCATTTCTTCTATGAGGTCTTCACTACTCACCAAAACCAAATCTAAAATGGCATCCCCTCTTGTTCAGCAACTACTTGGTGAAGGAATCCATCAGCTATCACATCCAGGAAAATCTGAGCCCTATTATTATTACTAGCACTTGTCCTCCAGTCTATATCTAGGAAGTTAGTCTCCCATGATCTCACAATTCCCATTAATATTTACTTCATTAAAAACATTAAAGAGGTTTCTATCCATATCCAAATCAGATCCCGGTGGTCTATAGCACACCCCAAGCACTAGCCCAGGGGAGGCTCTAGGAGCTTTCTTCCCCAATGTGATTTTTGCCCAGACAGACTCTGTCTTATCCATTCCATCACTTCTTATTTCTTTGCAGTCTACCTCATCATTGATATACAATGCTACTCCACCACCTTTGCCTTTATTTCTGTCTTTCCTAAACAGCACATACCCTTCAATATCTGTATTCCAGTCATGACTACTATTCCACCATGTTTCTGTTATCCCTATAATATCTGGTTTCACTTCCTGCACAAGTAACTCTAGTTCCTCCATTTTGTTACATAGGCTCCTCGCATTGGTGTACAAACATCTTAATTTTTGCTTCACTTCACTCTCATTCTTTACCCGATTAGGCCCAGACATTCTACCGCCAGTATCACCTATTAGACTGGTATCTAGACTACCCTTCCTCCTTATTTCCATTCTCCTACCCACGGCTGTATCCTTTCTTACTTCGTTTTCTTCTATCTCAATGTTAAAATCCAGCGTGGAGATTACCTGGACATCTCCCCCCAATTCCTAGTTTAAAGCTCTCTTAATCAGTTGTGCCAGCCTCCATCCTAGAGTCTATTTCCCTCCCTACTCAGGTGAAGTCCATCCTGATAGAACAGTCCTCTGTCCATGAATGCCTCCTAGTGGCCATACATCCCAAACCCCTCCTTATAGCACCACTGCCTGAGCCATCTGTTGATCATCATAATCTTGTCACACCTTTGTTGCCCTTCTCTAGGAACAGGCAGAATCCCACTGAAGATCACCTGAGCCTCGATTTCCTTGAGCGTCTTCCCCAGCCTGGCATACTCTCCCTTGATACATTCCAGTGAGAATCTAGCCATATCATTTGTTCCCACATGAAGGACAATCAGTAGATTCTTCCCACTCCCGTTAGGATCCTCTTCAGCCTCAGGTCCACATCCCATATCTTAGCACCCGGCAGACAGCACACCCTTCTGTTCTCTGGTTCAGCTCTGGTTACAGGCCTGTCTATTCTTCTCAGTAAGGAGTCCCCAATCATGTAAACCTGCCTTTTCCTGGTGATGGCGCAATTCCCCTGTTCCCTCTGGCTGCAAGTCCTCTCAATTCCTATTCTCCCTTGCAATCTTCTGCAACCCATCCTGTATCCTCTGGGGCTCATATTTGGTATTGTTATCTCCATTGACTGTTCCCCTCTTCTTATAGAACTAGCTGCTCTTCTCTTCTTCCCTCCCACCTTCAGTGACCACCTGCTGTGCCCCTTCTTCATTTTCCAACTCCGCAAACCTGTTACTGAGCTCTATTTCTCCTTCACTAGCCCGTCTTTTCCTCTGCCTGGTTCTCTTAGTCACATGCTTCCACTGTCCACTTTCCTCACCCAGCAGTCTCCCCTCAGAGTTCTTTGGTCCTGCTTCCATCTGTAAGTCTGAGCTTTTCCCTTCGGCCTCCTCATGTCTTTGCTCCATCATCTGCTCGAACCCCCTTCTAAACTCAACCAGAGTTTCCACCTGCATCTCCAATCCTCAGATCTTTCCTTCCATCAGCTCTATCAGGCAACACTTCATGCCGACGAAACTCTCTTCAGGTAGCCCCTCCAGGATCATGTACATACCACAGCTTCCACATCCAGTCATCTTCATTGTGTCTTCCACTTGGGTCACTACCACTGCTGCCTCTGTATCTGTCATATCCTTCCCACCTGTTAGTCCAGGAAACACAAACCAAACCAAAACACCACCACCCACAGCAAAACAAACCCCCCAGCGAGCACCACAACACTGCCAGAGCACCACACACTCCCTTAACTAGCCTGTCTGTTCCTCTGCCTGGTTCTCCTAGTCTTCCCCCCAAACTCCTCTTGTGAACTCCCATTCAAACTCCTCTGTTTGCTGGCTTCTGTGCCGCTGCGGCTGTCTGGCCTGGCCTCAAAATCTGGTAGCATTGAGTTCCATTGTCTAATTATGAATTGTATTACAAAATATTTCATTTTATGTGTTTAGAATTTCATACCTTTCAACTTGATTTTGCTGTCTCTTTTTTCCTTTTGAGACAAAGAAAACAGAAGCTGCTGACCAACTTTTTCTGGACCATTTGTTATTTTGTATACTCTTATATATTTGCTCTTATTCATCTCCTTTCTAAGTGGTCCCAATAATTTCAATCTCTCTTCATACGAGAGTTTTTCTATGTCCCTAATCATTCTCATCAGCCATCATCCCCTTCAGTATCTGTTTTAAGATGGAGTGACCAGTACTACAGGCGGTATTCCAGATGAGGCCATATCATTGACTTATATAATGGACTTGTTTTTCTGCATTATTTTCCATCCCATTTCTTATGCATTTTGACATCTTGTTTAATTTTTTTACCATTGTTTACTTTTCTGGCTGTAACTGGATATTGAGAAGTCTCCTCTCCGAAGTTCCTCACAGCCCTCTCCAGTCCTGACTAATCCAAATAACTTTGTGTCATCAGTAAATTTTGAGTCCTAACTACTCATTCCCCTTTCCAGATCATTCATATAGTAAGCAGCACTGGTCTTAGTGCAGAACTTTTAGGCCCCTTGATGTTAATCACGAAAATTGACCGTTTAATCATACTTATCTGTCTCATAGTCAGTTTTTGACCCATGATAATACTTTGCTTCTCACCCCATTACTACTTAGTTTCTTTAGTAGCCTCTTGTGAAGGACCTTGTCAAAGACCTTTTAAAAGTATAAGTAAATTGTCAATTGGTCCTCTGTTATTCACTAACTATATTGACACTCAACGAATTCTAAGAGATCAGTGAGACAATATTTCTTTGCTGAAAACTGTGTTGGTTAGACCTTTTCAAATCACAATCTTTCAGGTGTTTTATTATTCTATATTTAATTATTATTTCAATGAATGTACCAGATATGGAGGTAAGGCCTAATGATCTGTAATTTCTTGGACCACCTATTGACCCCTTTTTGAATAGAGGTACAACATTTGCTGCTCTCCAATTCTCTGGTATAGTAGTGGTTATGAATTAAAGGTTGCATATTTTTCCTAGCAGCTCCAACACTTCATACTTACACCCAAGAGTTCTGAAGGAGTATATCTCATATGGGCCTAGTGACTTACTGCTTTTTAAATTATCAATTTTTCCAGTCCCTCTTCTTGTGACACCTCATCTCTGATAGTGCCTCTTTTTTTTTAAACTAGAAAAGAGCAGACCTGAGATAGATAGATAGATAGATAGATAGATATTTCAGCTTCTCAGCAATGTCCATAGTTTCTTTAATTGCTCCCTTTAAATTCCTTATCTCTAAGGACCTGTACTCACCTACTTCTGACTTTTGTATTTACTTCCCCCTTCAGTCAAAGCAAACCTTAGCATTTTTTTAGTTAAGCCTTCAAATTAATATTTCATTCTCCCCTTCCTCCCATCAAATATAGGCGGCTGTCTATTTCAGTCACACTACTATGCAAAGAGTCACTAATAATATTGGACCATTGCATGTAGAGTCAGCTGATAGGATTTCTGAAGGGGAGCAGATGTTCTTCAAGGTGTGACTTGGAAGTGCACCAAAGAAGCTGCTCATATAAGTGTCCTACCATAAGATCCTTCCTCACTGCTACTCCAGTGTCCTTATTGTGCATTTGTAAACCCAGATGTATTCCTGAAAATCCCATGAGTCATGTCAATCAGTGGATTTGTTCATGGATGTCCAGTTTTCACTTGTACAAATGTGTGCATACCTGAATAGTGAAATCAGGACTATAGAGTCCATTAGGAGGGTTGAGTTCCTTCCCAGTAAAGTCCAATGAAATGTATATAACAATCAGTAGACTCACCTCTTAAATTAATAAATGATTAATCTAAATGCAAGTGTTTCTAGCTTTTCTCTTGGCTTTATTTGTTCCTCCCTGCTGATCTATAAAATTAACAATGATGCATGCTCACTGAACTGCCACACTCCCCCGTGAGTATTGACTAAGTCACACAACATGCATTTAACTTAGGCATAATTGCTCCAACACTATATTTTACTGTGAAATAATAGAAAAATCAAACACTAAAATGGAATTATGTTTTAGCTGCATATTTCAAAGGAAGAAAAAGACCACTGGCAATAATATGCATGACAAAATGTTGCTATCATTTATATGAAAAATACTCACTAGCCAAGATTTTCAAAAAGGGGTGGCTAAAGTAAAGAAATATAGCCAGAATTTGAAAAGAATATTTAGGCTCTCAAATGGCCAAATGAGAGTTGAATTCTAGAAAATCTCTCCAATAATCTGAGTGATTTTGAAAGTCTGGACCCTAAATCAGGGGCTTGATTTTCAGAACTGTTGAGCATCAGCAGTTCCCACTGAAGTCTTCACAGAAAGAGCAGCAGGATTTGGCCCAATATTAATATTTACAAGTATTGTTAGAACATTCTTTTATAATGTGCAGCCAAACCACTCGACTGCACATCCCCATTTGCTGCTCTGTCTAAATTGGAGCTTACTTTTGAAGAAGTGATTTAAATTATTCTTTCAACTATTAAGAGTACCAGAGTGCTGATGTGGTGACAAGCTTTTCCTTGTCATCTTCTTAAAATTATGCTAGAGACTTATTTTTTTTTATCCTCTTTGAGACGAATATAGGAAGTAAATTTTCAAAGTAGTCACATTAATGGAACTCATGCAGCTAAATCCCTGCACACACTTAGAAAATTTACTTCCTAGTATTTTAATTAAGATGTAAGTCCTTGAATATTTATGGTCTGAAATCTCCCATCACTTCAACAGATGAGTGTTCAGTTAGTGTAGACTTGAGTTCTCGGTTTATTTGTTTTTATGGCTTCTCATGTGGGAAGTAAGTCCGATCCAGGATTTGCAAAATCGGCTGCATGTCTTGCAAGTGTAGTCATTGTTGGGGGGAGGGTTTGAGGCATTAGCTTTACAACCAGCTCTCTTCTCCTGTAGAGAACTCTCACACCACTCCTCAAAGGCAGACATGGCCTCTTGACACAGACCTCTCCATCTGGGTCTGTCCAGTGTAATGAGTTCCCAGATGAGTTGGCTGAACAACCAGCACTATGAACAGATTTAAGTGAGAGAGGATTGTGCAGAGCCTTTCCCTTTGTGTCACTCAAGCAGCTGTTGCCATGCTGGTGCAATAAATGGCACGAATATGACAGCTGACGTGGGTGCAGGATTTGTATTCGGAGTTGTCCCTCTCTTAGATGAGCAGCCAACCTGAGCTAAACAGCTTCATCTGCCATCGGTGTAGTGATTGGCTAATAACTGCATATATAATGCAGGTTGCCCTTATATGCCATCACAAGGCATATGCTTCATCGCCATCCTCTCCATTGACATTGTGTTCTTCCACATCATCTACGAATGAAGACTGTGGTGACCCTGGCAGGGAGGTTTAGGGCTTACTCATTTACCCAAGGTATGACCCCAATATTAGCGGAGAGCAGGAACGTCTTACTCTTCCCTATTAGGTCTGCTGACTGCTCAGTATTTATGGTTATCTATGGATATCATGAGACTGTATCTGTTTAAATAAATATGTCTGATTTTTTTTTCTTTTAGAGTTTTAAAGTCAACACTGTCATAAATGCATAGTTTGTTGCTGTTTATTTAAGTCCCAATCAAAAAAAGTGTTACCCAACAATGCCATATTATTTTTCTTTTTGTTTAATTTATTTTCCATTAGAATTTCTTTCCCTTCATCTCACACTCTTTCCCAAGTGGAAATGATGAGTCAGCTTGATGAACCTGTGATTATCAAGTGGGATCAAAATCAAGCAAATGAAGTTTATTAGTGGCTAAGCTTTTTCAAAACTATATAATGGAATTTAGTAGCCATACAACCCATTAAAATTAATGGAAGTTCTGTGGCTACTAAATTGCCTAGTCACTTTGCTTGACATTTTCACTATACTCAGATGGCCACTTGCTTGCGACAGACTTTTTTTAGCAGGGGATAGAGGGGGAGTTGTATTCTTCTATCCCTAATTCATGGCATGGGTTTTCCTTTAGCTACAAGAGCACATTAGTTGCTGGGACCTCTAGGTTCTAGCACCTGATTTGTCCCAATAAGCACTCAGAAAATGGCTTCTGCCAGCATGGCTACTGCAATGTCCTCCTCCTTGACCTATCAACCAAACTCCAGGTAGGAGAGAGCGCAATATCCGACTGCCTCCTTAGCAGATTCATCACATTGTCTGTGCTGACCTGGGTTCTCAGCAGAGTCATCACAATACCCTCAGGTTCTCGCTGTTCAGTGCCTCCTTGCTAACTGTTTGATGGAACCAATCTACTAGCTGTTCTGCATTTGCAGGATGATGGGATACCATAGACAAACTTGTTTCCAGGATCTTGTCTTTTAACATACCACTTGCTCCATATGTACCTGATTGTTGTTCCATATCTCAAGTGTCTATTCTTCCGTGTCTGCACTTCTCAAAATACAATGAGAAACTTGGCTCATTTATTCAACCAATTAACACTACCTGGGATGGGGTTGCTCTACTCACTGCTGGATGGTGCCACCTTCTGGCAGTTCTGGGGATTAACTCGGTCAGGCCAGCGCCCCTTCCAACACCCCATCAGTTTCTCCTCTGCAGCCCTTCTCTCACTCCAGGAACTGCAGCATCCTCTTTGTGACTCATCCCTCCATCCAGGTCACGACATGTTTCCCCTCACTACGTGTCTCCCCATACCATCCTAGGCAGTCTTCTGTCCTCTGTCTGACCTGTGCCACATTCCCAGTGGCTGGTAGCCCACCACCAGGTTCCAGCTCAGGGGCCGTCTGGTCAGAAGCCAAGGTCTGCGCTATCCCATATCTTGCAGCTTTTCCCCTGAGCCTTTTCCTACCTTCCTGGTCCCCCAATTCCCTCTTGATTCACCAGCCTCCCAATTCCCCCCTCTCAGGGAGTTACTGTGGACTACCCTTAACCACTAACAAACCTCCATTCTCCCAGGGAGTGTCTGCAGCCTGCTTCTCCTTCTTCTCTCAGATCCTGGACTTTATATAGGCCCCTCCTGTTCCTGCCTAGCTGAGCCTCATTTAATCAACTACTGCTCCCTAGCTCCTCCTTCAGATGCAGCCTGGGGCATTAATTGGCCTGTCTGGCCATCTTAACCCCTTCCAATCATGTGTGGTGTGGACACCCCATCACACTACCCTAGAAACTGTGAGTATAGGTCAGAAATTTACACATTAACATAGCAGTATGGCCAGTTGAAAGCAGACATGTATTCCTGTTGATTCAATATGTATGGCTTTCATATGTGAGACACAGTAAAAGCTGTCTAATCTGTCGGGAATTTGATTTATAAAGAAGATGCCCATGGAGAGAGAAAGAGGTGACAAGGAGATGATGGTAATGACAGGCATTATTGCTTTTCTAAAGGTCCACACAGTAAGGGGGCCTAAGTAGAAAGCTATGTCACTGCGTTCTGTAAGTAGCAATGAAGGCTTAAACTTTGTCTTTTCCCCTTGGGAATATAATTAGATCTACCTCTCAAAATGATATCGTCTAATAAAATCAAGGTTCTTGCAAACTAATTATACAAAAGAATAAAGAAATAGCATATGACTAAGCAACATTGATTTCTGTCTTGTTACTTGATGACTTGTCTCCCTTGAAAATTGTAAATGTAGCAATGCCTATGTTCATTATCATGAATACACAAAGGATCTGAGGGGAAAATGAATATGCATTAAAAAATGATCCCAGGGAACACAACTCAATAAATAGTAAACGATGTTTAGCTGAATGCTACTTATTTTTATGACCAAAGTACCAATTAATATGAACAGAATGCTCTGATATGTTCTTTCATGTCCATTTAATTCAGGGCAAAATATTTATTACATATCTTGCTCTTTTTTAATATGTTTCTATCTATCTATCTATCTATCTATAGGATAATTTGGTTGACTTTCTTTTCCCCAAAAATTTCTAATGAATAGCATTTGAAAAGAGCAAGCATTATCTAGCATTTCATGTAATTCCTTTAGAGATATGAAGGCATTGATCTGATTTCAGACTTAGCTATTTAAGATCCAGCATGTATCATAAATTTGTTCACCAGTGGAAGAGGGGAAAAATAGGAAAGTGACAGAAAGAGAGAAGGGGAAATTTCTGCTCTGTGTACAGTTGTTCCTTGCTTGTTATGAGAGCAAAAGTGGCAGAAAATAGGAACATTGTTGCTATGCATCTCATGGTCCTTGATCACATCCCCATGGTAACTAGCAGAAGTCATTCACATTCTGTAGAAGTATCAGGGAGATATATGTGCAACAGTGAGTTGGATCTTCTTTACCCAAAAGAGACTATATGCATGGTCAGTCATACAGTAGGGTATAAAAAGGTCATACTAAAACGGTTATTGTAACACTTACTCATATTAAAGTTGTTCCAAGAACAACACTCCTATTTTCTAAGAATAATATGAGGCCACTCTTTGTTGCCTAATATTTTATTTAGTGATGGGTGAACCTCTGAAAAGTAGTGACAGAACTTTGCAAAGTTTGTGGGCCAGATCTTCAGGTGCTGTAAATTGGTATAGCTTCTCTGAAGTAAGAGTACCATGCTGATTCACACCAGCTGTGTACCCAGTCTGCATTCATGAAATTACATACAGAAATATTTACTGTTTAATACAGTTTCACACATAGACATCCAGGAACCTCAAAACCTGTTTCATTCCCTGTTTAAATTAAATCATTATTTTCATTTAGGCAGCCATCTTTGTTTTAAAGATTGACATTGACTTTTTAAAAAATAGGTGTGTGTTAACTGGAAAATTGGCCCTTTTAATCTATATTACCCGGTGTCCCTGAATAATTTTTTTTACAAAGGATCTCATTTAAAAAAGCATAATGAAATGTTAAAAAAAAAATCCAACTTTGCCCATTAAGTAATGTTGATCTCTATTACAAATAGTCTATATGTTGGAGACTTGTATGAGCCTTGAAAAGACTGAATGGTTTTTTTTGTTTGTTTACCTTGTCTTCCTTCATTCTGCTCTGTGCATCCCTTCCTTGTCCTTTCCAGATCCTTTACTTAGATGCTAACGTCTTACCTCTTCCTGACATTCAACTTCAGCTTCTTTTCCCTATGCGTTCCATGCCCCTCTAAAATCTCACAGAACTAAAGTATCTCAGCAGAATTTAGGAGGGTGCTTTTTTTAATCTGGCACACCCCAGGGCTTGATCAGCTAATATTAATTGTTGATGTTCTGTTAGCAATGGAGTATTGTTAACCAAAAAAAAAAAAAATCAACCAAAAAAAAAAAAGGCAGTAAACTGTACCCAAAGCCTTTAGCACTCCATAGTACGTCTAGACTTTTTATGACAAATTCTAGCTCAACCAATAAGCTAAGATTGTGAAAAGTACAACAGAGCTTCGGAGTTCCTCCACAGAGGGATTCAGATTACTGTTCACCTCCTGCCTTTTGAAGGTCCTGCTGCTGCCGTAAAGGGGAAAGTAGCTTGTCATCAGCTTTCATCACCTGCCAGCTCATACTGCGTTTGAAGGAGGAAGTGGCCTTCTGACTCTGCAGCTGGCAGGAGATTCTGAAGTGGTTTCCATGGTGGCAGGATTACGGAGTGCAACTGACCGTATTTATAATCATACTATAAAGCATTGGACTGCACTTTAAAATCTGCAGCACCATAAATAAACTTCTACCTCAAGGGAAGTGTTAGACAGGTGTCCTTTAGCTGCCTGACAGTCAGCACTAGCAGTGCAAGTTTCCACACGAACGTGCCTTAGCCTGGACATGGAGGGACTACCCATATAGGGTAGGAAGATAGTTTTATCTTTACACTAATTCAGTCTTTGATCCCTCTGCTGTGAATGGCAGTAAGAGTGTCAGTTATGATAGTCATTCATTGTAGATATTCTTATGGTTTATCATCACTTTCAGAATAGGATTAGCCAGGGTGAGAAAGGGGTTTAGAAGTACAGGTGGTTGGGAATTTTCTCAGGTTATAAAGCTGGCCAGCACCTACTAGGCAAGCTTGTTCTTTAGGCCACTTTTGTCGAGCTTAGCAGTTCCGTAAAACTGAAGCTTGTATAGGAGCTTTGGAGAGCTAAGCTACATCAGAACTCTTATCCTACACAGTTTATAGCACATTGGGCAGAAACTTTTGCTCTGCAAAGCTCTGAAGTGCCACAGAACCAGAGGAGTTTCAGTCAAACCTCACTGGACATATCAGAACTTCAGATAGGTGAGAGTTTCAGTTAACTAGCCTTTAGATAATTAAGATTTGATTGTTTTGCCTTACATTACAACTAGGTGAGAGGTTTATGCAGAAGGTCCCAGAGGCTGGAAGTGAAGCTAACTTGGAAGTTTTAATTAACTGAATTCAACCCTTCAAGGAGAATTCAACCTTTCCATAACTATCTGATCCCCCTACAGAGGCTGCTGTCAGCTACCCTAGCTACCTCTCAGTACGCTCCAGGACTTTCCTTCTTACCATAGGTTGCTTCAGGTTTGGGTACGCCTCTTTAGAGTCAGCAAGCGATTGGTTTGTGGGACAGAGGTTTGTCAGATTGAGTTATTTGAACAACTGCAGCGTGGCTTTGCTTTTTCATAAGCAGAGGTAAGATTTGCAAATGCTTCCAACTACTAACCTAAGAGGCTTTGAGGTTTAAGGCAAATGCTTTATTTCAGCAGCTCTGGTAATGAGAACCTGTTTGATGGCCACCATCATGGCGAACCCTGGGGACTGAACCAGAACTCTCTACAGCTACATGCATGAGTCTCCACACTTTCAGTTGGAGAAACAGGTTTTGTGGCTGTAACAGCCTTGCCTGCTCAGTGGCTCAGACCCAGAGGGGGGACATGTTACACACTCTTAACAGTGCATTACACTTGCAGAGCAACCTCTTTGTATTACCCTACCAACGTACTGTATTTCTGAACATGAATCATATTATGTTCCAAGAGAACAAATATTTTTTTATAAAACATACGGACTCAAGATTAAGCTAATTCAGCTTCTCTTCCCCCTGTGCCCGACACACACATAGTTGTAACTCATCAAGTAGCAGCTGATAAAATTTTTGTCCATTTTGTCACAAGAAAGTTATTTTCTTTACATGTATCGAATTAAGTTTATTACTGCTGGAGCCTGGGGAGAAAGTGCTAGGTATTACTGTTACGTTAACCATTATGGAAAATCACTCTTCCCTGTAATAGCATTTCTCTATGGATACATTTACAGTATTTAGTACTTTAGTATTCATTGTACACCTATTTTCCTTTATACACAAAATTCAATAAACATATTGTTAATAAAATCTTTGCAGAATCCCTACTGGCTCTAAGTCAGTCAGATATTTTAAAAGGCATTATCTATACGCTTGACTGGGTTTTGATAGGAACAAATAAAAGTTACTGAGTTACATTGAGGAGACTGATAGCAGTGTCAGGTTCAGATGCAATAGAAGAAGGAGGGTCTGCTGCAAATAGTAATTTGATTTTTAAGAACTCAAAGCCTTTTTTAAAGAAAGTAATTTCTTTAAAATGTTAAACCAAATTCCAGCACTTACATACTCCTGAGTAGAACTGGCTCAATAGTAAAATAAAAGAAGTCCCAAACCAGATTTAGGAATATTTCTATGAATAAGAGCACCAAGTTAGCCATGGATTGTTGCGTCATATTACTTGTTGTGAGTATTCGGACAACCAGCAGTTGTTGATGAAAATGTCCGTGAACCCCAAATGAATGACCCATTTTTAATACGTCTCTGTAGTCACTGAAAATTCAGACCAGAAGTGCATTGATTATCTATTTACCAAATGTCACCCAATCGCTCAACAAAAAATATTACCAGGCAGCACAACTGTGCAACCAAACAATGCAAATAGCATATGGGGAATACAGCAAGTGAACAGCTAATGAATTACCCAATGGCTGAAAATTGGTTGTCAAAAGTATGCAGCAAATACTCCTGAATAACAAATGTAATGGAAGTAAATAAGAATGATCCATGATAATTTGCCAATCAAGAAAAGGTGAATTTCATAATGTATGTTGTTAGTAATGAATAATTTTGGCTCCTGAGTTGAAGAACTGCAGGGCACAAATTCATTTTTGGTATCTCTTTTCTGCAAATTAAATTTAAACACTCACATAGCCCCCTCAACATTCCCACTATCATGGCTCCTGCAGTCCAATCAGCCAATAATTACAGAAACTCTGACTGGATAAGAATAACAAGAGAAATAAAGTAATACCAAAATGAACTGAGTTAGCTGCATGATGACTGGGTTTTGACTTCCAGCCTCTGCCTCAGCACCTGCTGCCTATCCACATGGAATGTTCCAGAGCCTAAAATTGGAGTAACCACCTAGGCCCCCATCCTCAAGGGAATTTAGTTTCCTGACTTCCATTGATTTCAGTAGAAGTTAGGAGCCTAAATACCTTTGAGGATCTGAGCCCTAAGCAGGGCTGCCAACTTTCTAATTGCTGAAAATCAAACACCTTTGCCCTGCTGTGCCCTGCCTCTTCCCTGAGGCCCCGCCCCTTCCCCTGAGGCCCCACCCCTACTCACTCCTCTCCCCCTCCTTCCATTTCTCTCTCTCCACCCCTGGGACTCACCTGCTGCCTGCAGAGCCAGGCTAGGAGGAGCTAACACAGAGCCTGTCTGCCTGCCCAATCGGGACACAGTGGGGTGGGGCTGGGGGTTGGTCTCCAGAGCAAGGGGCCAGGGTGGGGTTGGTCCCTGTAGTGAGGGACCAGGGCTGAGGCAATCGGGGCACGGTGGGGCAGAAGGTTGGGCAGACAGGATTTCCTCCCATCAGGTGGTGGGATCTAGCTCTTGGAGCCTGGTCTGGAAGCCAGCCATTGTTCTGTGTCAGGTGTCAGCAGCTGAGCAGAGCAGCTCCTCCATGTGGCTCCAACCACAGCTACTGCTCTTCCCATCTCCCAGTGGCAGAGGCTGGTTACTGCGGCCAACCTGACTTTTAGTGTCGGGTCACCTGTGCTGACCGGATGCTGCCAGGTTCCTTTTTCAACCAGACATTCCGGTAAAAAAATTGACACCTGGCAACACTCAGACTCACCAAAGCTCTTAAACCAATATATACCCCCCCCCCGCAGCAATTAGTATGTAGAACTATGATAGCAAGTAATGGACCTAGAGAAGTAAATGAGCATTAATTTGTGGATGTTGCAAAATATAGTTTCATCACAATTGAAAAGTGATTTACATATTTATCTTTGGGGACAACAGTTTAAAGAAGTAATGTTTTATGAGTCACCGAGCTTATTTGCTTTTTCAAATGGAAGCAAATCTCATTGATTTCATTGTTTAATCTTTCCAAATTTTTATGGAGGATCAAAAAAACAAACAACACCCTCCTCCCAAAATGTGATCTTTAGATTCACTTATTGGTGCTAACCGACAGTTATTCAACTGTTTTAGAAAAAAGCCAAAACCATTTCATTAAATCCTTGTCATCTAGCAGCACTACACACTGGATATAGATATCAGTGAAGAAAGGTAAATCCATCTGACACACAAACATAATCCCACTTTAGGCTACATTCTGCACTCACTTGCACTCTTGTGCAATTCACCGGCTTCAGCACGGCTGCATGAAGGTAGAATCTAGGGCAGAATTTGATTCTTTTATTTTAGATGATGCCCATCATTGAGTCTCCCAATTAGGCTTTCAGTTCAAGTTCTGCTTGGAATGATAACCGGCAAGTTAATTCCTGGGAAATTCAAACGTATTCCTTCTTCAAAGCTCTCACAAAGAAAGGTGGCCTGTATCATGTGACAAGAACCTAAGAACACTCTAAGTTCTGCATATTATAGAATTATCAAAAGGAGCCAGTCAAGTAGCAGCCCCCACATACATAACATGGACTGGAGGCTAAAAAGAAAGTTTTTATACAAGAAAGTTTAATTATACATATTTAAGCCTAAGATTTGTAGATGGGCAGCCTTACAGAGTTTCTTCTTGTTCATAATTCCTATTCTGATAAACCAGCAAGAAGCTCTGACCAGCTGGGATCTCTGAATTATAAATCTTCATTCTTCTCTTGAATCTTTATGCTTCCTACTATTTTGGGGCCCCATCCTGTAAGGTGCTGACGTCAACAGGCACTGAAGTGCTCAGCCACCAGCCTGGGCATTATTACCACACAGGATCAGGTCTTTGTTGCTAAGTACATGCATTTTGGTTAGTCTATTTTATCAAGTATATTGTTCATGCTCATGTAAATTGGGTAAATATATGTTTGATTTGTTAAGCCTGTAGAAAATGGTCAATACCCAGTGCGGGATATTGTGGTGTTTCCAATGTCTGAAGCACTTGTTACCCAAATCTATAAGTAAAGAGCAAGTTCTGTGAATGATTATGTTGGGGGAGTGGTGGAGCCACCAATTCAAGAATTACGCTGAGAGGCATTGCTCTTAGCAGGCAGGGGCACTCAGCTGGTTGGCGCACAGGGAGATGGAGCCCATGACCTCAACTTCTCCTTTCTGAACGGCTTGTGCTTCAGCAGATGTTCACGGAGAATTCATGACTACAGCTGTGCCTAGACCCTGTACAAATGTTCAAGAGCAGGACAAGGCCCATGATACTATTCTTTCCCTCTGCTGCAAGCTCCTTATTCATTCACATGCAGGCACATATTCACCTGTACAAGAGCCAGGCACAATCTGTATATAAATTAGAACAACCTTGAAGCCAGTGAGGTATTGCATGGTAAATGACAGGTTTGGCATTGCTGAGATAAAGATGGCAGGATTGGTAGAATGTAAGTGGCACATCTCACACACATTTTCCAAGTCTGACAGAACGTAATGTGGGCAGGCTGGTGGCCGTAGTGGTATGGCTATAAGGGAAGCCCTGTCTTCAAAGGGTGTACTGCCCACTCTTTCTGTGCTAGCAGGATGGGGATCATGACATGGAACATTAGGGGGAAAGGCAACAAATTAATGTAGGATGAAAAGGTGTGGAGGCTGGCAGAGCTCTTTCAGGGACACAGAGGCCTTGGGGAGGGGACGGGGGAGACTAAAGCTACATATTAATGAGTCTTCCACAAATAAAGGGCATCTACTTATGAAAACATCTTTAGTATAGAAAAAGGGCATGGTTCTTTTACTTACCTGGGTTTCACATCAGTTATATTTGACTGTAATAATAACATATTTATAGTATTGTTGGTCTATGCTGCTATCTCATCTGGCTGCAAATATCATATACCAAATTGCCATGGTAGATTAGTTTGCCCTTTGAGCTGCTAATTTTCATTTTAGTGGCAACGTAACATATCATGAAAAGCAAATATGGCATTGCAAATTACAGAAGGTTCCCAAAAGAGTAGGTCAATACAATTTCAGCTTTGTTTATATATATATATATAATAATTCTGAGCTCCGTGGAAAACAAAACAGTTGACATTTAAGATTTTGTAATTGTCTTTTGTTCCTTAATTTTATGTATCTTTAAAGTTCTGATATACAGAGTATCTGATACAAATTCTAATTCTCTCTGTAGTTTGTTGTTGAAATGTAGGGGAATTTTCCTACCATTCAGAGTATAATAGAACTGTGCCTTTATTATGATGACCTTTTCTGGGGCTGTATTTTCCTGTTATTAGGAGCTACTGTCTTTTACTATTAAAAATTACCGTCTTAGTAATACATTCTCTGTGTATGTGTATTGGTCTACACAGATACAGTGATACAAATCTATATTTATCTGGAGATAGATTCATCTGACAATAGCAGTCAAAAATATCTAAAAATATCTAATCTACAACTACATCAAAAACTTTGAGCCAATATGTGTTTCTCCTTACTTTATTTGACAATTTTTAGCTCTGTTCAAATGCAATGAAAATAATGATATTAAATGGACATTAAATTTCTCAAACTATTCAGATGGCAGCCCAGAGACTACTAGGTATCTAAGATTTGGAGATCTAAGATCGTAGACCTAACTTGAGAATGTAAAGGGATCTTCTTAAGCAGCTGGAACAGCATGTGCTAGACAATGTTGTTGTTTGGCTTAAAATAATTAAAAACTGATCTTTCCTGAGTCTAGGAGACTAGAACTGTAACATTTATTATTTGTCAACCAAAAAGACTGATATCTGTATATCAAGGTAAAATGTCTGGATCAGATTTTTACTCTGAACTAATTCCACATCACTTAAAATTCAACATTAAGGTGCAGCATTTCTTTTGTTCATTTGCTTTAACATGTGCAGTACCAGAAAGTCCTAATAGGTTACAAATTAGTGACAACAGGAAAACCTGGAACAGGGTTTTCCATTCATGTGAGGTCCCAAAGAGTGAAAATCCTGTAATTCCCCTGTGGAGGAGGATTGGGTAGCAAAGAGCTCCTGCAAGGGATCACCACAGAAGCTTGTCATATAGTGCTGTGGAGTATAGCTAAGTGTTTGCTGAGCATGGAACTAGTAGGCCAAAATATTGCATGGAGGGGAGCCATGTACCTTAGCCTCTACATAGGGTTGCCAGGTGTCCAGTTTTCGACCGGAATGCACAGTCGAAAAGGGACCCTGGCGGCTCCGGTCAGCACTGCTGACTGAGCCATTAAAAGTCTGGTCAGTGGTGCAGCAGAGTTAAATCAGGCTCCCCGCCTGCCCTGGCTCTGTGCGGCTCCCGGAAATGGCCAACATGTCCCTGCAGCCACTAGGTGCAGAGATGAACAGGAAATCTCCATGTGCTGCCCCCACCCTGAGTGCCGGCACTGCAGCTGCCATTGACCAGGAACCGTGGCCAATGGGAGTTTC
>NW_020664374.1:28690891-28798501 GCF_002925995.2 Terrapene triunguis | reverse complement strand
CTCCCCACCCCAACCCCCTGCCCAAGTCCAGTAAAAGTGAGTGAGGGTGGGGGAGAGCGAGCAATGGAGGGAGGGGGGATGGAGTGAGCAGGGGCGGGGTCTTGGAGAAGGGGCAGGGGTGGGGTCTTGGGGCAAGGGGCAGGGCAAGGGTGTTCATTTTTGTGCAATTAGAAACCTTACCACTACAGTAACTCCATATGCCCTGCCCCAGCTGCCTGCTGGTTGCTGCATATTGGGGCTGATGATCCCACCTCACTGAACACAACATCCTTGCATATTTTTATGAGCTACATCTGGTTTATTAAGACTGTGCCCTCTTTTCTAGGGTTAGTTCCTAAATATAGAAAGTACCAGGGCTTCCCATGAGATGAAAGGGGCTATACAAAGAAAGAGCTTGTATGATTTTGGTTTAAAACCAAAACAATCTTCATTTATACGACATTTTAATCACAATTACAGTTATCTTTCCAATAGAATGATTGATTTCCCCCTAGATAAGAGTAAAACAAAAAAGAAAACCAGTGACTGGGTTTCGTATTATTCCAAAGACGTGCTCTGTGCATATATTCAATCTGGGCTAATGGATTTTAACACATCTTTACAATCCAGCAATGGAGTGCTCATAAAGTTTCTAATTACCAATAAAAAGAACACAAACTATAATACAGAGAGAATGAAAGAGGCACTCTTTTGTAGTCATATCAAAGTTTATGTCTATATAAAGGAACCTTTGAATCACTAATGTATGTCTACTGGTGACTTTGTTTAAATAGTATAATACAGGATTTGGTAGATATCTGAATGTCTTTGAAGAGATGCAGCTAAATTGCTGCTTCGAAATAATCTGCACACATAATTTTTCAGTTTAAGGTAGTTCATATGCCCCTGCTATTCTTTCTGTCTGAGATGTCTAGATTACAGCATCTCTTGAGAAAAACAGTGGGGAAATGAGTCACACTTTATATTAAGGGTGCATTTTATAAATAGTTTTATAAAGAGTTAGTAAATGATTAATGTTTTAATAAACAGTTGATTCCTTATAACCATCTATAAGCCCTCTAATGCTGTTTATAACCATTGTAAAAGGTCCATAATATGCTTATAACATTAATGTATTAACCTTTTATAAAGATAAAGCACAATATACATTATATGTACACATACACCTCTATCCCGATATAACGCTGTCCTCGGGAGCCAAAAAAACTTACTGCGTTATAGGTGAAACCACGTTATATCGAACTTGCTTTGATCCGCCGGAGTGCGCAGCCACACACCCCTGGAGCACTGCTTTACCACGTTATATTAGAATTCTTGTTATATCGGGTCCTGTTATATCGGGGTAGAGGTGTATTTATTTTACATATATATGTAAAATGTCTAAATGTACCTCTAATATAAAACATGACCAAAAGAGTTTTTTGAATTACTCATCTCTGAGACCTGTAGTATGGCAGAACAATGGGAAGACATGGTGTATTCAGTTAACATTGGTCAGTCCTTTGTCATTAATCAATGAAAGACACCATAGGCCTGACTTCTTAAGGTGATTCCCTAATTATTTTTTAAGAACTAAGAAACGGTATCTCATAGACTCACAGACTTTAAGGTTAGAAGGGATCATCGTGACCATCTAGTCGGACCTTCTGCACGTTGCAGGCCACAGAACCTCACCCACCCACTATGCTTGGGTGGATGTGTGCACGGGAAGGGAGAGGCGAAACCCTACAGTTCAACCTGCCTTGGCTAAGAGGGGAAAAGGGTTAACAAAGTTATAGAGGCACTAATGGAAGAAGCTGACCTGTAGCATACTCAAAGATTTTAGGATCAGAAGGGACCTCATCTAGTCTGACCTGCATACTGTAAGACATGAAATTTTACCCTGTCACCTCTGTATTGAGCCTAAATACTTGTTTGACTACAGCATATCTTGTAGAAAGTCATCCAGACTTGATTCTCCATCTCATGATGGCTTTAAATCCACCATCTTAAGCAAGTTGGTGCTAGCTGGGGACCTTAGATACCCCAAGTGGAGGTGAATCAAACCAATGCTATTTTTAGTCCCTCTAGATAGTCAACATGCCTTCCCAGCATTGGAAGCTTTGCTTGTGACCAGCATGTAGTCACAGAGAAATATGGGCCTGAGTCTGATTTCATTCTTACTTAGAGTACCATAAACATTCATTGTACAAAATTCAGAATCAGAGATGCCTCTACCCCAAAGAACTTACAATTTGACTCAGAAAAAAACAAACACAGGTGCAAAGGAGTGATGGTTTTAGTGTAAGAAGGCTCCTTGGAAAGAATGTATGGGATTCGAAAGAGAAGGGAGATGATCTGCTTGGCCAGTTGCTGTGCAAAGCAGCCAGAATGACTTCTGGTCACAAGGATATGCAGCCCCCTAGTGTGAATGACAATTCAGATTTTGACTCCCTGTCTGACTCTTGTCAAGTCATCGGCCCAAATTTTCAAACTGTGTAAAGTTAGGTACCTAAATCCTGAGAGGCTGAGACCTGACAATGACTACAGTGGAATGGCCCCTTCCATCTCCACTTCAGTGCTCTATGCAGACGGAACCCATAATTTGACTTCCATAATTGAGGAAGGGGACTGGAGCAGGTAATGAGCAGCGCTCAATAGTGGATTTGTCTGGATGGTACAGGGTGCCTTCAAGTCTTTGAGCCATATGAAATCCATTCATAACTGATTAAAACAGTTATTCCTTTGTGTGACTAGGCCAGTGCTGAGTTATCTGTTTTGTCTCATCCACTGCATTTTAATTTCCTTTCTTCCTTTTTAGTTTTACTTTTGTTTCCTGGTAATGGTGATTGGATTCTTCAACATGTAAAAACAGGAATTCTAGTCATATATGTGTGTTTATGTATCAAAATAATACAAATATATATATATATACTGATCTGATTTTCTTTAAGATTAAAAAAAGCATTTGTTCAAATCAACTCTCTGGACCAGATTCTAAATCCTCCACTGTGACAGTGACAGATGTCCAGCTAGGGTGACCAGATAGCTAGTGTGAAAAATCGGGATGGGGGTGAGGGGTAATAAGCATCTATATAAGACAAAGCCCCAAATGTCGGGACTGTCCCTATAAAATCGGGACATCTGGTCACCCTATGTCCAGCTGATGCACAGTGAGAGCAAAGGGGGAAGGGAAGGGAGGGGTTGTTTGTTTTGTTTCTGTTTGGAGATGTGGTAATGCATTTTGCACATCTCAGGTTAAGATGTGATATGGTACATTCACATTCAATGTGTTACAATCATTGAAGGAAGTTCAAAATGCAAGCCTTTCTTCAACTCTCTGTGACAGGACCTGTTCCCTTTAAATGAGGTATTATTAATTCTGGAGCATTTCTTTTCTTCTGTTAGTTGCTAAAAGCTGAGCATGTCACATTCCAACAAAAAGTCCTATAACACAACACAGCCTGAGGGCCTGCAGCACTGCTGAACACACCCCTTGCTTGCTTGATTTAGTGCTACTGCAGGGACACACACAGCACGTGCAGTTTACTGATTTGTAGACTGGTACAGCTCAAAGAAGATGCCATTTTTAGAAAGTGGAGGTGTGATCCATTAAACTACAGGGCCTCTAATGAAATTTACCCTCTTGCAAGGTTCATAAACCCAAGCAGTAGTTTGATTAGCTTATTTAGATATCTTTTTTACTTCTTTCTACTTTCCCTGGGTTAATTCAGTGGTGGATTATTTTCCCAACATTGCGATACACTCAAATGAGCTTTCAAACAGAGTTTTTGAAAAGTTAAACTTTTAATATAATCATACATTTCCTCTTAAAAGATATCACTGGGTTTTACAAGCTTTATAGAAGTAAAACTTCATCCATGACTGAAAAATAGCTAGAACATAACAATACTGCATTAGTCTAGGACAGAAAGTGAAGAATAACATGCCCAAATGAATCTGTAAGAAGTTGAGTTGAGCAAAATACAATCCTCTAAATGGGAATTTGAACAAAACACTGATATGAAGGCTGCAATTCTTGAAATAAGTTTAATAGGATTTGTAATTAGTACAAGTGTTCATGGGCTCAGCTTTGTCTTATACACACCGACACATACATTTATTTTAATGGTATCACCATCTAGCTGCTACATCATTTTAAGATGCTGATGTGATGTGTTCAGCTAATCTGTTCTGAAATAGAAGTGGCCCACTTGCCTAAAGAACTAGAAGAATAGAAAGGCACTGTTAAGTGTGAAGGAGACTGGTTTTGAAACTTTGAAGGGTCTGTTTTATTTAGACCTCAAGAGAGGTGTTTTGGTTTTGGTTTTTGGGGTTTTTTTTTTTTTTTTTGCCCCTTTCGTTGTTGGGGTGGGAGTTGGCAGAAAATTGTGCCACACAGGGTGTTCCACCAAGGAACAACTTCTATTACAATAAAGCCAAGATTATACAATGATAATCAATGTTTTTGTTTTAAAATGACTTTGTCACATATGTTTTTCACTCTTTGGGCAGCAAAAGACCAAACATCAGCCATAATATTTTGGACTATCTCTGCTGTTAATTTCCAGAGTCATCTGCAATCTAACATAACGTTTTGTACGTGCACAGCTGTCCAATGCACTTTTGTTTACCTTGTCTGAATCTTTGTCATACTGGCTGTTTCCAGTATTCTGTAATTTCACACTGCTAATGTTTTCACGTAAGCTTCGCTATTTTGAGAATATAAAAGTGCTGCAGTTCCGGCTGTTGTAATTAAGGGTCTACCAACAGATATTCTGGAAGAAGATTCCAAGCAATATGTCATTGTAAATACTCACAAAGGATTGTTTAAATATAATCAGTTACCTTTTGGTGTGTAGCCCCTGCTATTTTCTAAAGAACCATGGAGGGATTGCTTCAAGGAATTCCACCTGCAGCAGTATATCTGGATGATATACTCATCACAGGTACCCCAGATAGAAGAAAATTTAGCAGAAGTGTTAAACAGGCATAAGGAAGCATGTCTGCACCTAAAAAGGGATGTATCTGGGTTATAAAGTGGATGCCCAGGGGCTACACTCAGTGAAAGATAAAGTCAAGGCAACTAGGGATGTCCCAGCACCTAAGAATATTTTACAGCTGAATGCTTACTTAAGCTTGCTGAATTATGATGTTAAGTTTTTGCCAAATTTCTCAACACTTCTAATGCCTCTGTATATGCTAATTAAATATAGGTTTAAATAGTATCGGATAGCATCTCAGGAGTAAGTGTTTCAGAATTCAAAACTATTTCCGCAGTCTTCAGAAGTCCTGCTCCATTATCAAGCTGACAAAGAACTAATATTGACTTGTGATGCATTTCCTTGTGGAATTGGAGCTGCTTTAGGTCACCAGTTGGAGGATGGGTCAGAGGAACCAGCTAGATTTGTATCCTGGACTCTATCTTCTGCTGAACATAACTGATCATATATAGATTGAGAAGTATTAACTGTTATCTTTGGGGTGCAGAAGTTTCACAAATATATCTATGGGGGTAAATTTACAATTTGCACAGATCACAAACCTCGTTGTTTAATTAGATGAAAGCCAAGCCACAAATGGCATCACCCAGGTCCAGACAGAGAGCCTATAAATATCCCATTGTGCACAAAGCTAATAAGAAGTTAAGAAATGCAGATACTTTAGCCATTGCCTTTACCTGAGATACATGAAAAAGACAATTATGAAGAGAGAGTGTTACTAACAGACTATCTTGATACACCCCCAATGACAGCATTACAGGTAAAATCATAGACTGGTAAAGATCCAGTACATGCAAAAGTTAGAGAATTTGTGCAAAGATGATGTCCGCAGACCAAACCTAATCAGGAGCTCAAACCTTATTATATGTGATGCAGTGAACTTAGTATGCAAGATGGGTATGTATTTTGGGAAGCAAGGGTCAGCATTCCAAGTAATGAAGTAATAGATGAACTCCAGCAGATGCACCCAGGTACTACTAAAATGAAAATGTTAGCCCAGAGTTACATGTGGTGACCAAAGATGGATACTGATATTGAAAGTAAGGTACAATCTTGTTCTATTTGTCTACTGTGGCTCCACTCTATCCTTGTGATCAGCTAGATATGCCTTGGAGGAGAATACATATTGATTATGCTGGACCATTTCTGGGAAAAACATTTTTACTACTAGGGGATGCACATTCCAAATCAGGAGACATCTATCCCATGACTACATCCACTAGCGAAGCCACCACATAAAAACTAAAGACGAGTTTTAGTGTCCATGGTTTACCTGATATGCTTGTATTGAAAATTGAAGTTATTTTAGTACCATGGAATTCCAAAGATTTATGAAGCAAAACAGCATTTAACATGTTACATTAGCACCTTACCATCCACCATCAAATGTGTTAGCTGAATGGGCAATTCACTCATTTAAAGAAGTTATTAAAAGAATACCTGGAGGTACTATAGATACAGAAGTGTCTCGTTACCGGTTTAATTGTCAGGTAACACTGCAGTCAACCACAGGTCTGTCCCCACAAGAGATGTTAATGGGAAAGAAATTAAGATCAAGTTAGAACTTATGTATCCATAGTTAATTGGAAAAATACAGCAAAAACAATGGGAAAAAAGCAGTAACATGATAAACACGCTAAAGAATCAGGGGGTAGCCGTGTTAGTCTGTATCTACAAAAACAACAAGGAGTCTGGTGGCACCTTAAAGACTAACAGATTTATTTGGGCATAAGCTTTCGTGGGTAAAAACCTTACTTCTTCAGATGCAGGTTTTTACCCATGAAAGCTTATGCCCAAATAAATCTGTTAGTCTTTAAGGTGCCACCAGACTCCTTGTTGTTTATGCTAAAGAATGTAGTTTTGCTGTTGAAGAAGCTGCCTTTACTAAAACCTTTCATCCTGGTTCCAAATGGATGCCAGATATCATTCAAGATATAAAAGGACCAGTCTCCTACATAGTAATTCTGGGGGATGGCAGGGTTGTGCGCTGACATGTGGCTCATATGAAAAAAAGGATTGTGGTAAACTCTGGAGATGTTAGTAAAGCAACAATGGAATTGCCACTGGAGAATGCCCAGTTAGTTTCATCATCAGTTTCTGGAAGCCTGGAGGGGCAGCAGCCTGATACAAGATCAGCAACAGTGGATACACCTCATGAACAGAGTTTCAAGTTTCCACATTGCAGAATGACAGGTTTGATAGTGCTCCTGAAAGTTCTGCAGTGATGGTGGAATTACCTTTTGCAGAGGTTGATTTGAGGAGTTCTATACGTGAGAAATGTTCACCTACATATTTGAAAGGTTATACCATGTAATAGTGCCTGAGTGTGTGTTTGTGTATTTATTTTACTATCATTTGCCATTTGAAATGCATTATTAATTATTATTGTTGGTTTTCTAAGGTAGGTAGTAAACCGACTCATGAGACAGCTCATGGTGTCTGACACCATCAGGTGGTCCAGAGACATCTACACGGAACACATCATGAGACACCGTCAGTACCAGGTCGAGTAATCAAGACCGCTGGTCAGGGAAATAACCCATTTCCTTCCCTGATGAACCAAGGGACGCACCCCACCCATGTACTTATTCATTATACTAATACTGACTTGGACTCTAAATACATTCTATGGGTGGCGTACCTGAGACCACTTATCCACTGATGTTTTAAAAACTCCCACACCCCAATCTGGGTCTATGCTGGTTATATACTATGTATATATCCTGTGAACCTTGTAACCGATACTTGTAATCCCTCATAAATCAAGCCTGACCCCAGATGTACAGTACCTTCCCTCTTAACTTGTGAAAATTTGATTTTAAACATTAGCTTTAATAAAAAATTGTAAATACCTAAAAGGGGGAAAATGTTATAATCTGTATGGTAAACCAATCACTAGGGGGTGGGCAGATAGTTAAACATGTGTGCTCTTTAGTTTAGTTTTGCTTGTTGTTGGCAACTGCAGAAATATGGGGCCTGCAGAACCATTGCAGACAAATGCATGTGTTGCCCGAATAAAGGCTATTAATACTTAAAGAAGCTGTTGTACATTTGGTTTATGATAGAACATTATCCATAATGGAACAACTTCAACAGGAAAGACTAAAAAATATCTCATAGCTCAGTGGTTAGGAAAAAGTTCAAATCCTTTCCTGCCATCAGGTAGAAGAGAGATTTGAGCCTGGATCTCCCACATCCTGCGTGAGCACTCAAACCATGGGGTAAAAGTTATAAGGTGAGCAACACCAGCAGTGACACAAGACTACGTCCTCCTGCAGCAGCCAGAAGTTGAGTGTAGCCTGACCCAGTAGACTTTCTCTGAGAACACTTACTAGATTGGGCCACACAATGAAGGTATTCGCATTGTATCTATTTTCCTCTGGTGTATGGATCATACTGGGGCTTAGAAATGAGAAAGGCATCTGAACGTGTAAAGTGAGACAGCAGTGCACATCTCCAGAGAAACTTAGGCTTGAGAATGTATTGATGGAGTCTATCAGAAAACATCTCCAGGCACTGCAGATGCTCCTCAAAAGTATGAGCAAATACTATGACATCATCAAGGTAAATTAATACTGCTGAGAAGTTTAAATCCCCCAAGACATGCTTCATCAGCCTCCAGAAGGTAGTCGGGGCATTCTGTAGACCAAAAGGCATCTGATTACATTCAAACAGATCCATAGGGGTGATGAATGCTGTCTTGGGCTTATCCTGCTCCACCATTTCCACCTGCCAGTACCCTGAGGTTAGGTCTACTGTGGAGTAATATCTGGCTCCTAGGGCACCCAGGACTTCCTCAATATGGGGCAGAGGAAATGTATCTGGTGTGGTCTTAGCATTCAGCTGTCTGTAATCAATATGCATTCGCATAGAACCATCTTTCTTCCTTGCCACCACCATCAGTGAAGCATATGGGCTTTAACTTGGTCTAATTTCTTATGCCTCCATCATCCCCTGCAAGTGTTTGCAGACTTCCTGGTATTGTGCCAAAGATATTCTCCTATTGGGTTGCCTCACAGGAATAGTATCAATCGGGTATCTCATGCTTGACAGTGGAAGTGCAGCCCAAGTCAAGGTCATTTTGAGAGAATATTTCTGCATTCCGCCTCAGCAATCCTTCCAATATCTTCACTCAAGCTGGTTCCTGCACAGATGCCTGACAGGTCCACTTTTGTCATAGCAGTTCTGGCCTGTGCCACTTCCCTCATTTCTTGTCCTGGAGAATATTTTAAGTTGCTGCCCGCATTAGTCATGCTGTAGACTACTGAAGGGGTAGCTAGATGCTGATTCTTCTTTATTGCAGCAATTGTGTGTCCTATATTTTGCAGATAAATATCAGCCTTCCTGTGTTCAAGATCCGTTATGCCTTCCTCCACCCTCAAACCTTCTGGCAGGTGACTCTTAGCATCAGGTTCTATCAGAACAGTGTCTGGTCCCCACGCTATATCTCAGGGGGGGCCTTCACAGGTACACTTTTTCCTTCTCAGCTCTTAACAAGATGGGCTGCTTGCCAGCATAATCTTAAGAATGGCCTCTCTTGGCCAGAGAGCACTTGCTTATAGGCTGTATACCTGGCTAATGACGTCCCTTTCAGACAGTCCAGGAATTGTTTCCCCTATTGGTTAGCTAAATCCTTCCAATTGGAATGGATGCCATTTGTCCCTAACAACATGGGGACTCCCTAGCAGTACTTCATCCTGAGCACCACAAGGACAGGGACTCTCTTGTAGGTTTTTCCAAGAAAAGATAAATCTAATTTGATTGCTTCTTGATGGGAGACCCCTGGGCCCTGGCTCCCTCTATTAGGATAGCTACAGGCATGGGGTGCAACCTGCCCAGGGTAGGGAGGTTTCTCCAGAAATCCTCTGTGATGGTTGTGACTTGAGACCCTGAATAAATTAGGGTCTTGCACAGGATACCATTCATCTCCACAATTTTCTCATTCAAGGGCCCCACCAGGCTGGAATGCCAGGTTGCAACTGGTAGCGTATGCTGGAAAGTTGTGCACACTGATGCTACTCAGGGACTTCCCACCAGCTCTACACCCTTCACCTGCCCCTTGGTGTCAGGCTTTCACAGTTTAAAGAAGAGGGACCCTCGACTTGCCTTGGCCCCATGGGGTGGGACTGAAGGGGTTGATGGCAGCTCCATACTATGTGGCCTTCTTGTCCAAAATTATGGAATATGAAACAGCCTCTGGAACCCCAGACACTAACATCAGGGGTACCTTGATCACTTCCCCATCTAGAATTTTGGGGTATCATCTTCGCTACTGCAGCTTGCTGCAGTACCTGTGCCTCCAGTTATCCCATTCTCTCATGACTCTGTCTCTGACGGACAGTCAGTTCTTGGACTAGCCCAGCTAGGCGCTTCACTGCCTCTGGAATCACATGATTTGTGGTACTCCTGGGTGGAGGCACCTCAGGAGCAGTCTGCACAGTGCCGTCTGACAGGGCTGCTTGTTGCATGCTGTTTATCCTCTGGGCTGGCACATCCATTCTACCCTCTACATTCCTCTCCTGGGCCAGCTGACAGAGTTCTCCTTGCAGCTATTGGAATGTTAAGCAGAGAGGCAACCTGTTCCACACTTCTCATGCCCGGAAGTTCTCCATGAATTGCTGTGTCAATGTATAGTCCCGATCAGGGAAAGGACGCCCCTTGGAGCGTCTCCTCTACTACCCACAGCAGGGCCTCTAACTCGATGGCATAGGACAAGGCTGTCTCTCTAGGGCATTGACATCTCTCATAAAAGTCTGTCATGTGGTCCAGCAATAAATGGTAGTCACTATACTCTGCTCTAAGCTCAACAGCTCAGGCTGGAAAATGCTCCTGAGGTGGGAGGTTAAGGACTAATTTACTCTCCCCCCACTCAGGTGTCTTACGAGGGAGGGGAATTTCAAAGGCTCAGGAATGCCAGTGACAGCTAGCAGGTCCTGTATATCTTTTATCCTCTATCTCCACCCTGCAATCTGCATCATCACTGAACACAGGAACCTCACAGATCTGTTGCTGTTCAGAGAGGTATGGCATTACTGAGCTGCTCCCTAAGATGTCCTCCCCAATACTTTCTCCCATATTGGCAGGAGTCTCCCACTGAGGCTCTCTAATCCTTCTAATCTAATCACTGACTCCAAACCAGGGCCAGGCCAATACTGACCTCAGGAACCAGGAAGTTCTCTCAACATGCCACAGTTTGTAGTCCACAACTTGTAGTTCCCAATGCGGCTGCTGCTGAAGCACACTGGACCTTGGGTTACACATATATAGACAGTATACAGTGCAAGCCTACAAAAAGTAGACTGGACAAGGTCTGTACCAAGAAACTCCATATACACAAATAACAGGTGAAAACGTTTAAAAGGAAACATGTAAAGTTTTAACTTGGTTTACATTGTTTGTCAGTAATTAGGAAAAATCAAAATAATATCATTGTATTGAAGTGTAAGTTAATACCTTCTAGTTAACAGCTCATCATTCTGTATGAAATGAAACTGAGGAACAGAGAGAAGAAGAAACAGCTGAAGAAAAGATTAGAACACACATACAAAAAGGAAGTGAGAGAGGAGAATGAGGCAAAGTGTTGAATGAGATGGGAGTACCCACAAGCCAGTAAGATGTGGACTTGCAGTAAGATGTATTCATAAAGAGGCTTTCAAAAATGGGTATCTAAAGTTAGGTTTCCATAGCCACATTTAGGTACTATTTGGTCCTGGCTGGATGTTCAGCACTTTGGAATAGCTGACCACTGCCTGCTTAAGAATGAATTTAATAGCCCAACTTTAAAATCTTGGTCAAGACTGTTATTCACAGCCTAATTTAAATGATTTAAGTGGTGGACCTTTCATTATTTCCTTTGCTCGTAGTTTTCATGAACTCCTCCACACTTTTTCCAGTAGTCGTTCTTTGTTATGTTGTGTATATTTTGTTCTTTTAGTTTTTCCTCCTGAGACAATTTTCCTAGCTTGCATCCCTCCACCCCTAAACGAATTTTATGTTGCTTTCTACCCAGCTTGTCACCACTCTAGCTGCCATTTTCCTATATTTCTGTCATCCTTGCGGGTGTTTTCATGACCTCACTATTTAATATCTTCTGCAAATGTTATTAATACACTTCTTAGCATTCTTTTCCAGATCATTAATAAGAAGGTGCTGCACTCTTATTGACACATTAGACCATAAAGTCTCTTTTGGAGCAATTAGCATCTATCGAGTCAATGACGCATCTCAAAGAGATTCCCTCCGTGAATCTTGTCATAGTAAACCTGAGTGAGACAGAAATAGTACTTTCAGATTGTCAAATAAAGATCTAATAACTCCATAATAACATAGTTACGTAATAGTCTAATAACTGACATGGCATTATAGACCACTCAGTAAATAACATGCATTGCAAGGTTTATAATTACCTTGCTACATGAGACCATAATGTTGCCTAAGCACCCATTATGTACCATCCATTATTAGATACTGTAATAAACATTTTAGAAACTGCATTTATAGATTCACATAATTTATTTTTTTAAAAAGAAAAAAATATAGTGAAAAACAAAATAAATAAAGCTATATGGTTCAGACTAACAATATTTTCTTCACTTAATCGCTTATGGATGGATATAGTAAATGTGAAGAGTGCATGGTTTCATTATCTGTGTTCTAATAATGACAGCAGGCAGCAAGGGAGTGTGGGGTAGTTAAGGATTACAGGAAGCATTAGTCAGGCATTTTTAGCTTGATCTGAATTTCTTTGCATTTGATGAACGTTTCTCTTAATTTATTCTCAGCTCTTAATGAAATTATCTGTGGCATTGGCTCTCATGACGCAGATACAAGTCATGCCAAGGCTCGGCTTTAATTTCTTCACACTCCAGTGATATTTAATGTGCCGTGTATTGAGTATTATTTTGGACTTGTGAAAGACAAGCCACAAGACTGTGTTTTGTCACAATCTTACTGTATAGAAGTTCCACATTGAATATAAAGGAGGATGACTGTTATGTTACCGAATATTGGGTAGTGTTAAACCTATTTTTCATATTTAAGAAGATTATCTTGAATCCTTCTTTTCACCAACCAACTTTTATGTAAGATTAAAGGAGACCAACTGGTAATGAAAAAGGTTAAGGACGTGGTGCTTCTGAAATTTCTCTATGAGTGGAGACACAAGGGCAACAAATAAAATGAAATGAAACTTCCAAAATGGGAAATACATTTCAACTTTATGTGCTTTCCATTACTTTTTAGTCACTGCCATTGCTGAAGAAAATTCCATTTTTGTCACTGTTGACACAAATAACAGAAAGGCTGCCAGACTTCTGCAGCCTGAGGCGGATGGTGGTGGGGAATCATATATCTTCTTTTTTTGATATGGGGAGGTAGGTAATAGGAAAGTGAAAAGTATGGGGGCTGCACTTTGAGTCAAGAATAGTATCTAGACTACAGAAGAAGTAGGTTCATCAAATAGTTAAATGATAGACTATTTATTAAATCCTTAATAGTTTTGTGCTTAGATATTTCAGATGTTTTAGACACTTCAGTGGGATTCTGAATGGGTCCAAGAGTTTGTGTCAGAGGATGCTTTGGAGCATCAGGGCCTCAGCTGATATTACATTGTTCAGCATTACCTACAGACTACCTCAATTATATTGCATTGCAAAGTTAGTTTGTAAATATGTTCATTATTGTGTGACAAATGCGATTTGCACTAAATTGTTCCATTATTAATGTAAACCACAAAACCATATGACAAGAGTTGATGACAAAATACTGAAAACCAAAAAGAAACAAACTGAGAAATCAAAAGTGCAAAACTTTTTTTTAAAGTAAGCCCCAGCTACTAAAGAGTTAGAAGAACTTTACTCATCATTGTTACACTAGCATGACTATAATATGCAAACATCTGTGTTAAAAGAGTATTACGGTTGCAAAGTTATGCGCTCAAAAATTAGGAAATGCTAAAATTAAGGTTATCTGTATGCTGTAATAGCATTCCCTGTAATAGTTTCAGTTCCACGTGCAGGGCCAGTTAGACAGGCAGAACTGCATGGTCTCAATGTGTGGATGAGACAGTGGTGTAGGGAGGAGGAATTTAGGTTTATTAGGAACTGGGGAAACTTTTGGGAAAGGGGGAACCTATGCAGGAAAGATGGGCTCCACCTAAATCTAAACAGAACCAGATTTCTGGCGTATTAAATTAAAAAGATCATAGAGCAGTTTTTAAATTAAGATCTGGGGGAAAGCTGACAGGTGTGGAGGAGCATGTGGTTAGGACAGCGACATCCCTTAGGGTAGGGATTCTCTATATCCTAGTAAAGAGGAGAGGATAGAAGTTGGTAAAGTACAGCTAGGAGCTGAAGACAAAACTGAGCAGCATACTAAGATCATAAAAATATAGCCACTGTAGAATTATTATCTGGGGATTGGTCAAACATTTTGTACATTACCTTAAAACTGAACAATGTAATTTTTGAAAGGATAAGAGTTTGCTTTCGGGTCTGATAAAAGGATATAAACAAGAGCTGGTTGGAATTTTTCCTTTGGAATTATTTTGCAACTGAAAATGAAGTTTCCATGGGAAAATTTCATTTTTGCTAAAAATATTTGATTTTTCCACTAGAAAAACTTGAAACTAAATATTTTGTGTTGATTTGATCTGAATTAGAATATTCTGTTTTATTGAAATGTCCCCAAATGTTTTAACTTGAATCAATTCAAAAATATTAAAATGTACTTCCCTGGTGCATTACTTATGACCGTTGTAATTTGGGCTCCATTGTATCCTATGGACCATGTTCCCTGGCAGACTAAGTCTCCCATGATGCACTCCGTCATATGAGTCCCCTGAGGCACCATGCAGCTCAGTAAGCTGGGTCTGCATTGCATTTTGGAGATGTGATCCTCCAGGGACTAACACAATCGAGGCCTGAGCCACAACTCTTATGAGGCAAGAGAAATGAAGTTTAATGGTGATTTGACGCAAAACAAAACATTTTGGGTCAATTCAACAAAATGGAATGAAAGGTTTTCATTTCAGAAATGTTGAAATGTTTTGATCAAACATTTCTTAATCAATTTTTGGGGGGGAAATTCTGTCCAAAATTTCAACTTTTCATCCCATTTCAGGATGAAAAGGAATGTTGGAATTTCTCATGGGATAGAAATTCTGAATTTTGCTCAGCTATTATCTTAACCATGCTTTAACTGAAAAATTCAATACAACCATAACTCTGCAGTTACTATTTATGGTATCCTATGCAATGTTAAAATATAGGTCTTTCCCTATACCTTTCATGCTGATTCATTGTTGTTGTAACATAGTTTTTCCTGCCCTCAACAAATCGATTGCATCATTAATGAAGGATATCAGGCCTTCTGACTTCTCTGCCAATTCAAAGCTTATTCATTTTCATCCAATTCATTATTTTTTTCTACATCAGCACATTTACTAGTTGGTCTATTGATTAAGATTACTTTAATTCATTTATTTTCTGTATGATACAATATAAGTGCATGGTAATTTATAGATAAATGTGAATGTCTTTCCCCTGCCCCCATAACCTTACAATCTTGCTTAGACATAATACAAAGGGGTACAGGAAGATGAACATGAGAACATAGGAATGGCCATACTGGGTCAGAGCAATGGTCCATTTACTCCAGTGTCTTGTCTTCCGACAGTGGCCAATGTCAGATGCTTCAAAGGAAATGAACAGAACAGTGCAATTATCAAGTGACCCATCCCCTGTTGTTCTATCCCAGCCTCTGGCAATCAGAAGCTTAGGGACACCCAAAGCATTGAAAGATCATGAGATGCTCTAATATCATATTTTTCTATTACAGGCAGAGCTGTATTATTATAGGCAGTGTCTCCTATACTTAAGGTTGCCCATTATTTCCCTTATAATACCCTGTTTTCAGTTGCTTATGACTTTGACATATTTTAACTATTTGGGCTGAAATTTTCTGTGCTGGGTGTCTCCCTCAATCACTTCAGAGAGTATGTTTAGGGGAAAAATACGTTATTTTCCCCATGTAACGATATCTAAGTTCATGCATGCTCAGTAGAAGCATTTGGCAGCTAAATTCTCCAAGTGTCCCATCCACACTGAGCAAACTCCATCCCAGGGCTGCAGGGACTGAGCAGGACTTTCTCTGTAATTGCTTCCAGATGCTGTGGGCCACTGTGGTACTAGGAACCAGAACTGAGAACAAGGACTTCTTGTAAAAAGGGAGAATCTGAGGATACCAAAGACAAGAATTGAGGAATGCCAATGAAGAACAAAAAGTAAGAAGAGATGCCACCAAATGAGGCATGTGATGATAGATGTCAGAAGAAAACCAACTGAGCTTGTAGGACTCTGAAAGTTCAGGATGGAGAGGTAGTTAGAGAGAGGAGTGATATTAGGGAAGGGAGCAAATCAACCGAGGAGGACAAACATGGCTAAGAAGTGTGTCACTCATTACCTTAATGGGATCAGTCTCAGTGAGGTGTAGTTTGCAGAAACCAGATTACAGAGATTCCAGGAGCTACAGACGATGCAATGAAAATTGGCAGCCTGCTCAAGAAGTCTATATGGGAATGGGTGGGAGGGAAATAGGCAGGAGGAATCAAGTAAGATTTTTAAGGACAAGAAGTAGTAGCATATTAACAGGCAGAGGGGAAAGGAACCTGCTTAGAGAGAGAGCTTGTCATTAGTGGGAGGATGATAGTGGTAACAAGAGAAGTCAAGACATGGGGAAGGATAGGATCACAGGTCCATGTTGATGGATCAAAGGAGGATTTTTATCAGGGACATCTCATAGTCAGTGTTTGCTTAAAGGAGAAAAGGGGATGGAGAAGGAAGAAATTTACAAGTATGGTAACCTCATGTTTTTCTTGCAATCTTGCTGACCCAGGTTTTCCCAGTCCTAGAACCTTACTGAAACGTGGACTATTGATGTTTCCCACCTTGGCTTTCATGCTGCTTTTGGTTGTAGCAGCTGCGGTTTTAAATGTAACATACTGTCTGCTTGTGATTCTGCATCACGGACCAGATTTTGAACTTTACTCCATATATGAGCAACTATCCACAAGTAGTCCCATTAAATTTAGTTGAGTTTTTGAGTTACACATGTGAGTAACTGCTCAACAATGTGAGTAAAGTATTCACCATCTGACTTTATGTATAAAACAGATTTATGATTGTTTGATTTTGTCCTGTTATACATTGCGGATAATTTCCTAAAAGGAAATTTTTCACATAGGAAAGATTATACCAGATGTTGGGGGAAGGGGAGAAAGCACGGTATGAACCAAGTGTCATCCTTTGAATGAGATGCTAAGCTCTGGTAGCTCCCCTGGTGAAAGATAAGATTCCATAGCACATATTTAAAGGCATAAATGATAACCTTGGTTTCCTAGACCTACATTTATTCTCTCTCTCTCTCACGCATACTTCCATTTCCAATGTTGAGCATGAGCAATTGCCGAGCACATAACTGCAGAAGAGCTATATGACGAATCTGTCAGACCTAGGACGACTCAGTGAATCTACGGAAGTAGTCTGCTGTCTGTAGCAGAAAATGCTTTGACTCCTGAAGTATGAAGCTGTCAAACCAAGTGGAGATTTAAAATTACATATAGGTAATTTTTTTGCTGTCTTCCACAGTTGGCATAAACCTTCTAAATGATGGCATAAAAATGCTAAATTTCAGAGAAAAGTTTGCAATAGATAAAGCTTTTTTAAAAAAAATGAAACTTTTTAAAAGTGAATTTTCTGCAGCTACTATATGTTAGATACAGTTGGAAGCCTGAGTCCTTTGGCACAACCCAAGCACAATTTGGGCACTGGCAATATAATCTTTTACCGGCTGCCTCCTTGTTGCACATCATTCGCAGCTCAGGTGTACCATTTCTAAAGGTGAGAGGTTAGATTGTAAGTTTTTAGTGGCAGGGACCATCCTTTCATATTTGCGAGCACAGGGGAGCCTCGTACTAGTTGGAGATTTGGGGTGCTGCAACAATACAAATAAAGTACTTCAGTCCCCAGGCACAATCAGTCCTTGGTCCCTCTGCTCAGACTGCCTATTGGGATAACTATTTTTTGTAATATGGGCAGTTGTTCTATACTTATCTTATTTGAAAAGCAAAGAAAGGATGGATATTCATGCTGATTTACAATGTTTCTTGGTTCACAGATCATGTGTTTCCTTATGGTTGTACAGCACTGCCCACACATGCCATGGTTCAATTAAATAATAATAACACTATTAATTATTAACTAAGAATTGGAATGAAATTCATTCATTCAGTGTAGGCTCCTTCAAATATTCAACAATTAGGATTATTGGTAATTCTAGTCAGTGGGCTGTGTTGACCTGGTGGTCTGCAAATGAAAGCTTACCTATTCTGTGTGGTTCCCTGAACTCTCATCTCCACCCTCTGAACAAAATCAGTTAAACTTCTAAAAAGGAGAAGCTATTGAATGTCCTACACAGAGTCCAATGCAGCTTCAACAACACAGAGTAAAGGTTACCTTGTTGTGCCTCATGCCCTTCTATAACATCGCTTTCAGCTACACTCAAAGCTCTGAAAACCGGAACTTAAATTAACGTGAAACTTGAATGTTTGAAAACCAGAAATACAAAGTTAAGGTGCATGCCACACCTGCAGTGCAACCTTAGTTCTGCTCTTGGAGCTGGCAACAACCATTGAGAATGATTCACTAAAGGGAAGACGTGGGGGTGTGTGCCATAATAAGTAGACATAAGGAACTTCTAAGAAGATGTGCCATTATTTGCCATTATTTGCATTGTGCAGCCCAGGTTAATAATGACCACCAGGACAGATGTGACAGGCATACTACTGGTGTAACCCTAACAAAGAGGATCCGTGGAAGAGATAACCATAGCCACATGGAATGTAAATACCGGAGTTGATGGGAGAGCGCTCAGTGGTCGATTTATCGCGTCTATACTAGATGCGATAAATCGACCCCCGCTGGATCGATCGCTGCCCGCTAATCCGACGGGTAGTGTAGACAAGCCCTAAAACAAGGAGCTTCCCCGGTGCTGATATTGGAAGTGATCACAACCTTGTGATGCTAAATTTTTGGCTGCAGCTAAGGAAAATCGTCAGGCCAAAATTCACCAGAATCAAGTTTGACGTAGAAAGACTCAGAGATGTCCAAGCAATGATTGGCAGAAAATTTGCCCTGCTGTTTGGTCTAGAGGAAGACGTAAAAACAATGACCAACAATTTCAATGCTGTAATGAATGAGGCAGCAATGGACATCCTTGGGAAACATCGTAAGAAGACAAAACCATGGGTCACAAATGAAATACTACAAATGTGTGACATTAGAAGAGAACTTAAGAGAGACAAGAACAGCACTGAGGGAGCTGATATATACAGAGTGATAGGCAGAAAGATCAGGAAAGGAATGAAGGTGGCCAAGGAGATATGGATTGAAAAACAATGCACAAAAATTGAAGAGTGTATTAATAATAAAAATAGCAAACGAGGCTTCCAGGTTGTACAAGATCTGATGAAGGAGAGATGGACCAAAGCTAATGCAATCCAAGACAAAGAAGGGAACAGTCTTATAGAAGAAAGGGACATCATCAATAGGTGAACAAACTACTGTTCTGATCTATACAACCACCAGACAAAGGGAGATCCTAGTGTCTTAGACAGCCCAGATTCAACAGAGGATGACTTTCCAATACTACATGAAGAAGTGGAGACAGCTGTGAAATCACTCAAGAACGGAAAGGCTACAGGTATTGACAACATCCCAGCCGAATTGATGAAGTTTGGAGGAGAAATAGTAATAGATGTACTCACCAAGATCTGCAACAAGATCTGGCAGACAGGTGAGTGGCCCTGCATGTGGACACAGTCACTAATTATCGCTCTGCCAAAAAAAGGCAAACTGCAATTGTGTCAAAATTACCAGACCATAAGCTTAATTAGCCATCCCAGCAAAGTGATGTTGAAAGTCATGTTGAACAGATTGAAGCCACAAGCAGACAATAGCATCATTGAAGAACAGACTGGCTTTCATGCTGGAAGAAGTACCACAGAACAGATTTTCAACCTTTGTGTTCTATGTGTGAAGTACTTACAACACCAGCAGGACATCTACCACGACTTTGTTGACTTCGAGAAGGCATTTGACCGAGTATGGCATGAAGCTCTCTGGGCAACTATGAAGAAGTACAATGTTGATTGCAAGCTTATTCTTACCATTAAATAATTGTATGCCAAGGCCAGCAGTGCAGTTCTCGTCAATGGCACAATAGGAGAGTGGTTTCACACCACTGTTGGAATCCAGCAAGGCTGCCTTCTTTCGCCCACACTGTTCAACATCTACTTGGAGCGCATAATGACTGATGCCCTAGAAGATCACATATGCACAGTTAGCACTGGGGGGGTGAACAATCTCAAATCTTTGGTTCGCTGATGACATTGATGGTCTGACAGGCAGCGAATATGAACTTGCCAAACTTGTGAAACGATTGGATGAAACCTCCGCAAAACATGGCATGGAAATCAGTGCAGAGAAAACCAAGCTGATGACAAACAAACGTGATGGGATCAGCTCACATATCACTGTCAGTGGACAAGAGCTGGAGACAGTGAAACAGTTCAAGTATTTGGGGGCAATCATCACTAATGAAGGATCCAAGGCAGAAATTTGGGCAAGAACTGCGCAAACAACAGCAGCAGCAGCAAAGTTAAGCCAATTTGGAGGAATAAGAACATCTCCCTGGAATTCAAACTGAAACTGTTGCATGCATTGGTCATCTCCATATTTTTGTATGTGTGAGACATGGACCCTTACCACAGAACTTGAACAGAAAATACAGGTAGTCAGGGGTGAAAGTAATTTAAAGGACTTACCGGTACTCTGGAGTCCTGAGCAGGTGGCATGGCCTCAGCTGGAAGAGGCGGGGCCTTTAAATTCCCCGGGCCCTGTAAATCAAGATTTAAAGGTCCCGGGGCTCTGGCTGTGGCTGGGAGCTCCGGGGCCTTTAAATCACCCCCAGAGCTCCCAGCTGCAGAGGCGGCTGGGAGCCCCATGGCTCAGGGGTGATTTAAAGGGCCCGGGGCTCCCACTGCTACCACAGTGGAGCTCCAGGCCCTTTAAATCACAATGGGAGCCCTGCTGCTGCTACTCCAGGGCTCCGGCAGTGGGGCTCGGGTGGCGCTTTAAAGGGCTTGGGGCTCCCCGCAGGGGCTGGAGCCCCTGGCCCTTTAAATTCCCGCCTGAGGCCTGGTGCCGCTACTCCGGGGCTCTGGCAGCGAGGCTTGGGCGGCGCTTTAAAGGGCCCGGGGCTCCGCCACTGTGGGGAGCCCTGGGCCGTTTAAAGCGCCGCCTGAGCCCCGCTGCCAGAGCCCCAGGGCAGCAGCGGCAGGGCTTGGGCGGGGATTTAAAGGGCCCGGGGCTTCACGCAGTGGCGGAACCCCGGGCCCTTTAAAACACCGCCCGAGTCCTGCTGCCGGAGCCCCGTGGCAGCGGCAGCAGGGCTCCCATGGTAATTTAAAGGGCCCAGGGCTCCCCACAGCGGCCGGAGCCCTGGGCCCTTTAAATCATCATCAGCAGGGCCCGCTACCCCAGGGCTCTGGCAGTGGGGCTCAGGGGGCAATTTAAAGGGTCCGGAGCTCCAGCGGCTGTGGGTCTGGTCCGGCACAGCGTACTGGCTTTTGCCGATATGCTGTACCGGGCCGTACCGGCTTACTTTCTCCTCTGCATGTAGTAGAGATGAGATGCTTCCGTAAAATCCTGGGCATCTCCTACTTCAACCATGTCACAAATGAAGAGGTCCGCAACATCATCACCCAATGCTCTGGGTCATATGAAGACCTCCTGACAACCATGAAGAAGCGCAAGCTGACGTGGTACAGCCATGTAACATGATCATCTGGCCTATCCAAGATCAGTCTCCAAGGGACAGTACAGGGGAAGACAAGAAGAGGTAGACAGAAGAAGAGATGGATTAACAACATACAAGAGTGGACATTAATGGAATTCACGGCGACTCAAGCACTGACGCACAATCATCAGGGGTGGAGACAATTGGTTGATTGCTCATCAATGATGGTGCCCTAATGACCAATGCGGTTATGGGAGTGATGATGATGAAGATGAAATGAAGGCAATGCCTCAGAAAGCATCCTCAGGGAAAGAATGAAGGGGGTGTAACATTCAGCAAGTTTGGGGTGGTTTGTGTGGAGTAAGCTCAGTGTTTGAGTGTAGGCCAGGTGTGACCAGGTTTGCTATGCATGACTTAAACCAGAGTTTCAGGTTAGCAGGAAGTAGGTGTTACATTTTGACCCTCAGTGCTCATGTGCTCTGTTACCAGAGTGCTCGGTAGCATCTCTGAGGGTAAAGTGCTAGTAGGTGTGTTATCAGCATGTTGTCGTATCGTTCAGAAAGGGCAGTGTGTCACAGGGATGGTACATAATTTCCATGTGTGCCTCCTTGTTTTGAGAAGTTTGTTTGCATTACCTTAACTCTTCATTTGCTGTTTTTTCAAGTTTGGAAGAGATAAAGCCTCAGACTATAACACTAATTAGAGGTAATATTTGCTATGCTGCTTAAGGTCAAGACTGTACCAGTATGAAAAGGAAGATAGGGCCCATTTCTCAGAGGTGTTGCATACTCCCTACTAGCACTGAAGTCACTGGGAACTAGACATGCTCACCATCTCTGGAAATCAGGTCCATATACTATTATTATTTATTTTATTGTTTTATTACCGTTTATTATTAGTCTTTTTAAGGTGGGAAGACACAATTTGGTTCAAATTCTGGTATTTCTCACCAAAAAGTGTTTTATTTGCTTGTTTATGGACTCAAAGTGTGATCCAGAACCATTTCTGATTAAATTTTAGAGTCATTGATTGGTTCAGTCTCTATCAGCTCTGGTTTAGTTCTTATTTGGGAGCACTTCAGTCTGCCAACTGGAATTTTGTCACTGGCACAGGCTTGGAGTCACATTTCTTGTGACTGAAAATGGCTGAATAAGCAGGGCACAGTTACACAGGAGTTATGTGCATCCTCTCTGGGACTGTCTGGAGCATGAGTGGTTCAGCAAACTGCAGAGGAGACTAGGGGTTACTTTTGAAGCCAGAAGAGGGGCAGTTACAAGAATTCTGCACCCTTTATTAAGCACAGATTGATGTGATGCTACTGGGGAGTGACAGGTGCGCTATATGCTAGCGGATGGGCAACGTTTGAAGAGGGATTCTGGAAAGGACAAACACAGTGTGTGTTTGTCCAGTCAGCAATTGCTGACCAATAAATCCATCCCTGTGGATGAAATAAGGGATGGACTTTACTGGTAAGAATAGAATAAAATGGTCCAATCTAACAGTGGGTAAAAGGACACAAGGAGAACTGGTCAAAATTGTTTTATTAAAAAATAATCAAAGAATAGTGTTTCACAGAAAATGAAATGTTATGTCAAAACATTTCATAAAATTTTGCATTTTTCAAGAAAAAATTGAATAGAAAATGTGAGTATAATGTTTTGGCTTTTCTTTGGCCATTTTGATTTTTTTTTATTCCCCCTGAAAAATAATTTTGATACTCTATAACTTTTGTTTGGTGCCTGAGTTTTGCCACAAATTCCCATGTGGTATTCTATGACTGGATGAATGGTCAGATAAGGAATGGTAGAGTGGACACTTGGCTCTGTTGACCTGAATGTCAAAGAGTTTGAACTGCTGTTCGATTTGTGATACAGATGGTGGTGAGGCCAGGATATACTGCATGATTGACCATCTTGCTGCGTTCCCTATAGGGTAGCTGAACTGTATCCCCCTCTACAGTTAGGGAAGAGGGATTTGAGGATGGTGTTTGTCACTGACCAGTTCAATTTGCAGCTCATTTGCTGTTTTTTTTCAGTTCTACAGAGATTCTGGGCTGGTCTTATGCATTGTGCATCTGATCATCTGCTATGGGGGGATACCTGTAGAGATGCCAGGCTATTCCTTCCCCCATACACTTCCTGAATCTTTAACGGGGAGAACAGGATTGGTGGGTGGTATTGCTGGAATGGAAAACTGCAGTTCCTGTCATCCTCCAGGGCCTCTCTGTCTGCCCCCAGAACTGCTTTTTCTTGTAGAGCACTTCCTAGGGGAGCGGAGATGTAGAAATGGCAGCAGTCAGCTGAGAGTGGTTTGGGAGTACCTGATGGGATCTGCGCTTCGAAGTAGAAGGCAGTGTGAGTAGAAGACCAAACCTTATGTACCAGTAGGTGGTGTGGGAGACAGGGCTGGCAGATCCTTGGAACCTTGCAGCACGACCCATCTCTCTTTCCCCTCAGTACTTCTGGGTGCTTCCTCCTGAGGTGGCTCCAGAGGGCACTGGTCCTTGAATTGTGTTCCTTTCTAGCCTATGAGCTCCCCTGGCAATGATTTCAGGAAGCCAAACCTGGCTTCCCTGCAACCTCTAAGAACTGTTCCAAGATGTTAAAGGACTGCCCTCTTCTTCTGCTGCCCCACGGGCTACTGAAGGGTTGCAGTTGCTTTCCTCCCATCCCCCTCCACCTTCGTCTCCACTTTCTTCCTCTTCTTTACGCGCCCCCTCCCCCTCCCCCCCCGGCCCATCCTCTTATTTTCTCCACCTTCCACTGTGAACTGGGGGGAGGGGGTATTTTGTCATTGTTTTCAGTCTGATTTGAGGTTTTGTTCTGTTCTCTCATGTTAAATGTGCCTAATGGGGTTTAATCTATCCTCTCTTCTCTTCTTCCCGCTGACGCACTGAGAAATAAACCCAGTTACTCTTCGACTTCTTCTGGATTGAAATGTGGAAATTTTAAATGGACTCAATTTGAAATTTTGAAAATTTGCTGGTTTCTAATAACCAAAGCCAAAATCTCAACTTTTTTTTAGCAATTTTCTATTTGAAACCATTGGAATTTTTCCTTTCACACTGATGCCAAAAAATGAAATCTAGACTTTGTTCCATTTTGGATTTTCCAACTGGAAAATCAGTTAGAATATTTTTTTTTGCAAAATTGATATTATATTTTGACCAGTTTTAGACACAAGTGAAAAGAGAACAGGCAAGGGATTGAGACAGATTTGGCAAAAAGGACCTCACTTCAACCACACCATAATAAAACCTAAATAACTTACTTAGATAAACAACATGATTTTTTTTAAAATATGTTTTTTTAAAAAAGTATCTATTAGAGGTGGAGGGAGGGATGGGCATTTTATGCACATTGGGTAGGAGTTCTAGCTCTCAAGGAATTCTGGAAATAATTAACTTCAACTAAGAGATGACAGTCTAGGAAACAGTACTCTATCCAGTAGTACTCCTTTATCTTCTGGTAAAATTAAATGGATATAAGTATATTCATATCTAATCTTTTGGTTGCAGTCAGAAGCACTATTTCTACTCACTGAAAAATAAAGTGAGAGCAAATCCCCCAAAATAGTTATCATGCAAAAAACCAAAACTGGAGAATTATGATGATAGCAACCAGGTTTTCAGTAGCCAGGAAACCAGGCATTAGTTTTCATCTGTTTAAATTAGGGCTGTCGATTAATCGCAGTTAACTCACACAATTAACTCCAAAAAATTAATCGAGATTAATCGCACTGTTAAACAATAGAATACTAATTGAAATGTATTATCGATACATATTTTGGATGTTTTTCTACATTTTCAAATATATTGATTTCTATTACAACACAGAATACAAATTGTATAGTGCTCACTTTATATTATTATTTTTTATTACAAATATTTGCATTTTAAAAATGATAAACAAAAAAAAATGGTATGTTTCAATTTACCTCATACAAGTACTGTAGTGCAATCTCTTTATCCTGAAAGTGTAACTTACAAATGTAGATTTTTTTGTTACATAACTGCACTCAAAAACAAAACAATGTAAAGCTTTAGAGCCTACAAGTCCACTCAATCCTACTTTTTGTTCAGCCAATGGCTAAGACAAACAAGATTGTTTACATTTACGGGAGATACTGCTGCCTGCTTCTTATTTACAATGTCACCTGAAAGTGAGAACAGGCATCTGCATGACACTTTTGTTGCAAGGTATTTACATGCCAGATATGCTAAACATGTGCATGCCACTTCATGCTTCAGCCACCATTCCAGAGGACATGCTTCCACGTTGATGATGCTTGTTAAAAAAAAGTGTTAATTAAATTTGTGACTAAACTCTTTGGGGGAGAATGACTCCTGTTCTGTTTTACCCGCATTTTACCATATATTTCATGTTATAACAGTCTCGGAGGATGGCCTGTCCTCCGACCCATTAGGTGGGCCAGCAGAGACTGCGGGGGATTGTTCTCCTTTTCCCCATGCTGGCCAGTGATGAGGTTAGCCAAATGAATGGCAGGTTTGTGCCACAAAGAAAAGGAGCCAAACTGAGGACTGCCGAAAACCTCTGAGGAGAGCAAATTCGCCAGAAAGCGCAGAACCCACCAAGGCAGAGGAGGAACTTTGTCACGATATATTTGAAAATGTAGAAAACATCCAAAAATATTTAAATAAATGGTATTCTATTATTAACAACGTGATTAATCGCACAATTAATCATGATTGATTTTTGTAATCGCTTGACAGCCCTAATTTAAATATAATAGCCAGAATACAAAATACATGATCAGTACTGCCCTGTGTGTTGCTTCCTCTGGAAGACAATTTAAAGTGCAAATATTATTTTGCTAGCATTACTTTGTCTAATAATATATTGGCATTACTAATTTTTATTATGATAAACAGCCTTAACTAGACTCCTTCTTTAGTACAGCACTGCATTTGCTCTCATTGGGTGTGTTGTTGTTGTTGTATTTTGGGGGTTTTCTCCCCATTTGTAATGTAATAAAAATATAAACTATTTTAAATGGTCCAAGCTAGACTGAACTAAAATTACAAGAACAGCAAGATTGTTTATGTATTTACTAATCTCAGGTGGCTTGAATCTGCACTGGATAGAGTAGCACCATAACTCAGATGATGGCAGTATTCTTGTGAACTTTTACACTAACAGAGTACAATGGAATGCTAATGGAATTCTTTATAGGCTGTATCCAGTTAAAATGCTCAGACAAGAAATGAGAGATTCTTGTGGGCAGAGTTCAGCAGACTAAAGCGCTGTATAGAACACACAACCAAAAATAATCTGAGTCAAATTCTGAGGTCATTAGTAAGGGCCTCATCCTGCAAAATGTTGAGAACTCTCAGCTGCCATGGACTTAAAAGAGAAATGAGGGCATTCAACACCTTGGTGGAAGTGCTCACTATCTCACAGGATCAGACCCTCACTTAATCATTATTCAGTCAAACTCTCAGTGATTTAAATAAGAGTTTGCTTGAGTAAGGAATGAGAATGATCTGATCAAAGATGGCAGGATTTGGTCTTTTTTCAGTATCTTCTGCAGTTCTAAAATGTCTTCCAAATGTCTAAAAACTGAATGGAGGATGATGCTGATTTTGTACATGCATCATGGTCATAGGAATGCCACTGACACAGTTCCTCTAGAACCCATTTAACTATGTTCTGACTTATAACATAAGCTATAGGTTCCTCTTCTCCCACATTCCCAGCTGGTCTGCCTCTATTCCCCTCCCCAAAATACTCCTAAACTCACATTGGCTCTTCTTCCCACAAAGTCTCTTATCTAAGAGAAATGTCCAATTAAACTGAAACTTTCCACAAAAGTGTCCTTTGGCCGGAGTCATTTGAAGTGCCAGACTGCCCTCCCTCAGGGAGTAGGTTCAGAATGTAGACAGTGAATGTAGTGTGGTGGACCCCAAGATCCACACTGTCCTTCAGGGACAGGCCTGTGGCCTTCATGACTCTGAAACTGGACTGTCAGTCTCCAGCAACCCCCATCTCTCTCTGCGGTTCCTGGCAGCAAGTCCAGCCGAGCCAGACTCACGTCTTCAGGGCACAATACTCCTCAGTGAATAACTGTAACAATGCCAAGCAGTCTTTTGATAACAAGGTAATACTTTGTTAGTCACCTGGAATACAGCATCTGAATGTCTTTGAGTTAGCATGAAAGAGACATGCTTAGAATTCCGTTCATGTTGATGGGAGACAGGGCTTCACCATGCTCTCCTTCCCTGAGCTCCAGCTCCTCTCTCTGTCCCATTTTATCTCTCAGTCCCTGGGTATCTGTGAGCCTGTTTCTTAATGCAAATTCCTGACTCCTTTTGTCTCTGTCCTCCAGACAGTACCATGCTGCTCTTGCAGCTTCCTGTTGTAAATGTTAATGTTTGATCACTGGGGATACCATTAAAAGAACAGGAGTACTTGTGGCACCTTAGAGACTAACAAATTTATTAGAGCATAAGCTTTCGTGGGCTACAACCCACTTCTTCGGATGCATATAGAGTGAATCATATATTGAGGAGATATATATATACACGCATACAGAGAGCATGAACAGGTGGGAGTTGTCCTATCAACTCTGAGAGGCCAATTAAGTAAGAGAAAAAAACGTTTGAAGTGATAATCAAGATGGCTCAGTACAGACAGTTTGATAAGAAGCAAGTGTGAAAATACTTACAAGGGGAGATAGATTCAATGTTTGTAATGGCTCAGCCATTCCCAGTCTTTATTTAATCCTGTGCTGATTGTGTCTAGTTTGCATATCAATTCCAGCTCAGCAGTCTCTTGTTGGAGTCTGTTTTTGAAGTTTTTCTGTTTTAAGATAGCCACCCGCAGGTCTGTCATAGAATGGCCAGACAGGTTAAAGTGTTCTCCCACTGGTTTTTGAGTATTATGATTCCTGATGTCAGATTTGTGTCCATTAATTCTTTTGCGTAGAGACTGTCTGGTTTGGCCAATGTACATGGCAGAGGGGCATTGCTGGCACATGATGGCATATATCACATTGGTAGATGTGCAGGTGAACGAGCCCCTGATGGTATGGCTGATGTGATTAGGCCCTATGATGATGTCACTTGAATAGATATGTGGACAGAGTTGGCATCGGGCTTTGTTACAAGGATAAGTTCCTGGGTCAGTGTTTTTGTTCAGTGATGTGTGGTTGCTGGTGAGTATTTGCTTTAGGTTGGGGGGTTGTCTGTAAGCGAGGACAGGTCTGTCTCCCAAGATCTGTAAGAGTAAAGGATCATCTTTCAGGATAGGTTGTAGATCTCTGATGATGCGCTGGAGAGGTTTTAGTTGGGGGCTGAAGGTGACAGCTAGTGGTGTTCTGTTATTTTCTTTGTTGGCCCTGTCTTGTAGGAGGTGACTTCTGGGTACTCGTCTGGCTCTGTCAATCTGTTTTTTCACTTCAGCAGGTGGGTATTGTAGTTTTAAGAATGCTTGATAGAGATCTTGTAGGTGCTTGTCTCTATCTGAGGGATTGGAGCAAATGCGGTTATATCTTAGAGCTTGGCTGTAGACAATGGATCGTGTGGTGTGTCCTGGATGGAAGCTGGAGGCATGTAGGTAAGTGTAGCGGTCAGTAGGTTTCCGGTATAGGGTGGTATTTATGTGACCATCGCTTATTAGCACAGTAGTGTCCAGGAAATGGACCACTTGTGTGGATTGATCTAGGTTGAGGTTGATAGTGGGATGGAAATTATTGAAATCATGGTGGAATTCCTCAAGGGCTTCTTTTCCATGGGTCCAGATGATGAAGATGTCATCAATGTAGCGCAAGTAGAGTAGGGGCGTTAGGGGACGAGAGCTAAGGAAGCGTTGTTCTAAGTCAGCCATAAAAATGTTGGCATACTGTGGGGCCATGCGGGTACCCATAGCAGTGCCGCTGACTTGAAGGTATATATTGTCCCCAAATGTGAAATAGTTGTGGGTGAGGACAAAGTCACAGAGTTCAGCCACCAGGTTAGCTGTGACATTATCGGGGATACTGTTCCTGATAGCTTGTAGTCCATCTTTGTGTGGAATATTGGTGTAGAGGGCTTCTACGTCCATAGTGGCCAGGATGGTGTTTTCTGGAAGATCACCGATGGATTGTAGTTTCCTCAGGAAGTCAGTGGTGTCTCGAAGATAGCTAGGAGTGCTGGTAGCGTAGGGTCTGAGGAGAGAGTCCACATAACCAGACAAGCCTGATGATAGGGTGCCAATGCCTGAGATGATGGGGCGTCCAGGATTTCCAGGTTTATGGATCTTGGGTAGCAAATAGAATGTCCCTGGTCGGGGTTCTAGGCATGTGTCTGTACAGATTTGTTCCTGTGCTTTGTCAGGGAGTTTTTTTAGCAGATGGTGTAGTTTCTTTAGGTAATCCTCAGTGGGATCAGAGGATAATGGCCTGTAGAATGTGGTGTTAGAGAGCTGTCTAGCAGCCTCTTGGCCATATTCCAATTTATTCATGATGACGACAGCACCTCCTTTGTCAGCCTTTTTGATAATGATGTCAGGGTTGTTTCTGAGGCTGTAGATGGCGTTGTGTTCAGCATGGCTGAGGTTATGGGGCAAGTGATGTTGCTTTTCCACAATTTCAGCCTTTGCACGTTGACGGAAGCAATCTATGTAGAAATCCAGTCTGTTGTTTCGACCGTCCGGAGGAGTCCATGCAGAATCCTTTTTTTTGTAGTGCTGGTAGGGGGGATTCTGTGGGTTAGTATGCTGTTCAGAGGTATGTTGGAAATATTCTTTGAGTCGGAGACGTCGAAAGTAGGATTCTAGGTCACCGCAGAACTGTATCATGTTCGTGGGTCTGGAGGGACAAAAGGAGAGGCCCCGAGATAGGACAGACTCTTCTGCTGGGCTAAGAGTATAGCTGGAAAGATTAACAATATTGCTGGGTGGGTTAAGAGAACTACTGTTGTGGCTCCTTGTGGCATGTAGTAGTTTAGATAGTTTAGTGTCCTTTTTCCTTTGTAGAGAGGCAAAGTTTGTCTTGTAAATGGCTTGTCTAGTTTTTGTAAAGTCTATCCATGAGGAAGTTTGTGTGGAAGGTTGGTTTCTTATGAGAGTATCCAGTTTTGAGAGCTCATTCTTAATCTTTCCCTGTTTGCTGTATAGGATGCTGATCAGGTGGTTTCGCAGTTTCTTTGAGAGTGTGTGACACAGTCTCTCAGCATAGTCTGTGTGATATGTAGATTGTAATGGATTTTTTACCTTTAGTCCTTTTGGTATGATGTCCATCTGCTTGCATTTGGAAAGGAAGATGATGTCTGTCTGTATCTGTACGAGTTTTTTCATGAAGTTGATGGATTTCCACTCCATACGGCTAAATGCAGTGCCTTGCATAATGACAGGTTTCAGAGTAGCAGCCGTGTTAGTCTGTATTCGCAAAAAGAATGGGGATACCATTGTCTTTTCTAGATTCTCCATTGACATGTGTGGATTCCAGCCAGATCTTGATGGTGCATTCCTACCACCCCAGACTCTACATGACACAAACTCCTCAGGCCTTCTGCTCTGTTACAACAGAAGTATTTAAACCCTCTGCATCCAATGGACAACAATGAAAAGTCAGATGAGGAGCATATTGTTCATAAAAATAGGTAATAAAATATTACAGAAAATTCACACATTTGCAACAGCATGCTTTTGACATTTGCCAAATCTGAGGCTTGGTCTACACTAGTCTGTTATTTCGGAATTAACCTAGTTAATTCGGAAAAAAAAAGATTCCGTCCACACGACCAAACCGTTTTTTTCGATGTAAAGGGCTCTTTAATCTGATTTCTGTTCTCCACCTTGGCAAGTGGAGTACCGCTTAAATCGAGATCGCAATCCCCTGTTAAAGGTATTGTGGACGCAATTCGATGTTATTGGCCTTCGGGAGCTATCTCAGAATGCTCCCTTGTGACCGCTCTGGACAATACTCTCAACTCTGATGCACTAGCCAGGTGGGCAGGAAAAGCCCCGGGAACTTTTGAATTTAATTTCCTGTTTGGTCACCATCAGCACAGGTGACCATCTGCACAGTCCACCATCACAGGCGACCATGCAGAGTCCACCATTACAAGTCCTGGATTCGCAGACGAGCTCCAGAATGGTCCGAACGGGAGGTACTGGATCTCATCGCATGTTGGGGAGACGAGCCTGTTATGGAAGAACTACATTCCAAAAAAAGGAATGCAAATACGTACGCTAAAGTCTCCAGGGCCATGACGGAAAGAGGCTACTCCAGGGACACAGAGCAGTGTCGTACAAAAATCAAGGAGCTCAGGCAAGTGTACCAAAAAGCCAGGGAGGTGAACGGGCACTCTGGGTCACAGCCTCATACATTCCGCTTCTACCGTGAGCTGCATGCAATTATGGGGGGTGACGCCACTACTACCCCACTACTGACCGTGGAAACCTGCAAGGGGGGAGTTGCATGGAGCGAGAAGGAAGAGTCATTGGAGGAGGAGGAGGAGGACAGTGCACAGGTTGCAAGTGGGGAATCTGTTTTTCCCCCTAGCCAGGAACTATTCTTAATGCTGGAGCCAATAGCCTCCCCCACTCCCAAGGCGGGCTCCTGGACCCTGACCCTGGAGAAGGTACTTCTGGTGAGCGAGAGCCTGATCAGAGCCACGCGGTGGGGGGGGGAAACCCAGCCATGCTGGGCGGTTCACGGTTAGTTTAAAGGGCTCATCCCTGCTCAGAGCCTCATCGGAGCCACACAGTGGGTGCGGGGGATGGGGGGGCGTGTTGTGTGAAGCGGTCATCCCAGAGAGCCCGCAGGCCCTCCTTTTATATGGCAAACCCACCAGGTATTGCTTGCTATGGGAAAGGGGGCCCAGCAGTTTGAAAGCATTGAAATGAATGTAGAAGAAGCAGAACCCCGCGTGCCCCTGGGCTGCCTGCAAGCTGAATTCTGTTGCCTGGCCATGTGTGATGGCTTACTCACACCAAAGTGTCCCCTTTGTTCTCTGAAATATATCTTTTAAAATACTACCCTCCCTTTTTCTTCTCCTGCAGGCGCAAATGTTTCAACGTGGCCCCTATCTACTCCATCCCAGAGGCTGGTCCAGATTAGAAGGCAGAAAAAATGAACCCGGGATGACGTGTTCACCAAGCTCATGCAGTCCTCCCACACTGATAGGGCCCAACTGAATGCGTGGAGGCAAACAATTGCGGGGTCCCGTAAAGCATTACAGGAACACGAAGAGAGGAGGGACGCGCGCGATGAGAGCAGGCAGGACGCTATGGTCAAGCTCATGGGGAAGCAAACTGACATGCTCTGCTGTATGGTGGATCTAATGTGGGAAAGGCAGCAAGACCACAGACTGCCGCTGCAGCCCCTGTATAACCACCCTCCCTCCTCCCCAAGTTCCATAGCCTCCTCACCCAGATGCCCAAGAACACACGGGGGGAGGCTACGGGGACCCACACAGTCAACCCCAGAGGATTGCCCAAGCAGCAGAAAGCTGGCATATGCGAACTTTTGATTTGGTTTCTGGACTTGTTCTTCCCTCCTCCTCCACCCCCCTAACCCAATACCCCTCCTCCCCCGGTCTACCTTCTGATTTCTCTCAATGTGTTGTGCAACAAATAATAAAGAACAGTTTTTAAACAATTTTGACTTTATTTCCTTTCATATATATAGGGGGCGGGTAACTTCAAGAGAAACAAACACAACTGTCACACCGTACCCTGGCCAGTCACGAAACTGGCTTTCGAAGCTTCTCTGATGCGCAGCGCGCCCTGCTGTGCTCTTCTAATCACCCTGTTGTCTGGCTGTGCGAAACTGGCCACCAGGCGAGTTGCCTCAACCTCCCATGCCACCATAAACGTCTCCCCCTTACACTCACAGATATTGTGGAGCACACAACAAGCAGCAATTACAATTGGAATATTGGTTGTCCTGAGATCTAACCGAGTCAGTAAACTGCACCAGCGCTCTTTCAAACGTCCAAAAGCGCATTCTACCACCATTCTGCACTTGCTCAGCCTATAGTTGAACTGCTCCTTACTACTGTCCAGGGTGCCTGTGTACGGCTTCATGAGCCATGGCATTAAGGGGTAGGCTGGGTCCCCGAGGATAACTATAGGCATTTCCACATCCCCAACAATAATTTTCTGGTCTGGGAAGTAAGTCCCTTCTTGCAGCTGTTCAAACAGACCAGAGTTCCTGAAGAGGCGAGCGTCATGCACCTTTCCCGGCCATCCCACATTGATGTCGGTGAAACATCCCTTGTGATCCACCAGTGCTTGCAGCACCATGGAAGAGTACCCCTTGCAGTTTATGTACTGGCCGCCCCGGTGTGCCGGGGCCAAGGTAGGGATATGCGTTCCGTCTATCGCCCCACCACAGTTAGGGAACCCCAGCGCATTAAAGCCATCCACAATGGTCTGCACATTTCCCAAAGTCACTACCCTTGATAGCAGCTGGTCAGTGATTGCGTTGGCTACTTGAAGCACAGCAGCCCCTACAGTAGATTTGCCCACTCCAAACTGATTCCTGACTGACCGGTAGCTGTCGGGCGTTGCAAGGTTCCAGTGCTATGGCCACTCGCTTCTCAACTGTGAGGGCTGCTCTCATTTTGGTGTCTTTGCGCTTCAGGGCAGGGGACAGCAAGTCACAAAGTTCCATGAAAGTGGCCCTATGCATACGAAAGCTTTGCAGCCACTGGGAATCATCCCAGACCTGCAACACTATGCGGTCCCACCAGTCTGTGCTTGTTTCCCGGGCCCAGAATCGGTGTTCCATGGCATGAACCTGGCCCAATGCCACCATGATCTCCCAATCGCCACATGTTGTGATTCTAGGAACGTCTGTGTCCATGTCCTCATCAGTATAGTAATCGTACTGTCATTGCTTCCTCGCCTGGTTTTGCAGGTACTGCACATACTGCTGGATAATGCGCAAGGTATTTACAATGGTCAAAACTGCAGCAGAGATCTGAGCGGGCTCCATGCTTGCACCTATGGCGCCTGCATGGGTAATCCTGGAAAAAGGGCGCGAAACGTAGGAGAGCTGTTCAGTTCTAGATGGTCGTCTTCTGTAGCTTTCATGGAATCGGGAAGCTCGCTAGAGCTGCATGAGTGAGAGAGCAGAGTTTGCGGCGGAAGCTGTGCGGCTCAGTTCACGATGGCCAAAAAACGGCGGGGAATTGTTGCCTTCTGTAGCTTGCATGTGAGCCCAGGACAGACAACATGGAAAAATTAGTTAGCGATGCAAGAGAGGGAGAGCAGAGTTTGCGGCGGAAGCTGTGCTGCTTGGTTCACGGTAGCCGAAAAAAGGCGGGAAATGGTTAGATAAAAGAGTAGATAGAAAGACAAGAGGACAAGCGAGGTGGATTCGTAATACCAGGAGACAGGCGGTGCACTGCACTGCACCGTCTGCTGGCAGTATGGCGTCTGCCGTAGCTTTCGTGCAGGGAGGAGCGAGTGACAGCACACACTCAGAAACACCCACGAAAATGTTTTTGCCCCATCATGCACTTAATCCACAATTCCAATGGGCGGCGGGGACTGCGGAAACTGTGGGATAGCTTCCCACAGTGCACCACTCCGACATTCGATGCTAGCCTCAGTACTGTGGATGCACTCCGCCGAATTCACGCACTTTAGTGGGGACACACAACACCGAATGTATAAAATCGCTTCCGAAAATTCGAATAGAATAAGTTTGAATTAATTTCGTACTGTAGACTTACCCTGAGACCTTATGGAGTGTACTGCATCAGCTGAATCTTGTGGTAGTACTGAAAACAACACAGTCCATGGACCAGTAAGCATCTTCCTGAAGCAGAGGATATCACTACTGCTTTCATATCTTTAAGAGAACTGTAGGTCTGAGATCAGCAACCACAGCTAATAATTCAGGTGTCACCACTGCAGCCATTAGTCCTGATATAGCACCGCAAAGAACTAAATTCAGCAGTGATGGCTTGACTATTTCTTTCCTTCCTCCCCGTACTTCTTTTTTGTCTGTTGGTGATATGTTCAGTAGTTGCTGTGCAAATTGCAATGTCTGAATTGTATATCCCCCTTAAAAGCAATATTTCTCACCAGATGTATGACCTTGCACACAGTCATCATTTAAGATGCTGTTGCTTTACAAGCTCAAAGCAATACAACAAATTCCAAATTAGAATTACTCAGAAGTGCCTGACAATAGGTGTGGGGTTTTTTTGTTGTTTTTTCAAAGTGCCAGGAAAAAAGAATGGAACGTAAATGTCTAGTCTAACAACAAATATACATATATGTCTATCTTATTGGTCTTAGCTATGTGTTAAGGTGCATTATTCATTTGATTTTATCTGTGGGGTAAACCAAGATAGATACATAGCCACAGCTATCTGAGTATATTGTCAAGGATAACATACAAAGAAATATAATAGTAATAAAGAAAAATATGTTCTGCAACCTTGAGTTGCTATTGCTTATTCAACAGTTATGAGGAAACTGTTTTATTTAGTTAAAATGTATTGCCTTGAATTCTCTGCAGAACCATGAAAGTTGACTTTGAGATTTCCCAATAAGAAATAGTATTTTTATTCATAAACATCACTGGATATGACAGTTGAGTGAATATGTCAGTGTTCTGCCAGCCATTTGGAAAGTTTCATTCACAGTGGAATACAGAGTCAAAGAAATATTAACTATATGCAGACTGGGTCTCCCAGAGCTCTCCTAAGTAAATGAATACCTGGAATTCTCAAGCTCTGTGATTCCACTAGGTTAATTAAATTAGACCATACTGTAAGGAGTCTTCTTCCTATGTTGTCAAAAGTCATGTATCATTGATGGAACAACAGGGTTTACAAATTAAATTAGTCAAAAGTTTTGTAGGTGCATAAAGTTATTTATTGTGCTGGAAACTGGGTAAGAGTACAGGTAGCTGTAATATCTGTGCCAATCTGGAAATGATATTCAGGAAGCAGTCTACAGATTTGCACATGAAGAATCAAAATTCCTTTCTTGTAGTCCCTTGTGTGACCAGCTTAGAACTACATTTTTTTCCCTTAGAAAAACTCAGTTCATCCCTCATTATTTGAATTTTCCATTCTTTCTTTTTGTAAAGGAACCAATCTGTGCAATAAAAAAAAAGAAACCACCAACACCTGTCTGCTCACAAAACTACAGGCTGTGAACTTGCTGCTTTATTCATCTGCATCACCAAAAGGGCTGGGAGAGGGGAACTACCACTTACAAAACAGTAAGTAATGGAGGGATGGAGCATGGCTTCATCCCATAATATTCTTGGTAGCCCAGGTAACCCCATTATGACTTTACTACATTTATAATGGAGCGAATACATAGGAATGAATAGGTGTTGTGAGAATTAATTAGTACATAGAACAACATTATATAGCAGTTGCCATATAAAAACTTGACAACTGCCATTTGTAAGCAAACTTAGCTTCACCATGTTATCTATGGCATTCCTATGTTCTGAACACATTTAGAATATACAAAGCTATGGTAAAGTCCTTCATACGTTAACAACAAAAGTTACCGGGGTATTAGAAAAACAGCAGAATTTTTTGCTTGATAGAGCATTTTTGAACATGCTTTTATGATTAATAGAAATTGGTGGTCTGTTATATGGCAGTGGTTCTCAACCCTTTTTCATTTGATGACCCCTAAAACATTTAGAATGGAGGTCAGGACCCCTTTGGAAATCCATTGTCTGTATATATAGTTGAATTCTGTTCAGTCAGTTTTCAGTTTGTCTTTCGCATACACCTTAGACATAGTCTGCGGTCCCCTGTGGGGACCACAGGTTGAGAACCACTGCTAAATGGGACAAGAACAAGTAGTGGTAGCAAACCAAACTTCAATACAAACCATTTTGGAAGCTTTCACCAAAAGTTATGTTAGAAAGGTAAATTTCTTCAGGATCATACATGCAGACTGTATATAGTTTATTATTCCATTCTTGCCTGTAGAGTCCAATTTATGACTCTTTCCAAAACAGGTTGTGCAGGTATTAGGCTGATACACTAGATGTGACTGCTGTGGTAAATGTAGTTGGCATTTTGTTTTGCATGCACAGTGGCGGTTATTTTCATACATCTTCAATCTATCGTTTACTGCTAAGACCAATTAGTTTGTTTGGCAGGTTGTTTCCCAGTGGTCTCTGTCACTATTACCTATCTGTAAATACTTCCCAAATTCCTTTGCCTTTGATGTTTGTTTTCATCAGTCAGTTGACTACTGATCAGTTGCTGCCACATGTGTCTCGTCCATTTGTAGAATATGATCAGTCCATCTGAGATGCAGTGTCATCAGCATTGCCTGTAGGCTGCTGAGACTAGCACACATGCTTTTACAAAGAATGGACAGCAATGCTGCACTTTATACTTTGATTTTTGCAAAGAAGCAATGCCATGTTACTTCCAAATATTTTCATTCAGATAGTTTTTGGGATGTGGGACTTAAACAGGTATTTTAATAGATACATAGATTCTTCAAAGGCAAATAATTTAACTTTTGCTAACAAAAGTAAGTATGGATTGTTGCAAACATTGCTAAAATAATAATAATGAGTTGATAAAATATAGCTTAATACTATTGATTTAAAGGTTAGGCATTTCATTAGGACATATTTGTGTGTTCACAGCCTCATGGAACTCTCAGATAATGATGATAATCTTATTATCTAGGCATCAACATTTTTTCAGTGTCCTCCAAAGATGAGTGCCCTCCAAAGTCCTGGGATGACTGACACCAATGTTTTTTTGTGGGATTAGTAAAGACTTTGGAAAGGTCCCCTATGGTTTCTACTTTGTTCCATGGACCTTTTTACAATTGTGAAGTTCCAGATATGATAACAATAGTGCTATGTAATGACTTAAAACCCTGTTGTGAATGTATAAATATGGTGTCTGTGGTGTCATCTAATAATCAGTGAAGAAGGACTCTTGCTAATTGCCAGACAAGAAGTATGCTAAAATGTAGTTAAGGCTGAGCGTACATATTGGCAATTTAGGGTAAAATACTTTACAGGGATATTGTAATTATCCCAAAATCGAAGTGTTAAAAACTAAGGGATTGTAGAGTTAAGGTTAAACAGAAAAGAACTCCAAAGGGATACAGGTATAGAATACACAGTTAGAGCACCGAAAGAACATTAACTCTCTAACTTGTAGTGACATCTTCCAGTTATCATATGATTAAAACATATTGTTGTTTGTGATTCCAGATTAGATTAAACCAATTTAATAGAAAATTAGATCTCTCGCTCTCGCTCTTAAATCTTCATTGTGTTACTACAAATACCTTAACTCTGAATCTCCTGGGTTTATAACCCTTGGGATAATCCAAATCAGTCTATAATGTATTCTACACTTGTTTTTTTATATGTACTACCAATCTTAACTTCATGTTCTAATTTTTTTGTCTGAGAATTTCCTTTATTTATGTATTTGTTTATTTATTAAAAAGTCATAGATGAACATTAAACAACAAATGCACAGACAAAGTTTCCAGGTGATATTTCTAAGGATTTGAAGTTAGGATTTATTAGTCTTAAAGATTTGTATTTTTTCTGGCCAGATTGACCAGTATAGTCCAGCTGCTTTATGCCATTTAGGAGAAGCATAAAGCAGGCTGAGCTTACTGTCCCATTAAAACTGGGTTTACAGCTGCCTTGTTTTACCAGAGCAATGCAAAGCAGCTGTACACCTGTTTCCCCCTCCCTCCTGTTCCTCAATTTCCCCCTGCTTTTTGCACCTTCCTATGATTCCCTGCACATACATCTCAAATTCCCCCTCTCTCCTCTCCTCCTTCACATTCCCATATGCCCTACATTCTCCTAAGCACACACACTGTAGTTCCAGCCCCCTCCTGTCAGGGGGTGGAGAGTGGTTTTTGTTGCTCTCTTATGGACTTTATCCCATTTGTCAACATCTTTCCCAAAGTGTGGTGTCCAGAACTAGACACTATAGAGTAGAAGTATTTACTTCTCATATCTTGCTTACAACACTCCTGCTAACACATTCCAAAACAATGTTACATTTTCTTTTGCAACAATATTACATTGTTGACTCATATTTAGTTTGTGATCCACTATAACACCCAGATCCTTTTCTGCAATACTCTTTCCTAGGCAATCATATCCCATTTTGTATTTGTGCAATTGATTACTTCTTCCTAAGTGTAGTACTTTTCATTTGTACTTATTGAATTTCATCCTATTTATTTCAGACCATTTCTCCAGTTTCTCAAGTTCAGTTTGAATTCTAATCCTGTCCTCCAAAGTGCTTGTAACTCCTCCCAGTTTGGCATAATCCACAAACTTTATAAGTGCACTCTCTATGCCATTATCAAAAACTTTTATGGAGATATTTAATAGAACCGGACCCAGGACAGATCCCTGCATGGCCCCAGCTTGACAGTGAACAATTGATAACTACTCTCTGAGTACAGAAGGCTTGTTACGCTATCGAAGAAGGATATTAGGTTGCTTTGACATGACTTGTTCTTAACAAATCCATGCTGACTGTTACATATCACCTTATCTTCTAGATGCTTACAAATGGATTGATAATTTTCTCCATTATCTTTCTGGGTTCCAAAGTTAAGCTGGCTGGTCTATAATTTCCTGGGTTGTCCTTATTCCCCTTTTCAGGTAATATATTTGCCTCTTTCAAGTCCTCTAGCATCTCTGCTGTCCTCCCTGAGTTCTCAAAGATAATTACTAATGGCTCAGGGTATGTCTACAGCGATCGATCCAGCAGGGATCGATTTATCGTGTCTAGTCTAGACACGCTAAATCGACCCCTGAGCACTCTCCCGTTGACTCCTGTACTCCAGCGCCACGAGAGGAACAGGCAGAGTCAATGGGGGAGCGGCAGCTGTCGACTCACCGCGGTGAAGACACCACGGTAAGTACGTCGACTTCAGCTACGTTATTCATGTAGCTGAAGTTGCGTAACTTAGATCAATTCCCCCCCACCCATCCCCAATGTAGATCAGGTCTCAGAGATCTCTTCAGGCAGTTCTTTAAGTATTCTAGTATATATTTCATGAGACCATTTTGACTTGAAGACATCTAACTTGTCTAAGTAATTCCTAACTTGTTCTTTCCTATTTTTGCCTCAGTTCTTACCCCATATATACTGATGTTCACTATGTTAGTTGTGTGATCACTGCTAAATTTTTTGATGAAAACTGAAACAAGGCATTAACACTCAGCCATTGCTGTGTTTTTTGTTATTGTCTTTCTCTCCTCATTGAGTAATGGGCCTCCCCTGTTCTTGGTTTTCCTCTTGCTTTTCATGTATTTGTAAAATGTTTTCTTGTTATCCTTTATGTCCCTAGCTAGTTTAAACTAATTTTGTGCCTTGCCCTTTCTAATTTTGTCCCTACATGCTTGTGTTGTTTTTTATATTTATCCTTTATCATTTGACCTAGTTTCCACTTTTTGTATGACTTTTTTTTTTTTTTTGAGTTTCAGGTCATTGAAGATCTCCTGGTTAAACCAGAGTGGTATCTTCCCATACTGCCTATCTTTTGTACATATGGGGATAGTTTGCTCTTGTGCCCTTAATAATGTCTCTCTTAAAAAACTGCCAACTCTCCTGAACTCTTTTTTCCCTTAGACTTGCTTCCCATGGGATTTTACCTACCAATTTTCTGAGTTTGCTAAAGTCTTTATTCTGTTTTCCCACCTAGTATTCCTTAGAATCATGAACTCTTATAATTTTATGATCACTTTCACTCAAGCTGACTTCAGCCTTCAAATTCTCAACCAGTTCTTCTCTATTTGTCAAAAACAAATCTAGAACACCCTCTCCTCTATCGCTTTCTCCACCTTCTGAAATAAAAACTTGTGTCCAGCGTATTCCAAGAACTTGTTGGATAACTAGTGCCCTCTGTATTATTTTCCCAACAGATGTCTTGGTAGTTACATCCCCCATTACCACCCAGTCCAAGCTTCCCGTAGCTCCCATTGGCCAGGGACGGCCAACCGCGGCCACTGGGAGCGGCGGGCAGCCATGCCTGTGAGTGGTCAATGTAAACAAACTGTCTCGCAGCCCACTAGCGGATTACCCGGATGGGCCGCGCATAGCCCGTGGGCCACAGGTTGCCAACCACACCCTTAGAAGGAAGTCACCAACCACCACTACAACACCCATTGATGCTGTGATCCTCCCAGCCTTGGGGTACATGACTTCTCCTCCTCTACATTTGGGGGAGATTCCTCATCCCTCATTACTAAGGTAGCATGAAGGTTTTTTATCTCTGTGGACTGTGGATTGGGAGCAGGGGTGGAGAACTGCATGCTGCCAGAAGTAACCAGCCGCCAGCTTCCTCCCTATGAAAGAATTTTTTCTTCCTCCCCTGGTGGTACTACAGCAGTTCTTTCCAAGTTGATTGCTTCCTCAACCTTGGAGGTCTCCATATGCTATTTTCAATGAATTCCTCATGTGCACAGATACTCTGCAGCCAAATCACCTCCTCCTGTAGCTCTCCCACCTGTGTCCTGAGAGATTCTACCAGTAGGCACCTCTCACACTGGATGGTCTCCATACCCTAGCTTTCTGTGTAAATTATTTATTTTACATGTGTCTCCTATGTATAGTTCACATGTTATCACAAAGTCTGGGCATAGAAGGGCACAGATTGATCTCTGGTTAGAGTTCAGCCAAATACATCGTTAGGAACCTTTCCTATGCATAAGGAAATCATATTTCTTTCAAGAGCATAAATAAACCTTGAACATTCTATTTTGAAACATCCAATTCATACTGTGTGAGTAACCAAACATATATCAACAAGTTCGAGTCATCGCCTTCTAAAACTTCTTCAGCAAAGCCTGTTTTTGCTGCCCTGGACAAGTTTTTCTCAAATGAAATAATGAGACACTCTGAGGTAGCCAGATATAAAACAAAAATTATAGAATTTAACACCCTAATTAAACATGTTAGGCAATGTCTGAAAATTGCTGAAAAATGTAATTTATTTTGTGGAATGTAAAGGATTAAATATCTCAGTACACAGGCAGAGAATAAACACAGGCTACTCAAGGTCAATTAAAAACGAATTGTGTGTAAGAGAGAAGGTGGTCTTATAATAGTTAGTTGAATTATTCATTGTGAATAAATTGAATTTAGCCTTTTTAATTAAAGAATAGTTAACAAACATCTTTGATTTTAACTAATACATTAGCTATTTGTAAATTTTCAAATTGTTTATACAAATAACATTGGGACTACTGTTTACAACAGTAAACTATTAGTTTATTCATAGTATGTTATTGGTCCCTTAAGTTACATGACATGGTTTCTTCTCCCTGAATGGACGACAGAAGCTTTTCAGACAGGAGAATAACAAATGTCAAATACACTTGTTAGCAAACAACTTCCCGTATGTGCATGTAAATATGAGCATTCACACAGAGAACAGCCATATGTATAACTTCTTCCTATCTTTTTTCTAATAAAGTAAAATGAAAGCTAGTTATTAGCAACTTCTTGGTTCCCAGAAAAAATTGCCATTATCCAAAGGTTGATAATAAGCAAAAGACTCAATTTTCAAGTGCATGTACAGTATGGAACAAAGATATGCTTTAGTTATAGAAGTGTGGCATTGAAACACATTAAATAAAAGGGAAAAATCCAAACACACAATAATAGTTTCCTTTAAAACAGTAAATTGACTCTGTGCAGTTGCTGACATAAAATGATATCAAAGCAAAGCAAAACAAAAGAAGGAATGTTGGTAAGGAATACAGTACTATACCTACAACCAGAGCTCCAGGTGTGTCACACTAAGTAAAACAGCACATAATTTGTCCAATGTTGTCTGCTTTTTACTATATGACACCTCCAGCTGTAAATCCCTCTCAGTTTTGTGTGCAGCTTCATGTCCAATTTCAAAGCTTCAATACTGGCCTATCCTGTGGAAAACGTCCACAGCATGTAACTGTTCTTGAAACGAAGGCTCTTCACATTCCTCGTGTGATGCACTATTCTCTTGTGCCTCTTCAACCTGTGGGTGCATGGCAGCTGTGACCATTCCACATCAGATGTTCACTTGCCATCTCCACATGACTGTCAAAATTGACAATGGCCTCAAATTTCTCTGTTGTCAAATTATCAGGAACGGCAACATCAGTCAGCACGTCAATATCTGCCAGCCCAAGGTTGTCTGTGGGAGATCCAAACCCTCCCTTTCTGAAGCACCTGTAAACAGTCTGGGAAGAATGACTCCTTAGGAAGATGAAGTATATAAGGAGTTGGATTTTTTATTATTTTTTCTTTTTTTGCAACTTCCACTGCTCAAAGCTGCAAGTCAGCATCAAGAGAGGTAACAATTCAAACATTCAGATGAGTGCAGTAATGGTCTTTGAAGTTTTCAATGACATCCATGTCCAATGACTGCATGACTGGGGATGTGTTAGGAAGCAAAAATTTCAACATCGTGTGCAACAACTCTAAATTACATAAGTGAGCTGGACAATTGTCTCGTAGGTGCAGTTCTCTGTTCCAATTCTTCAATCACTCTTGAAATGCTGAACTAGTCATCCAGGTATTAGAGTTCCTGGAGATCACAGGCAGTTTTGAGTCAGCTTTAGGGAAACAGAGGGATCTCCTCCTTTCCTGTCACCATAAGACATCATTTCTTCACCCCATCCATGTTTGCACAACACAATGTAATGCACTCCATAGCTTTCCCCACCCCCCATAAACACTTTGCTCAGCATGCCAAGGGTTCTGTCTCGAAAGCCCCGGTAGCAGAGAGCAGTCTCGTCAGCACTGAAGTTGTCATGCAGCTGGAATTCATCCAGAATGCTGAGTAGGGTGTCCATGTTCCATTTCAGCGGCTGCCAGAAAATCAGCATCTTGTTTCTCACTGTGTTCCTTACACTGAACCAGTGACTGAGCCAGCCATCTGAATTGTTGGACTCATTCTCCTGTTCTGCTGCCAGCTGAGTCCTTGTCTGTTTTAGAATCAATCTAGAGAGATGAGTACCTTGGCCAAGCTTATGCTGAAACCAGAATCCCGGGTCTTCACCAAAGTCTGCCTCCTTGCCATGATGTTGACACTTGTACCCGCTGTTTGTGCTGATCTCATACTCCTTCAAGATGTCATTGTTATTCTTCAGAATGGGCAACACAACAGATTTTGAGACTACTCACACTTGCTTAGCACCAGGCCTCCAGAACCTGAACTTTGTCAGAGAGGAAAAGGTCCACCTTTTGAAGCCATGACACACAGCAGAAATGCACAGCTGTGCAGCACAGTCTTCAGTGCGCACTGGAGGCACACATACAGGTTCATGTCCCGCCTTGGGCTCACAGCCAGCAAATCATTACAAGTGGAATATCTCTTCTAATAAGTTGTCAGTAAGCAGCATGACAATTGCTAATATCCAAATTCCTTTAACATTAAAGTCAATGGGATGGGAGTAGGTCTCAGGAAAATATTGCTAAAAGTTGTCTTTATCAGGATTGCTAATCCACTGTGCACTGAATCCAGAGCTGGGATTTTTTCAGAGCAGAAAAAAGAAATATGTTTACCCAGCTGTTGCACCCATCTCCGTGTCTTATTTACATGCTTTCCTTTAGCTCATGCACATCTGATTTTGTTGTACTTGCATTAATTTTGTTTAAATGGATATCACTGTAGAGATGAAACATCTAACTTTCAAAACTGACAGGATATTTATCATGGCTTTAAAGGGGAGGTGGTAAACACATTGCAGATATATTATTTTTTTAAAATATGCAATTCAATCCAATTAATTCAATCTCTCCTGTGTGTCATTCTTGGCCTTGGTATTGTGGGCCTAATGGTGTTTCATATGGGCATATTCACTGCTATCAACCATTCAATCCTCTTTCCTGATAATAGTATTTCTGATTTGAAGGATTTTGTTTAAAGCAAAAGATATTCTAAACAAAGTGGAGAAACTGAACCCTTCCAAATGTTTGCTGTCTTATATATTGTTGTTCAGAGAACTAAATCCAATTTTTACCATTTTTCTTTATTTCAGGGTTTATACAAAGCTAGTAATTTACAGTACAGTCTAGAAGATGCAGCTCAAGGGATCAAGTATAGTCTAGAACAGGAGTTCTCAAACTTTTTTTATTTTTTATTGGGACCCCTTTTGAAAATATTTCAGGCTGTGATGACCCCCCTAAAAAGTGACAACCCCCTACACCATGCTACCTTTACTTCTGCACTGCTGCTGCCAGCAGCGTTACCTTCAGAGCTGGGCATCCAGCCAGCAGCCACCACTCTCACAACCACCCTACATTAGTCTTGCAATCCCCTTTTTGGTCAGGACACCCAGTTTGAGAAACCATGGTCTAGAAGATGTAGCTCAAGCTCATGCTCCACATCTGGCTGCTCCAAGAAAGCATTAACAAAGAGCAATAGAACAGATGAAAAATGATGAGCCCCCACCCTGAAGAAACCATTCAGAATGCCTTAAGACAAAGGTTTTTGTTCCTGTAACAATGAAAGCTACTCTGAGTGCCTCTTTGAAGCAAGAGATGGCCCAGAGTATTCATTTGTGTCTACAGGGCTCATAGGTGCTGGAACTAGGGGTGCTGGGGGTGCTGCTGCACCCCCTGGCTTAAAATGGTTTCCATTATATACAGGGTTTAGAATCATAGAATATTATGGTTGGAAGAGACCTCAGGAGGTCAACTAGTCCAATCCCCTGCTCAAAGCAGGACCAACACTAACTAAATCATCCCAGCCAAGGCTTTGTCAAGCCGGGCCTTAAAAACCTCTAAGGATGGAGATTCCACCACCTCCCTAGGTAACCCATTCCAGTGCTTATAGACTCATAGACTCATAGACTTTAAGGTCAGAAGGGACCATTATGGTCATCTAGTCTGACCTCCCGCATGATGCAGGCCACAAAAGCTGACCCACCCACTTTCCCTTAACTCAGCTGTTGAAGTCTCCAGATCATGATTTAAAGACTTCAAGTCGCAGAGAATCCTCCAGCTTGCGACCCCTGCCCCATGCTGCGGAGGAAGGCGAAAAACCTCCAGGGCCTCTGCCTATCTACCCTGGAGGAAAATTCCTTCCCGACCCCAAATATGGTGATCAGTAGAACCCCGAGCATATAAGCAAGATTCTCCAGCCGGACCCTCATTTTACCAGCGATGGCACGTTATTGACTAAAATCACGTTATCCCCTCAAACCATTCCCTCCTAGTGAAATACTGTTTCCTAATATCCAAACTAGACCTCCCCCACTGCAACTTGAGACCATTGCTTCTTGTTCTGTCATCTGCCACCACTGAGACTAGCCTAGCTCCATCCTCTTTGGAATCCCCCTTCAGGTAGTTGAAGGCTGCTATCAAATCCCCCCTCATTCTTCTCTTCTGCAGACTAAATAACCCCAGTTCCCTCAGCCGCTCCTCGTAAGTCATGTGCCCCAGCCCCCTAATAATTTTTGTTACCCTCCACTGGACTCTCTCCAATTTGTCCACAACCCTTCCGTAGTGGGGGGACCAAAATTGGACACAATACTCCAGGTGTGGCCTCACCAGTGCCAAATAAAGGGGAATAATCCCTTCCCTCGATCTGCTGGCAATGCTCCTACTAATACAGCCCAATATGCCGTTGGCCTTCTTGGCAACGAGGGCACACTGCTGACTCCTATCCAGCTTCTCATCCACTGTAATCCCCTGGTCCTTTTCTGCAGAACTGCTGCTTAGCCAGTTGGTTCCCAGCCTGTAGCGCTGCATGGGATTCTTCCTTCCTAAGTGCAGGACTCTGCACTTATCCTTTTTGAACCTCATCAGATTTCTTTTGGCCCAATCCTCCAATTTGTCTAGGTCACTCTGGACCCTATCCCTACCCTCCAGCATATCCACCTCTCCCCCATCTTAGTGTCATTTGCGAACTTGCTGAGGATGCAATTAATCCCATCATCCAGATAAATTAATAAAGATGTTGAACAAAACCGATTCCTGGGGCACTCCGCTTTATACCGGCTGTCAACTAGACATTGAGCCGTTGATCACTATCCGTTGAGCCCGACAATCTAGCCAGCTGTCTATCCACCTTATAGTCCATTCTTCCAATCCATACTTCTTTAACTTGCTGGCAAGAATACTGTGCGAGATGGTATCAAAAGCTTTGCTAAAGTCAAAATATATCACATCCACCACTTTCCCCATATCTACAGAGCCAGTTACCTCATCATAGAAGGCAATCAGGTTGGTCAGGCACAACTTGCCTTTGGTGAAGTAGGGTTTACAGTTTAGTTCAATGGGTCTCAGCACCCCCACTATAAAAATTGTTACACACCCCTGACAGAGACTGTTCCACACATGTCCCTTAACCAAGGCACTGTGATGGGGTGTCCACCCCACACAAAGCCTGAAGGTGTTAAGGTACCTGGATGGGTCAATTAACCACCAAGGCTGCACCCAGAGGAGGAGGAGCCAGAGGGCAATGAGTACTAATTAAAGATGAAGCTCAGCTGGACAGGAATAGGAGGGGCCTATATAAAGCCGAGTAGCTGAGCACAGAAGGAAAGGATGGGGTCTAGTTTTTGGGTGTGAAAAGGCAAGGTAGGAAGTAGTCTAGAGATACAGTTGTAAGGTTTAGGATTACGCAGACCTTGAGTGCCTGTTGTAGGGTCCTTGGGCTGGAACCTAGTGTAAAAGGGTGGGCCTGGCTTCCTTTACCAGCCACTAAGGAAATGGCATTATTAAGGGGCATCAAAAGGGAAGACTGTCTTGGAGAGTGGGTCCTAGGAGACTTTGATACATACCTGGTAGGGGAAAACTAGAGTGACCTGACTGGAGGGTCAAGCTACAAAGGGGGAGCAGCCAAGTCATGAGAAAGCAAGACAAAGTGAGCAACTGCAGGAAGGGGTGTCTGACTGGCAGAGCCAATCCCCAGACATAGCCAGAAGGAGGTGCTCTAGTGGTGAGTAGAGCATGTTGTGACAGTGACCCACTAGGCCACAGTAATGTCTGAGGATTGCGGCAGTGGTGTGCTGATAATCCTCACTAGCCCAAGTAAAGCCACTTTCTGTTTATACTTCCTCAGATGTGGCACCTGTCTGAGCCTATGGGTGTCCCACCAAGTTGCTGCCCAGCACTCCTGGAACATAGGGTTTTTCATGTTAAAGGTCCTAATAATTCAATATAGCTCAGGATCTGTATTCCCCCCACCCCCCAATATCTTTATTGTTGGACATTTGCAAGTAACTTGTATCCAATTTCCCCTACTAAGTATTTATATTGGACAAGTCAGTTACTCCATGCAAAGTGACTAAATGATCATGTATAAATGAATCTACATTAATTTGTGTTATGGGAAGTACTATGGTGGCTTCTGCATAGTTAAAGGGTAAGAACTCCTTTTTATTTTTGTGACTTTTTTTGTGCCTCTCCTACGAGACACATATCAAAACAAACAAAAAGTCATTTCTACTTTGATTTTTGCATCCTAGGTTTGTGGCTAGAGGGTAACTAATAAAAATAATATTGCCTAAAATTGAGGTGATAGCGCAATTAGGAAAATAAGATATTAATCGTGTTTTGAAATGTCTTCTAATGCTTTCATAGCACATCTTGTCTGAAGAAGAATGGCTTTGAAACCCACACACCTTCTGGGTGTGGTGTTCTATCCAATCTAGTGGCACCGAGACCACTTAAAGAGAGAGATCAATGAGTTTGCTCTACAGCCTTAGCTACGAGCCATGTGGCTTTTAGCTCATGCAATAGAGGCTGATGCATTAAGCTCCAGAGGTCCGAAGTTTAATCCTGCCCGCTGACGACTGGGATCTGCCGGTGTTACAGCTTGACCTAGAAAATTCAAGTGGTTTATCTGAAGGCTCAATGTGATCTAGTGCACAGATTAGTGAGAGCACATTTGGAAGCTATTCACTGAGCAACTAGGAATGTTACAATGGCCCATTAGGTTTCAGCAGACGTATGGGGGTGCCAAGTAACTGATGGAGAGCTAAGCTTACTTTTTTTTTAAAGGCTTGAGCAACTTTAAAAAGACTGTCTCCATTCATACCATACTCACCAGCTATGCTCCTGTTCAATATGGCTCCAACATCAGTAGTTAGAATGTCAAAGTCAATTACCTTTTCCTGTCATTTTCAACAATCCCATTCCCCACTCCTCCACACTACCATCAGGTATCCAGGATGACTGTCCTTCTTTCTTCATAAACCCTTCAGATATCTTGGTTTCAGTTGCTGGGCCACTAGTGCCTGCAGAAGGAAGAGTCATGATTACCTCTTCCTTAGCACTTGAGCTTATCCCAAGGCCCTTTACCAAGTAAGTGGGGTCTTCTTTGGACTTGATTACGTTCTAATGTGTGTGGTATATCCTGTGGGACTGAGGGAAAATTAAAAGAGGTTGCACACATCGAAATATAGAGCCTGAGGGAGTAGGGTAAAGATGAGGACTAAAGGGAAATTGAATCACAGAGCCAGGGAATATGAAGAGCTACTAAGTGCTGGAAGGTTCCCTGACTCCCAGTGTCCCATAGAATTCTCTCTTCCTTGCTCACCCACCCCCATTTCCAGTGCCCTGCATGATGCCCTGCTCCCTACCTCTAAACACATCAGATGTACAGTTCAAAAATGAATGAAGTGGCGGGGGGAGGGGAAAGGCCCTCTTTAAACAATTGTTTTAGAAACCCTGGCAATTGATAGCTGACATTAAATTTAAAATCCCACAGGAGTTATGGGGACTAAAGTATGTTTGTACAGTGCTTTCAAAAGGTAAAACACTAAATAAGCTATTAGGTGCTCCCTGCAGCTTGGCAGAGCAAAGGGCAGCCGTGTGCACAAGCAAAAACAAATGTCCCTCTGCATTGTAGGTGGGTTAGGACCTTTTCCAAAACACGAAGGGTGGTGAGAGATTGCAAAGGGAGGGAAAATGTTTGGCAGAACAGGTCTCTTCTGCAGCTGATTTTAAAAAGAAAATGGTAAGAAAAAGTAAAAGTTTCTACAGGTTTGTTGGAGGAGATGGCTTAGTGGTCTGATATATTTAATCTCCCTGAAGCTGCAAGCTGCAAGTTCAGATCTAAGGAGCGTTGTCTCAGCCCTACATCCTTAATGTGGATAGACTGATTTCCATGGAGTTTATGGTGTGGATTTTTCAGACAAGACCTTAATTGCATCCCTATTGGCTCTGTGTAGATGTTAGAGAGCTTATGTGGTACATTTTGCCTGCACAAATGCAACCCATGCACCCCACTGTGGTACAGTGTGCTGTTTTTTGCTTTCCATCAGCTCAGAGGTCACTACAGTTCAGATAGGTGCCATGTGTAAAGTGCTTTGATACAAAAGATACTATAGGTATTTATAATTTACTCAAAGGGACAAGGCAAATTGGGACACCTGCTTTATTGGGGCACCTCCTAGGAAACAAATTACAGTAGAATCTCAGTTGAACACCTCAGGAATGGAGGTTGTTTGTTACTCTGAACAAAACATTATGGCTGTTCTTTCAAAAGTTTACAACTGAATATTGACTTAATACAGCTTTGAAACTTACTATTCAGAAGAAATATGCTGCTTTTTTATTAATTTACGTTTAACACAGAACTGTACTGAATTTTCTGTGGTTTTTATTATTAATTATTATTATTATTATTATTATTGTCACTGCTGCTGCCTGATTGAGTACTTCTGGTTCCAAATGAAGTGTGTGGTTTGTAACTCTGTTGTTCATAACTCTGAGGTTCTAGTGTAAACCTGTTCACATGCACACTTTGTTTATATTGTTTAAGGCATCACTGTAAAAGAATTCTGGCTGTCTTCAATAGCACTCTAGCTTGGTTGCCTTGAGATGAAAGTTCAGTTTAAACACGTGCTCTTAATCTGAAAGATTTGCTTTAGGGGTGCTCAAAAGAAGACGTTTTACTAAATTTTGCATTCAAAACTTAACTTTTTTAAAACGTCATCTAAATTTCTTTTGTACAGGAATTCTGACAAGCTCTCTACTCAATCAAGCTAACTCCAAGCAAAAATGTAAAAATTGTTTTTGAGACTTTTATTGAAAATGAAGTTAGAAATCTAGACGTTTCTGACCAGCTCTATTTGTATTAAAGTAGTGCTTAATGGCCCCAATCAGGCATCAGTGCTCCACTGTACAGACTCTTATGAAAAAAGACATTCCCTGCCCCAAAGAGCTTTGCTGTTTTTCTTCAGTTCAAAAAATGTAGAGGATCAATGGATAAAGCTTCTGCAAGACAAATAATTATTTCTCTGATCTCTTTCCAGTACAATAATATATGTGGCTTGTAACATAGTAGGGGGAAAGTTTTCACATTTCTTTTTAAGTTGGCAATGTCCCTTTAAAGGCTGGAGTTTCAACAAAAGTCTTCATTGATGCCACCACCCTCATTCAAATTGTACTGGCTAGAACTTTGTAAACTTTTTCTTTCAATACGGACGTTGCTACAGTTACTTTGGACCTTGTCAGCTTGTGGTTGGATTGTTGTCATGTACTCTACCTGGGGCTAGACCTGAAAACCTGTTTAAAAAAATTCAGCCAGTCTAGAATTTGGTGGCCTACTATTTAATGTTTTCATTGTATAACACCGAATCTTCTGTAATCTGAACTGATGGGGAGTTCATTTCTGGGTGCAATGCAAAGGGCTTATATGTAAAGTCTTAAATTATTTGTCCTAGCTACCTAAAAGACTACTTTGTGTGATGATGTCTTTTCAGTGGATGTGGCTGAGAGAGTCTATATCTGCTGCTTGGGTGAGCAACAGTTTACAGACTTGCAGAAAGATATTGTGCAAGAGCTTCTTCCCCCTGGAGTCGCACTGAATTGATCATTTTGGGCTGCAGCTGAAGAACTGGCGAGAAGGCGGGAGGAATGTATATATATAATTTTGTAGAAAAATGAAGGGTTTTTTAAAAAAAAATCCTGCTGGGATAACTGTGTTAGGGAGTATAGCTGGTTGGGAATTTCCGGACAAAATGATTTTCTGATGGCGTTTCCTCTGTGGTACATCATGGGACTCATGGCTGTGGATGCATTATAGGAGATGGTACATCATTTCTTAATGTAACTTTTTTCATAAATTCTTCTTTAGAATTCTTCTAAAGGAAGACTTCAAAATTTCAACTTTATCACATTTTGGAATGAAAACAACCTTGAAATGTCAATTTCGTATGGGATGGAAATTCCAAATTCCACTCAGCTCTGTAAGGGAGCAAGGAGCTAAGTGGCTTAAATAGTCATGGGCATTTATTTTGAACTTTCAGGAAAGTCTTAACTGTAGCCATAGGGCACCCCTATAGGAGACTCAATGCTGTCAGTGATTGACTGGTAAATTTAGTAACTTATTCCAGAGAAGTTTCAATTATGCCTAGAGGGAAAATAAGGATTTGTTTTGCTCTAACTGAAGGAATTACTCTGAGGTTGAAAAACATTGTTGCAACGAAGAAATGGCACCAGGAATATGAAGCCTAGTTTGCTTATTTATTTGAGAAAAAGAGGAGAAAGTAAATATTAGCTTACTGATTTTTGGCATTTAAACTACATCTGCAGTAAATCAGTATTCTAGGATCATGTGTGACTAACATGAAAAATTGGAGGTAAGAGATACGTGGCTCACAGTTCAGAGTGTAATGTGGAACTTTATTAATTTGGCGGGGAGAGAAATCTTAAGCCTGGATGGTGGTCTTGGAAAGCATCAGAAATATCCTCAGTCACTAAAAATCCAATTGACACATCTTGTGAAATCACCAGGATTGGATGTCGGCTCCACCATTGATGATCTCAGCTGAGATGCTTTAGCTAGCAGTCCCTTGGTTTACTCAAGAATGGATTTGAAGGACATTTTAGGTGAGAGCAGTTGTGGAGCTACGTTTTAAACAGTGGTGGGGGGAGGGAGATGGGGTATTGGTGGTTGTCATATTCTGGGGTGCAATTCAGACCAGTGAGAGGCTGTGTCTCTACTTAGGGTTATAATATAAGTGCCACAAAATGTTTTTTCTACTTGTGTGTGTCCCAGGCAGGGAGCCACATGCAATCAGCATGTACACTGTGTTCTGAATGCTGTACCACTCAGATTCAAAGTGGCTGAATCAAAACGTTATCAGACACTCTTGTCTTTACCAGACTTGGTTGATGTTAGCAGGTTACCACACCCCCCCTCCCCCCCCGCCAACACATCCTCAGTCCTGAACTTTCCCAAACGTGTGCTCTGAGATGTCCAATCCTCTCCTGCAACGTTCAAAGGAATAATAAGGTCTCTTTGCTCCTCTAAAGAGACAAAAACTGAAAAGCTTATCACTTGAACTGGAGTTAACCAACACTTCAATCTAAACCAAAAGTGCTGTGTTTGAATAAAAAGTAAAACAAGTTTATTGACAAAAGATTTGAAGTGAGTTCAAGTATGAGATGAAATTAGAAAAGGTTTCAAGCAAATAAAAGTGAAAACATGCATCTAAAAATCTAAAAATTTGGCTACATCTACACTACAGCTGGGATCGATCCATTGGCGGTCAATTTAGCGGGTCTAGTAAAATTGACAGCAGATTGCTCTCCAATCGACCCCTGTACTGTACCCCTGACAAGAAGAGTAAGGTAAGTCAATGGGAGAATTTCACCTGTCGACCCTCCACGGTAACTCGCTAAGGTACATCGACTCCAGCTACGTTATTCACATACGTGAATAACGTAGCTGGAGTTGCGTAGCATAGGTTGACTTAACGCGGTAGTGTATACATAGCCTTAATCTAGCAAGGTACAGTCTTTGTTCAAGATGGCTTAATTCACCCACAGATTTCCAGTAAAATGGCTGATTCCCTCTCTTTGGTCATAATCTCCGCCATGAGCCTAAATTGCTGGTTCCTTTGCCATCTTATATGAAAGAGAACTTGGGGTTCTCTGCCCCTTTCTTTTATAGTCATTGAGCCTTTGAAGTGGATTCTTCTGAAGGCTACACCTTGTAAAGTTTATTCAAGCTGTGAGGAAGGCAGCATGGAGTCTGAAGAAAGTTTCATGCTGTTTTCTTTCCTTATTGTTTGCTAAAGAGAAAATTGTTCTGTTTCCTACAATCTCCCCCTCTTGTTAGTTTGATGGCCCTGTTTACTGCTTATGTAGATTTTTTAGGATAGGTCTGTTTAACACCTTTATCTAGGTAAGGCTGTTTGATCTTGAACATGTGCTAGTAACTTCATACAGGGGAATGCATAACTTGACATATGTTTCTACATATTTTTACTATGATATTATTGACCAGCATGTTATTAATTTTCAAATGGTACATCACAAGGCTATTTTTGTTGTAAGATTATTAGGGTGTAAGGTGTGAATACAGGGGTGTTTAAGGTCACATTGGCACCACCTTCAATTTTATCTATTGGCCTGAAAAGGCACCACATTCATGCCTAAAGGCCACCAAATGGGATGGTTGCGCTCCTCAGTCCCCATATTATCTCCTTGAACTTTTCCTTTCATGTTCCTGCTGATCTTCAGGGCACACTACAAAGCCTATGTGTCTTCTGTGGCTTTTAACAAGAATGGGGAAGTGATGATGATCTTACCAGGTGGAAGGAATGAAAGAGTTCATTCTCTGTTTATTGGTTAATGGGGAGAACAAAGCATCCCAATGGGTATAAGCAAAATCACAACAAAAGCTCTTGCTAGCAACCAATAACTTACTAGCTGAGAAAATGAGCCTTTAAAATGGGAAGCTGTTGGATAATGTAAATGTTGTAGATTGGTATATGAATCTGAGTGATAGATATAAAAATGAGCAGCCAGATGAATTTAAACACATATGGGCATCCTCCTGGAGATCTATGCCTAGTATTTGATTGATGTAATCCTCTAAATTAAAAATACATTTTAACTGGCTTTGGATGTACATGTAGGCCTTCTGCTGACTTTAATAGAAGTTGTAAACACGTAATTAAAGCCAAATGTTGCCTTTAATACAGACTATAATTGTTGTTGGTTGTTCTAGAAATAGAAAACTGAAGAGAGACCCTGGGTCAAATAAAAAAGATGAACCAAAGCTGTAAACGTGCATCACATAAAGAAAGAAGGGCCCGGGGGCCCAGCTCCATCAATGCTTGGGGCTGGGTCTCTTCCCCGGCCCCATCTGCCGCCCCCATACACCTCCCCCGAGTATTCCCTGACACCCACCTGCCACACCCGCATGCCTTCCCTGGGCCCCGGAGCGTCCCTGCCTGGAGCTCCACGCTGGCTACGTTCTGATCTGCTGGCTCCCGGCATCAACTGCGGCTGCAAGGTCCTAGTGCCACATTCACTAGTGCCAGGGCAGGCTGACCCTGACCCTACCCTTCTGCCTTGGACCCTTCCATTTTCTGGCAGGACCCTCCACCAGCACAGGAGGTCCCCCCACCTGCAGTCACCGCTCCTGCCCCACGCTGGGCAAGGGGCAGCCCCAACCCCCAGTGAGGCTACAGTGAGGGGCAGCAGCAGGGGAGGAGGCGCACATGTGATGGCAGCCCCTTCCCCCCGGCACCCACCACAGGGGAGGTGAGGGGGCTTCCTGGACCTGAGAGGGGCCCTAGGAGCATGTGCAGTGACAGTGGTGTGAGTGCTGGGGAGGGAGAGGGGGGCCCCTCCCCCAGAGCTCGCTGCTGCCGGCGGGGAGAAGGCTGGGGGGAGTCCTCTCTGCCTGCCTGCACCCCAAGCCCCTCAGCCAGAGCCCTCATCCCCCCACACCTTAATTCTCTGCCCCAGCCCTGAGCCCTCTTCTACATCATGAACCCTTCATCCCTGGCCCCACCCCACAGCCCTCACCCCTGCACCCCAACCCTCTGCCTGCGCCCCTCCCACACTCCAAAACCCTCATTACTCCCCCCAAGCCATCACATTTTTACATTATTTTTAAATATATATATCAGCTTACAAGGCAGGTGTGGGGGGATGGGACTTGGACCCATTCTGGGCACCACCAAAAATTATACAAACATGCTCCCTCTGGCTGGGATCACTTCTTAATTTTATCTACCTTTATATACTATATATCAAACTTCTGCAGCCCCAGATTTGAAGTGCTGAAATGGGTTATTTACTGTTGATGTTTCAGTGATAGGCCATTGCCACTGACCAAAGGATTAATCGGTTACCATGAAGATCAAAAGACTGACACATCCAAAACAAACAATAGCTTTTAGGTGAAACAGGAGTTTTGTCTGAATCCCTGAAACAAACTGAGTTGACTATAATCAGATTTATATTATCAAGTCATTGTGGCAACTAAAACCATCTGCACAAAATCACCTCATAACTTTATTGTTCCTGGAGGTACAGTACTTTAAACAGTCTCAGGAATCTGACTTCATAGTGCTTTTCACTGATAAACCTAAGTGTATTGCAATTATTGATTTATAATCTCTTTGCACAGTAGGATTCCAGTCCATGGCATCAAGTTTCACTGTTTAGATGGGATAAAACCTTAGTCATTTAAAAATATTCTAATTTTAGTTGTTTAAACTTCCTCCCTCCTTTCTTCTTTTTTTATTTTTTTTTTAAATAAATCACTTTTCAAATAGAGCTGGGTAACTACTCAGCAAACTGAAAAATATGTGGAGGAGGAGGAGTTATTTAACCACCCCTTGTGACCTTTAGCCCAGTGATTAGGGTGTTTACCTGGGATATTAGAGAACCGGGTTTAAATCCCCACTCTGAAGACGAGACCTGAACTCAGGTCTTTTCCTTCCCCTCTCCCCTAAGTGAATGCCCCAACTATGAAACTATTCTGGGGCAAATAACTCTCAATCTCTCCTGTTGAAGCTGTTCTACTTTGTATAAATACTTAAATATTCACTAGGGCAGAGAGAAATATGACTCAATAGTCTGGTGTTTCAGGTACTCACTTGGGAGGGAGGGGATGTAGATTCATCTCTTTTTCTACCTGATTCACTCCCTCCCAGGTGAGTGTCTTAATCACCAGGATATAGTCATCCTCTTTTTCTTTTTGGCCCATTATTACTACTGGGGGAATTCTGATTTCCAATCCCTGCTCCAGTGAATATGTAAGTATTTATACAAAGTGGAACAGCTTCAACAGGAGAAACTAAACAAGACCTGCCCTACAATGGCTTGATGGTTAGGGAGCTCACGTAGGCTGTAAGAGATCTGAGTTCAAGTCCCTGTGGGAGGATACATAGGGCTGCAACCTGGGCCTGCTGGTCTCTGAGTGATTACCATGCCTATGCTGCCTTTTGGCAGAGCAGCAACTGAGGACTGTGATACTTATGGAACCAAGCAATACTGTATATTCTGCCCCCAGATTGGCAGTGCTTGGAGAGCACCTGATTGGTCCAGGTGCACTCCTTAAGCCTAGAGGGGACACCAGGAAGTTGTCCATGAAATTAGGTGGGTCCCCAGCTGGCTGTTATGACAGATCCTGCTCCTTTGCCAAGCTTTATGACTTTATCTCTGATCCTCAGCTTTGGTTTCCAATTTCAGCTCTGGCCCGTGGCGCCAGCTATACCTATGAGATCTGACTTTGGCTTCACTCGCTAGGCCTGACCAGCCATGATCCCCACTCCATGGAGGGGGACTGAAATCTGGGTCTGCCACATTCCAGGCAAGTGCCCTAACTGCTGGGTTAAAGGTTATAAGAGGACAATTCTCTCCCCTATCTTCCCCCTCTCCCTCCCCTCCACTCACACCTCCAAAGCTGGCCCTGAAATTTTTTCAAGATACAACTAATCAGGTCAAATTAGTGGATAGTTTTAGATTGACCCAAACTGCATTTTTTGGTCAATGAAGTATTCTGAAAAATTTTGACCAGTTCTACTTTCTGTCCCTCATGACGGATGGATGACAACCTGCTACTACAGAAAATGGCAGAGATACTACAAAAACAACAAATTCAAAGGATGCATTTGGTGCATATTTATAGGCAATACATTTGTTTCAGTTGTGCTTTTGGATTTGCTTTTTCTCTCACTGTATGACAATCAGGTGTTAGGCCACATCCCTAGAAATCTGAGACATTATTTTTGTGTATTTCAGACAAAGGCAGGTGCTGTTGATTACTAGGTGTATCACAAATCTAAAAGTTCCTTGCAAAAACTGGGTCTATGTATTGGTCTGGGACAGCCCAAGGAGCCCCTATGCACTATCTTCTTGCAATGCAACTAGGCAATGTGGTGGTAACACTCAAGCTCCTCTTGCCCATCTTTGACTGATGCAGGCAGTGGTCTCTAGAAAACCCCTGGTATACCTGAATGGTGGAAGAGACGGGGTACTTTATTTGACTTCTCCTTTATTATTGCTTTCTCCTTAGTATGCTGGTATCTTAAGGAGTGAGGTTCAAAGGAAGACACTTGCTCCCTGGCCTTGTAAATGCAACCCAGTCATTTCCCATGGGTTTTCACCTGGGATATATTACCTGTATTATTGGATCAAGACCCCACTGTTGTGGTCTGAGGCTATTGAAGCTTTGCCTACCCTAGGAAGGTTTAGCTGGTATAGCAGGGGTCGGCAACCTTTCAGAAGTGGTGTGCCGAGTCTTCACTTATTCACTTTAACTTAAGGTTTCGCATGCCAGTAATACATTTTAACGTTTTTTAGCAGGTCTCTCTCTATAAGTCTATATTATATAACTAAAATATTGTTGTATGTAAAGTAAACAAGGTTTTCAAAATGTTTAAGAAGCTTAATTTAAAATTAAATTAAAATGCTGATCTTATGCCGCCGGCCCACTCAGCCCGCTGCCGGCCTGGGGTTCCATTCACCTAGGCCGGCAGTGGGCTGAGCAGGGCCTGGGGGACCCCGGCTGGCAAGGGGCCGGCAGCCGGGACCCCAGACCGGCAGCGGGTTGAGCGGGGCCGACGGCTGGAACCCCAGACCCGGGGATGCAGGTGGGAATGTGGGGGGTGGGGGCACAGGAGCTCCCGTTTGGTGCTCAGGGTGGGGGTGGGGATGTGGGAGGGTGCAAGAGTCAAGGCATGGGGTGTGGGTATGTGTGGGGCTGGGTATGTGTGGGGGTGCAGGAGTTAGAACGGGGGCTGGAGGTGTGTGACGGGGTTCAGGGATCAGGGCAGAGAGCTGGGTGTGTGTGGGGGGGTTCAGGGGTCAGGGCAGAGGGCTGGGGTGATCGGCTTGTGGGGGTGCTCACGGCAGAGGCCTGGAGGGGATATGCCCTGATTCCACCCCTTTCCCCAGGGGCTGGTCCCCACCTCTTCTCTGCCTCGTCCCTGGAGCAACGAGCATGCTGCGGCTCCGTTCCCCCTCCCCTTCCCCCTGGCAAGGGCGATCAGCTGATTGGCGGCATGGAGAGGGAGTGGGAGTGGGAGGGACAGGAAAGCACCACGCTGGGGGAAGAAGCGGGGGAGGGGGGAGCTTGACTCCCAGCAAGACCAAGCTTCTGCCTCCTGCCCCCGCAGGAGAGACTGGTGGGACTGAGTGGGGCCGGGACGCCAGCAGGCAGCAGGGTGCCATTAAAAATTGGCTCGCGTGCCGCCTTTGGCACACGTGCCACAGGTTGCCGATCCCTGTGGTATAGATATACCAGCAGAGCTCTCTAGCAGATGCAGTTCTGTTGTATAGAAGTGGCTATACAGCTATAAGCACAGTTATACTGCCATAACTGCATCTGCACTAGGGCTCTTAGCAGCATACCTTTTGCCAGTAACAAAATCATACCCTTAATTGACATAGCTCTGCCAGTAAAACTCTAAGTGCCTTAGTCATCTTTTTTTCTTATTTTATTTCTCTGATGCCTCCTTTGGAGCCAGGAGGAAAAGAATATGCTACTTTCGCATTAAACAGGATAAAAATTACTTCATGTTGTAATTCAGCTCTGTATAAAGAAAACTCATCAATTTCATTAGTAATTTCCATGCCCACCCAAGCCCGACAGACAATGAATTTACCAATCAATGTTTTTGTAATATTTTTCAGAGCTGCTTTTTGAGCCTGTTTCTCTTTTTACCTCCTTCTCGCTAGCTCATTTTCCTAGCTGACACTTGCACTCTTGGTTTCATGTGTACTGACAGGATTTTCAATATATGAAACCTCAGGATCATGCTGTTCAGGTTCATTTCCACAATCATTATCATCCCTTTTTTCCCCCTTCCAATAGGTTCTTGTACATGCCTAACTCTGTTCTGTAGCCTGTGATGAAAAGAGAGAGAGAGCCAAGCCAGTGTTTAAATAGGAATTCAATAGTCCTTAACCTATTGAAGTGTACAACTAGTACCACTACTTCCATAATACCTTCCCTGTGATTACCCATGAGAAATTCAGATTTGTGCATTTAAGTTAAGACTTGAGCAGACTCTGATGTTAACAAGCTGATGACAAGCCAGTGCCCATTAAAAATAAATGTAGCCAGTGCTAGAATAGTACTGTTTGATATTTATCTCCTCATCTAAAGACCTCAACTTTGTGCTATCCTACTTCTTCTTCAGGGAATAGCTTCAGCGCAATGATTTCCTATCCAGCTTATCTCTTGCTGCTCAACTATATCTGCCACAAACAGCTTATGGAGAATAATGTCCACTAATGCAAAGCTGGGAATTCAAACATTACCTCTGCATGAGAAGCTCATTCTGCCCTTACATTCCATCTTTTATTTCCCACATAGATAATTTCAGGAAACAGCATAATATCGGATCAATGGAAAATTTGCTGTTGTTGAAGTATTCTAACACAGCAAGCATAATGTAACTCACCTACTGTAGGTCATTAGGAAGCAGCTCTGGTGTTGTTCTCTAATACAAAGGAAAAAACATACACTTTCATTCCTAGACACTCATCTACAGTTCGCAAGATTGAAGGTAGAGTGGATTAGTGAGCATTGAGAGGATAACACAGATACCCAGAACAGTAAGTCTGAACATGTCCCATCTTAAAAGCAACAGAAACCAGATAAAATTAAAGAAGCAGGCAAAACATTAGCATTACACAGATCCTGAAGTGGATAATAGCCCTTATTCTGGTCTTTCTTCATTGGAGACATCTCAGAGGACCCAGCCATGAAATGCACAGTATACATTAATACAGAGCAAATAATTTTTTATTTAATGGCATTTGCAATGTGTATTCATTCTCCTGTCCAAGCAGAACCATGCTGAAGGTAATGAATAAGATGCAAAATGGATAATAAGACGATCAGTGCCTCGGTCTGTATTCAACTTTTTAGGAATATGAATGGCAGGTTGTTCCAGACAACTGCAAAGAAATTCCAGTGAATCATGGGTAGCACAGTTTACAGAAAATACAAATTACATGTTCTATGCAGTAATGGATAGAATAGAAAATGCTATGTCCTTCCCCTTGTCTCTTGTGTTCTCACTTCTTCAGTTTTTAGCCCTAGTGCTTGTAATCTCTCTTATTTACTGTACCTTTGTGGATGAACCAGGCAAGGAAAATTCACTTTGCTAAGATTTCATAAAATGGAAAGTTCAAGTTCCTGATTCCCAGTGTATCAAAGCAGTGGGGAAAAGAAGCTGAAGCTGAGTTTAGAGTTGTTAACAAAACAGGTCGTCCTCTCTGCATCTACTATAGGCAAAGGAGGGATGATAGCTTCCCTGAGCTCATCTAACTATTTGTATTCTCTCTCTCCCAGCTGACTCAAGCTAAGTGCCATGGAGTTGGTGTAGCACCATTTTAAAGCGCACTGTGAGCACAGCTACTACACAAAGAACTCATAAAAAATCATTGACCATTTTGGCACATGGCAGTGAGGCTGGAATTGTCAAACTCCCTCAGCTTGGCTTGGCTCGGCTCCTTTTCCATCTCCAGTACTTTAGGACAGACAGAACCCAACATTGTAAATCAAGTCCTCCTATTGAATTGATTACTTACAGGCAGCATTAGCAGCCATTGCACTTACTGCAAACTTGATTCCCCAGGGACTGGGGCTCCTGCAGCTCTAGTAGCAGTAACGTGCACTTGAAAGAGCATTAGACAAAGCACATTACTTAGAAACCAGACCCAACTATACCACAGAGAGCCTTACATCTAGATTAGAAGGAGGGAAAACCAATACGCTAACCAGCAAGCAGATTCCCCCCTGGTTTGAAGGCAGATTAGCCAGTTAGTCTGATTCAGAGACAGGCACCAGGTAACTGTGTTTCTTAAAGAATGTCTGAGTGTTAGAAACTAACAAGCTGGTACATAGCCAGAACAGGCTATATACCCTTTAAGGAAAACTCAGTACATTGACAGTAATCCCAAAGCGTAAACGGCTTCACCCCAGTGAACTCTCAGCTAACATAGCAATGCTGCTTGGCTTGACCCCAGTCTCCAGCACCTGTGGAGAGTTTGGTTAGAGATTCCTAGGCACCCTTCTGTGTTTGGCTGTGTCATTGGGGGGAAATGATGGTAAGCTATCTGCCCTGCAAAGCCACAAATAGGTTATTGGCTGCATCCACATGGGATAAAGGGCTATGAAGGAACTTGAATTATACAGTGTAAATTTAAAAGATCCAAGGCTTAGGATGTATAAAAGAAGCTGCATTTGAATTAAATACTAGTGTCTTTGTAATACACTTAGTGAAATTAAGGATATTGTAACTTGTAAAAGAGGTGGATCACTGCCACCAGTCAGTGGGGGAGACTAGCCCTTCTAATCTTATTTTTTTAAAATACTTGTGCTCTCTCATCTCACTTATACATTATTTAATAACAAATTGTGATAGACTTAATATTGTCATTCATGTATGCAGGTTCTAGGGACACTCCTAACCTAACAATTATTTTGTAGCTCCATCTCATTTATCACTCTTAGTCATGCAAGCATGAGCCCTATCCATCCATGGTAGATAATGCTTCCATGTGGCAAAATGCATTCGTATTTCCATCTTTGCTAAATAAATAGAGTGATTTTTTTTCTTGGAAACATTTATAGATTTTTATTTATCATTTATCCTCCACTCATTCTGGATTCTAACAGATCACAAAAATCCTTGGGGAGTTTGTGCATCCACTTTATTAGCTTTACATTGTATGAAGTTTTGTTTTCTGCAGACCTCAGAGGAAAGGTTTTTTTATATATTAAAAAAAAAAGTAGTTAAGCCTTTAGTTCTAAAGTTATACTAGTACTGTGATAATTACATCCTATGGCTGATTCTGTCCCTGGGATATACATGGAAGCCCAGGCCCTTGGGAGCAGGAAATCTAGTTAGAAGGGGTTAGCAGTGGTTCAAAGTGCCCATGATTCCTTTTTCTGGTAGGGTACTGAAGTTGCTCAGCATGACACCAAAAGTGATGGATGTAATCCAGGAAGCTCCTCAAATGCCAATTGGCAGAGGGCACATCATACCATAACTCTCATCAGACCTGACACACTCCTTGCCTCCAACTCACTGTCATTACCTGTAAGGTGTCATATGCAAACTGGTAACATGCTAGTCATTAATATTGAGTGATGTATGCCAAGGTGGTATATAAAGAACTACAGATACATGCTGGAAATACGTTCCTAAAATGTGTTTGGCTAGCAGTGTCAAAGCTCAGCCTGTCCTAGAAAAAGAACTGCTGTTTTGCTGGCTTGACTGTCTCCAGTGTAAATCAAGCAAGGTGAGACCAGACACAATGAAAAGGTTATCTACGTGTAAGGTAAACAAAGCCAACAGGCGAGCCCGTCAGGGATGGAGGCTGCACCCTCCAGGAAGCTGCCTGGAGTTTTGAACTTCGGACAGTGAACTTTAAGAAGATATAAATAGAAGAAAAAAGCCATTTTGTTATCTATCACTGGATGATGACAGGGAGCCAGAACTATTGTAACTGAGAAAGTTGGATCCTTCAAACAAAGGGATTGAAGTCTCTGAGAGCTGACTACAGGTGAGAAACTTGATTAAACAAAGCTGACAAAAGTCCGAGTCACTAGCAAGCATGTTTTGTTTTGTTTTATTGTAACCATATCTGTCTTCTATTCTCACTTATCATTTAACTATCTGTTTTGCTAATAAAGTTATTCCTGTTTAATTACTAGACCATCTCAGTGCTGTGTATTACACTGAAGGGTAAATTCCTCCGCCAAACTACCAGGCTGGGGTGTGCTCTGTGTCTTTGGAGGCAGCAACCTTGATAACTTCTGTGTGTGTCCAGGAACAGGGACTGGACACTGCAAGGGAGATGGTTTGGAACTGGAAGTGGTGTTAGTGACACCCTACAAGGAGTAACCAAGCTCGTGGAAGCCAGGGGGAAGCCATTGTGCTATGAGCAGCCTGCTGGTGTCACAACTCTGAGCCAAAGCAGCACAGCATAGAGCTACCGAGGTTACAAGGCAGGTAGTGATATAACCCCTTAGTAGTCTGGGTGAGCCCCCAAAGCATCACAACATGGGGTGAGGCCAGCTCAATGCGGGGATGCTCTCAGTTAGCACAATTGGAGCCTCACATGGAACTCCAGCTGTACCATAAAGTTGCCCATCTCTGGGAGACAGTGGCAGTGCTCAACCACCTGCACCTCTACTAGAGATGCATCCACCCTGGCTGGAATGCCATTACACCAGTGTCCAAACTGAAGTAGCTAAATGGTGAATTGGGACGTATAAATACAACCTCATCACATTGGGAATCCCAATCTTTCCTCACTTTAATGTTTCAGGCCCTAAAGTTCACTCAGTTATAACATGGAGGCCAGACTCCCCACTGTCTTGCACCTTGTGTAGCCACTTACACCTGTACCAAGTGGGTATAAAACTTTATGCCTGTGATTTGGCAGCGAGTTATACTCGCTTTGAACAGGGGTAAATGGCTGCATAATGTGAAGGGCACTGGAGAATCAGTCACGAAGTATAACCAAGATGTTCAGTGTTAATCTTTTCAGCCTCTATTTATGATTTCTATTATATTTATTACAAAACTAAGAACTGTCCTTTGTATAGCACAGATGTGAATTACAGTAACCTGTGTCTCAGTCAGGGTGAATTTTCTATTTGCAACTTAATGAAGCTCTGCGCTATGTTATCTACAATGATTTTGAAAAGTTGAAGGCAGGGAAAAAGCAGAATGAAAGATCTGCCCAAGAGGAGTAAAGGGAACAAGTTGGGTTATTATAGGATCACTGTCTTCTGCCTGTCCACTCTTTTCATAGGCAACATGTTTTCAGCTACCACCCAACAGCATGCAGACCTTTCTTCTCTTCCATCCAGACTTGCACCTCCAATTGTCTCTTTGAAATCTCGTCCTGTATGCTCTGAAGTCACCTTATTGAACCTAAAATGTTAAAAATACAAATTATTTTTCTTCACAACCCTCCTTTCTTCAACACTGATAACAAGTCCACAATACTCCCTATTTTGTAAGCTTACAACATTGTCACTTTTGAGTTAGATCTTCTTCTGCACCCCCATTCTCACCATCATCCACTGATACCACTAAATCCTGCCAGTTTTTCCTCAACACCATCTCCCAAAAGCTGCCAAATTCTTCTCCAGTTTAACAATCAAAAGCTTTCATCTCTTACCTTGACAATTTCCATTTCCTCCTCTCTTGTATCAGGAATTATGGTACATCCAGCTCATTGGCTGAAATGATCAGGAGGCGTGTTAGTTATCCGCCTTCCAGTCATGGTTCTGCACTCAGTGACACTTGGCTTTATTTCCTCAGATAACAGATTGTTCAGTCAGGTGGTACCAGATTCAATGAGTTTTGCTGCAATTTCCTTGTCCAGCTCCTGGTTCCATTTACCAGAAGCTATATCATTGTAGATACCCTTTTTCCCAGACTTTCCTTCCCAGGGTCCTCATGTTGGCATCTGACCACACAGACTCTCAAAGTCGCGGTTGGATGATGTGGGAATAGTTAGCAAAACAGTTCAACTCTTTGAATGCAGGGAATCAGATGAGCACTATGGCTGTCTGTATCTAAACCCGAGCAATATCAACGAGCGGGCTTCTCCTTATTTACAGAAGTAGAATTGTCCTCTTTGGCATTGGAGGAGGGATAGAGTGTGGCAGCTTCTGTTTAGAAACATTCACTGTTACATTTATATCCTCCTGTCTATGCTATAGAACAACCATGTTTCTGTAACTGGAATGAGCAACGACTATGCTAGAGCCTTGGTCAAGAACAGTTGGCAACTATGTTGTGCGGAAACTCAAATGATACTCAAACTGAGGCAGAAAGTTATCCAGGGCGATTTGGTAAGTGCTGCTGTTAAAATCTTACTTGTTCAAAGCCATCTGAAGGAATTCTATGTTACTAAATAAATTTGATCAGGATAATGTATTAAACCTGTCTCTGCTACACACTTATCTTTTAAAATATATAATCCACTTCTTAGGTGTAGATCTCACAAACTGTGCATGCTATTAGTAAAGTATTGTAAACAAAAGTCATTCGAACAGTCTGCAAATATAATACAATGCTGGTAGGCTTGTTCTTTTTCTTTTTAAACCAAGAACATCTAATTCATTTTTTCTTCATATGTACTAGACTAACAATAGGAACTCTAATTTGACAAGTACAGCTCTCTGGGCAATCTCTCATATGAAATTACTTTTGTTTACATTTTGTACCATTATTAATATTCCTTTCCATAGCATATTTTTCTATGAGATTGAATCCAACAAGAGATTCTGACAATCAAGTCCTGCCAAAACCCTGTAAAGTAAATTTCATTCATAAACCTTTATGGAATAGCCCTGTTAACGTAGGCGGACCATCCCCACTGCAACAGTCAAGAATAAGGCACTCATTATGATCTCCAGCTCAGATTAAATTACATTTTAACCACATTTAAACTGGAATGAGCTCTTATTATAGAGTGAGTAAAGGGCACTATTATTTTTTCCTGCATTAGTAACTGGCATATATTCCTACACTGTCAGCTGTTACTCCTGACTGTGACAACACATACAAAAAATAGACATTTGCAAGATTTGGCAAAACTAAAGCACACCATAAAAGTGAATAGCTTTATTTATTGCAGATCTGGAATGTGATAAAATGACTCATGCTGGAGCATTGGCTTCCTGGATCACAACATGAGATAGGAAATGAAATTAGGGATGGATAGCAGAAAGTATTTCAGATCTGCATGCCTCACCCACTCAAATATTTGTCCAAAATGTGAGGGTTTATTTTGGTTTGAAAGTGCTTGTGCAATTTTTCCCTATTTTTCATTCTCACCCCGCCATGTGGGCACTACTTCATCCTGATTGGGATCAGAAGATATGAATTACCCCTTATGTTAGCATTCTAGCTGTTCTGACAGCATTTTTGAACTGACTGAAAGGCAAAACAACTGGAAATCTCCATAAAACAACCTGTTCTTTTGATACTACCACCACAAGTAGTTCAGACAAGCACCATGCTTTGGAAGTGTGTCTCTGAATAGATGCAAAGTGAATGTTAATCCAATACAGAGAGAAGTACCGGTATGTTGTGCGTTGAGTGGAGAGAGTGGGGAGTGATATTCTCCACTTTGGGTTGCGTGCATCACCTAGTCATCTATTGCATGTGTTGCGTCTCTGATTTTGTCTAACCAGCACAAAATCCTTCTCTTGATACACATAGGCATCCTGAAAGGGAGCAGTGTGAAGCTAGCCTCAGTGAGGGTAGGATGTCTCAGAGAAGCTGATGTGCTATGTGGTGCAACCTATGGCTGCTTTTTCTAGCACATGATGCCAACCTTACCATAGTACTTGCCTGGCCATATTCTCTTGTTCCCATACCATCCACTCTGGGATCTTCTCCTTCCCCTGCTGCTGTAGCTGTGCACTGGTCAAGGGGAAAATGCTTCCTTGATCCCCTCAACACCTAGTAGAGCATCCACATGATTCGAGGAAAGAGATGGGGGAATTGGTCTTGGACTGTAAACACCTTGGAGTGGAGAACCTGGCTTTGCCAGCTCTCTCTTGTACAAGGCCGATAGAATGTTCATGCATTGCCAATGTGGCACAGTTAAAATTCACTAAAAGTATTGAAAGGTGATGGCACATTGGCGGTGGTTCTGCATATCCCCATGTGTTTTATAGTCTACATTTTATGGCAGATACATTGAGTTGTACATTTGAACACGATGCAAAGGAATAGAAAACACTGACATGCCATTCAACTCAGATAACAATGCTGTGGGGGCCTTAGCTTTTGTACTACCTGACTTTTAGTTGTTAACTTGGCCAGGTTAAGATTACCCTAAGGTTTTATAATTCAAAGATAAAATAAGAGAGAAAGCATAAATGCATGATTCCTGAAGACACAGGTATATGTATTGTGATTATCTCATCAGTGCCTCTAAGTTTGCACACCTTTACCCTCAGCATGAATAAACATGTGCTTCAAGGAATGTGTGCATGTAACAGGGATATTGGCATGGTGTTTACAAGATAAGCATAGCAGGGGGAAGGGACACCTGCCCGCTGGGCTGAGCAGGGCCAGGGAGTAGACTTTCTCTTTTGCTCTGTCTCTGAGCTCAGTGGACACAAGACAGGACATCACAGCTATGACAGTTGCACCTGGGACCTGCTTTCCAGTCATCGAGGAGCAAGCCAAAGAGATGCCTAGAGAGGGATTCAAGGCGCATGCTGTGGTCTGAACCCAAATCAGCCATGTAACTTTGTTTCAGCTCTTCAGGCCCCAATGTTTTTACCTCATCATAGAAATTTGAGATTGGGAAGATGTATTAAATCCATTTCTCCTTACAGTACATTTTCTAAGAGGTATTTTTTCAGTATAGTTTTAAATATCTCAAGCAATGGAGCTATCACCACTTCCCCTGGATGATTGTTCCCCACTCTCATATGTTATCTGGAGGATTATTCTGGTATTCTTTTCTTAATTTCAATCCATCTCTGCTAGTTATACTCCTGTGTACCACATTAAGCCCTTCTTCTCTATCTTTGGCATGTACACCTTTCAAATATTTGCAGACTTAGCATATCCCTCTTAAACTAGGTCTACACTTGGAGCTAGGGTTGTGATTCCCAGCTCACATAGACATATGCTAGCTGTCACCGAGCTAGTGCTCTAAAAATAATAGAGAAGCCACAGTAGCACAGGCAGCAGTGAGGGTGGAATGGGCTAGCTGTGCTATGAAATTCAGGCCGGTTTGCATGTGGCACATCTAGCCAATGCTTCCACTGCTCATGTTGTTGCACCTACACTTATTTCTCGTGCACTAGCTCAATGAGAACTAGCACAAGTATGTCCACATGAACTGGCATTCATGCCCCTCCCTACTACTGTAGACCTACTGAGTCACCTTTAGACACATTTAGCTCTTTTTTCCTCCTGTGTCAGTCCTTTAAGCCTGATGAGTATTTTTGCTGCTTTTTCTGTGTTAGTACTTTCTGGTCATATGTTGCCCAGAACGGAATACAATTTCAAAGCCTAGAGATGGATTCTGACCTGCCTGATGTGTGACATGATGCCTTTTACCTGCAATCCAAATTTTCATTGTTCCCCCACAAACCAATATCACATTGCCAAACCATGACTATTCTGCTGCCTATTAACACCATTACATCCCTCTCACTGTTACTGCTTCCAAGCTTTCTCTCTCCAATTTTAAAGTGTTTCTGATTATTTTTCTTTAGATGTATTAGCTTGAAGTTTTCCCAGTGGAAACTCCTTTTTGAATTCTCTGCCCATGTTTCTAATCTCTCTAGGTTTCCATTATTTTCTGTTCTGACTGGTGTTTACAACACCTTGTTATTTTGTATCATATGTGAAAATCATTAAGATGCAGTTTAATCCCTTTTCCAGATTCCATGTGTATTCCTTTGTCTTTTCAGATGGCTTACAAGCCCCATGGCAGCGTTCTTATCCAGCTCAATTTAAATTATTTTTTCAGATAGGATTTTGTGAGAGAGTATCAAAAGTTTTACTGTATTTCATATAGTACACTTATTTTGTTCCATGCATACTTGAAGAGCCAGATTCTGACACCCTTACTGCACAACTTACTTTATGATGTAAGGTTCTATTCAAAGTGAGTAAGTGTCACAAATTAGCCAAAATCTTATCTGGCAAGTTTTATGGTCCAAGTTTTACGGTTCATGACTCTACTGTCCCATGGATATTTGTTATTTTTATCCTAATATTTGTTCCATTATTTTATTCTATAAAGGGGTGCAAAGCCCAGGATAACCAAGTATTTGAACTGCAGGCATTGTCTGACAATCACACAGTCAGATGAACAGCTTTCAGGGAGAATAAATAGGCTGGGTAGATGTAGGGATAGTTCCACTTAAGAGGCAGAAGGTTCAGCAAAGCCTGTCTCCTGTCCCAGTACCTTACAAGTGCTATGTTCTGTTCCACACAACAAAATTGTCTTCTGTGTATGTACTGAATCCATTTTTCACACTTGGCATCACTTTATTAAACAGAACTGGTTGAAAGTTTTCTGACAGAACATATTGATGTTGAAAAATGATGGGTCTTCAGAATTGAAACATTCACTAGGAACGTGTTGATTTCAATGAAATTTGGTTTAGAAAAAAAAATAAACAAAATATTTAGATAAAACAAATCGTTCCATTTCAACCTTGTTTTTAATACATTTTGTTTAGAAATCTTATTTTATAATTGTATAATTTTAATGCAATATAAAATATAAAAACTCAAAATATAAAAAGTCAATCTAAATGTAGCATTTTGAGTTTATCCAAATGAAATATTTTGATTGACCTGAAACAATTTTTTCTAAAACTGTTTTACAGCTCATTAAAAAATGCAACCTCTTGTTCCTATTCAGGATGAAAGGATATTTTGACATGTCAGAATTTCCTATGGAATGGAAATTACAAGTTTTGACCAACTCTGTTGTTAAATCAAGCAATTATTTTTCTAATCTAGCAAAGGAGTCCCAATCCCTGTTTACATAAAAAATTTGCTTTCATGTGTCAGCTGTTTCTGTTGTACTTCCATGGCTAGAATGATTTAAAACACAAAATGTATATACTTTTTACCCTTATTTAACTCAAATACTTGAAGGAATTTTCATTAACCTTTCACAGCAAGATTTCCCTTCTGGTCATGTGTCAGGCATGGTAAATTACTTCGGACAAGTATTTTGGAAGGCAATTCTGGTTTGGAGATAGGGGGATTTGTATGTGTGTGCTCAGTATCTGAAAATGGGGGTTATAAGTGAAAATTATAATTTAATTTAAAGATTTTATCATTTGTCTCATCGTCTAGAAGACGTGTTTCTGAATGAATGCATTGACAGTTTTCAGAATTCCGAAGGCAGGCGACTATGTCATTCTCATAAAGTAGACAAATACAGGGGTCATAACAGACAAGATTAAATACCCCACCATACAGACAAGACAATAAATACAATACAAAGGTAAGTTCTGCACTGGAAACCATTAGGGGAGCCTTTTCCTGGACAAGTACAGCAGATAGCCAACATGTGGTCTCTCCGTAGTGTAAAAAAAGCAGTATTTAACGTATAAGAATTACCTGTTGTTAAGAAGTGTCATAGTTTTAGTCCCCATACAACTCACTCGAGAGGTCAGATTTGTTCAAATGAGAAGTCTTAGTGTACTAGGTCAAATGCTATTTTTTGCTGCCAATTCCAATGCCTTATGATACAGGCAAAAAGAGGACATAGTTACAATAAGGAGGAATAAAACAGTGCCTACTTCTTTTCTGAAAGATTTATGTATTGGCAGTTATCGTCAACTGATTGTGTTACCAGCCTAAGGGACTTGGAAAGGGGTGTTACTGGTCTGCACTGGAAAATTTGAATTCCCCCCAAAAAGATCAGTATTCTCCTCACTACCTGCTCCACTGCTACTACACATTCACATCACAATGGACTATAAATTCCATTGAGGCCATAGGAAAAAACATCTACTGCACTTGGTCACTGGTGACAAGTGTTGGGTTAGACCAGAGTCATAATGGTAGATATTAATTTGGGAAACATCAGTGGAATAAATGATCATGCCACAACTAGAAAGTAATCAAACTGAATATTTTAGACCAGACTTTATTATGAGCTGTGTGTCACTAATGCATGTTTGTGCTCTTCTAATAGGTAATGGGAAGGAAACTAGGATGGTAAACATGTTGAGAAAAAAGAGGGAAAGTGTGCTCTGTAAAAGTTAGTCTTTGATTTCCTTGATGAGGTGTCACATGAAGAATGTCAGTTTAATTGTTTAGGTAGAAGAGAGAAAGTTTAGATTAACCAATATTGCTTTGATATTGGTTAATATACATATACAAACAATATATACACACAATATATACACACAAGGGGGCGAGGGATAGCTTAGTGGTTTGAGCATTGGCCTGCTAAACCCAGGGTTGTGAGTTCAATCTTTGAGGGGGCCACTTAGGGATCTGGGGCAAAAATCAGTACTTGGTCCTGCTAGTGAAGGCAGGGGGCTGGACTTGATGACCTTTCAAGGTCCCTTCCAGTTCTAGGAGATAGGATATCTCCATTAATTTAAAATTTATATATATACACACACAAACAGTTAGCCAACACAAGATAAGCTGAAAAATTATTTGGGAGCAGCAAAATTTGTGGGCATTGTATAAAATCAAATGAAGAATGACAGACTTTAGCATTCTTCCCTGCAGCAAGAGGGCATGGCCTCCCTCCAAGACTGAAGGGGAGAAACCACTCTCCACTCCCTGGTGGGTAGAGCCAGGCAAGCCACACCCCCACCAGAAGCAGAGGGTGTGACAGGAAGTTTGAAAGATGGGCTCTGCAGCTCAGTTGTGCAAGAGCTAGAGAAGGAGGAGGATGTCTCTCGCCTGATGCTGAGCTCTGCACCTGAGACAGAGATCTACCAATGCTGAGGACCCAGAGGAGGTGCTGGGACTGCTGCTGGCTGTGTAGCCCAGAGAGACAGAGGAATCCCAGGAGACCAAGGTACACGCCCAGGGACACCAGACAATAGTCCAGTTGTGTTGCCAGAATTCAGATCAGTGTGTTTGAGTGGGATCCCCGCTGACCCAGTGGTGGAAGTATCTACCACTGTTAGGGCCCTGGGCTTGGACCCGGTGGAATAGGGTGGATCTCAGTCCCCCCACCCCTGGGGTGACTGTCTACCCACCTTAGTTTAAGCGAACTGCATTTATCTGCCATTTGCGTGAGCCAGGAGGCCAGGCGAAAGACTGCTTATTGCTCTGCCCTGCCCAGAGGGTCAGGGCTAGGGTTGCCAACTTCCTGACTGCAGAAAACCAAACACCCTTGCCTCACCTCCTGCCCCTGCCCCGGGGCCCCTCTCCTTCCCCGCCCCTTCTCCAAGGCCCTGCCCCTGCTCACTCTATTCCCCCTCCCTCTGTCGCTCGCTCGCTCTCCCCCACCCTCGCTCACTCGCTTATTTTCACTGGGCTGGGGCGGGGCAGGGCATTGGGGTGTGGGTGGGGGTTTGTGGTGTGGGCTCCAAGAGGGAGTTTGGGTGTAGGAGGGGGCTCAGGGATGGGGTGCGAGAGGGGGTGTGGGCTCCGGGCAGCACTTACCTCAGGCCAATGGGATCTGCGGAGCCAGTGCTCGGGCACTGCAGGCAGGGGCAGTGTGCGGAGCCTCCCTGGCCACACCTGCACCTAGGAGCTGGAGGGAAATGCCAGCCACTTCTGGGAGCTGTGTGGAGCCAGCCACTACAGCCAACCGGACTTTTAGTGTCCCAGTCAGCAGTGCTGACCGGAGCCGCCAGGATTCCTTTTTGTCCGGGCGTTCCAGTCGAAAACTGGATGCCTAGCAACCGTAGTCAGGGCTCTTCAGACTGCTTATTCCACCTTAAGTATTGCCTTGACAGGTACGCGGTAGCGAGGGGGCATGGCCTCCCTCCCAGACTGACAGGGAGGGATGGCCATAGATGCCTACATTCCCATTGAATAAAACTTTGGTGGTTTGGTCTAGCATGCAACTCATGGAGCATGAGGAGGAGGAGAGGATGAACATAAAGATTACAAAAGGAGAGAAGGAAAGAAAAGGCCTGATCAGGGCCCAGGTTATGAGAAAAGTTAGTCATTTTGTTCCTAATTAAGCAAATCACTGAAGCTTGTGTTTAAATCCTATTCACGCTGACTTAAATGGGACCTTAAACACATACTTTACTGAATCAGGGCCTTCATGAATTTCAAGAGGGCATTGGTGGTACTTAGACATCATCCAATTGTATACCATTAAACTGGTGTATGTGTTGACCATTTGTAGTCATATCTTTCAATCTCTGCCAGAACAACATAGTAAAAGTTTTAGTTTAATGGGTTGAGGATGAATAGGAAATGACCAGGTAAGGATTTACTAATACTATCTGTAACATTGCTGCAGCAGTAGCTATTTGGAAGTGTTTAGCAATCTTTTTTCCTTTTAAGAGGAAACTTTAAAAAAAGATCTTTTCCTGTACAGAAAAGATTTGGTTTGGGGAAAAGGTGCTAGAAGCAGGAGAGGCTGCAAAATAACTAAGGCACCTCTGCAACTATCATTTAACTTTACATAAATTTGTTTTGATTGTTTTCATGCTCCAATTTCCGTGAATATTCTACACAATTGAATACCGGAGAATATTAGTGAAAAGTGAATATTGAGCTTAGAAATGCAAATATTTGCACCAGGACCTGACTCTATGAGCTGCACTCTTCCTATATAGCATGGGGACCTATGTTTCTAATCAAAACAAACAAACATAGCTGGAATTTCTAACATTCTGCACAATCTACAGATTGAGAATTATTCATAGAAATTACTTGGCAAATAATAATTTTGAACAAACAGGTGTAAACAGAAAAAAAATATTTGTTGAACCTTAAATATATCATTTTTAAAAATGGTGGTGGTTGTAATAAAATGAAGCTGCAGTCAGGGCCTCCCTATCTCTGCTGTGGCCGTGGTTTTAATTGGGGTGTGGAGAGGGATAGTGGCCACTTGCCAGTGTTATATGCTATCCTCCAGCTGTTCAGACAGTGAAAGACCCTAAGATGCGACAGCAAGGGAGCTGGCAGCCACTCAGTCTGCCTGCAAGACACCAGTGAACATCCTAGCAGACTATTTAAGACTTTATTTAATATGGTAGTCATTAACAGTTGGGGTGGGTGGAAAGGAAGAGGCACCATGTAATTGATTAACTGGAAATGCACAACAGTTCTAATAGATTAAGGTGCTCCAATACACATTTCATGACTCCATTCACCATCCCCTCTTTTATTTTAATTTGATTAAACTGTTGCAAAACTCTGAATGCAGAAACATCTCTGGTTCTGATATACTGGGAAGCTGTTAAAAGGCAATTATTGTAGAAACCACTGCTTGAATACCAACCTACAGTAGCAGAGGGTTGGGCCCTCTCTATTGGGAACTGTATGTAGCACCTCCTGATGAATTATTCCCCCACTTAAATTATGACTCAATGGGTGGTTCAGAGAGAAAAATAAAGCATTTAAAGAATGAGTTAGGAAAATGTTCGGTGGACACGTGAAACTGATTCAAAAACATAACAACAATGTTCTACCTATGAGTTGGTGTAACAGCATGTGATCAAGGCGAAAATCAACAAATCATATGAACAATTGAAAAATATATCAAAACATTCCTAAATAACTGTTTGTTCTATGTCTCTGCAGTTCATCTGCAATGGGAGAAAATAGATTCAGCTGGGTCCCCTTTAAACAGAAGAATTATCTATTCATAGTGGAACTGTTTGTTTTGCTATCTGTCAACTAAATTCTGACCCTAGTTACACATATGCAGTCCTATTAACTTCAGTGGGGCTACATCAGTGTAATGGGAGGTAGAACTGTGCCCTATATTGCTGTGTGAGCACCAGGGCATAGCTATTGCTGAAGGCACTTAAACAAAACAAAACAAAAGCTGAAAGACAAAAGGTTTTTTTTGTTTTGTTTTGTTTTGTTTGAACAGCAAGAAACAGAGGAACATGGTCCAAGGTCACATAAGAGCTATTTTATAGCTGATCTTTTATGTTCAGTTCTATATCATCAGCTGCATTTTACATCATTGAAACGTAGGATGTAATATTATGCCTAAAAATCTTGTGAATTGTATTTAAACATGAGAATATTACAATATGAGAACCCTATCAGGAGGTAATGATATTGCTATGCTGTAAGATTAAAAAAAAGTGGATCAATTTACAACACAGCATATCAAAATATACAGACTCTGTGGCCATAATCCTGTCATCTGATCCACAATCAGATGTTTGCACCTGTTCAGAGCTCCATTAACTTTAAGTTAATCCATTAAACTTTAAGTGCAAAGGCTGAAATCGTGGAAAAGCACTTGCCCCATAACCTCAGCTGTGCTGAACACAACGCCATCTACAGCCTCAGGAACAACTCTGACATCATAATCAAAAAGGCTGATAAAGGAAGTGCTGTCATCATCATGAATAAGTTGGAATATGAACAAGAGGCTGCTAGACAGCTCTCTAACACCACATTCTACAGGCCATTATCCTCTGATCCCACTGAGGATTACCTAAAGAAACTACATCATCTTCTCAAGAAACTCCCTGACAAAGCACAGGAACAAATCTGTACAGACACATGCCTAGAACCCCGACCAGGGGTATTCTATTTGCTACCAAAGATCCATAAACCTGGAAATCCTGGACGCCCCATCATCTCAGGCATTGGCACCCTAACATCAGGATTGTCTGGCTATGTGGACTCTCTCCTCAGGCCCTACGCTACCAGCACTCCCAGCTATCTTCGAGGCACCACTGACTTCCTGAGGAAACTACAATCCATCGGTGATCTTCCAGAAAACACCATCCTGGCCACTATGGATATAGAAGCCCTCTACACCAATATGCCACACAAAGATGGACTACAAGCTATCAGGAATAGTATCCCCGATAATGTCACAGCTAACCTGGTGGCTGAACTTTGTGACTTTGTCCTCACCCACAACTATTTCACATTTGAGGACAATATATACCTTCAAGTCAATGGCACTGGTATGGGTACCCGCCTGGCCCCACAGTATGCTAACATTTTTATGGCTGACTTAGAACAACACTTCCTTAGCTCTCGTCCCCTAACGCCCCTACTCTACTTGCGCTACATTGATGACATCTTCATCATCTGGACCCATGGAAAAGAAGCCCTTGAGGAATTCCACCATGATTTCAATAATTTCCATCCCACCATCAACCCCAGCCTAGATCAATCCATACACACGGTTCATTTCCTGGACACTACTGTGCTAATAAGCGATGGTCACATAAATACCACCCTATACCAGAAACCTATTGACCACTATACTTACCTACATGCCTCCAGCTTCCATCCAGGACACACCACACGATCTATTGTCTACAGCCAAGTTCTAAGATACAACTGCATTTGCTCCAATCCCTCAGACAGAGACAAGCACCTACAAGATCTCTATCAAGCATTCTTAAAACTACAATACCCCCCTGCTGAAGTGAAAAAACAGATTGACAAAGCCAGAAGAGTACCCAGAAGTCACCTACTACAAGACAGGCCCAACAAATAAAATAACAGAACTCCGCTAGCCGTCACCTTCAGCCCCAACTAAAACCTCTCCAGCGCGTCATCAAAGATCTACAACCTATCCTGAAAGATGATTCCTCACTCTCACAGATCTTGGGAGACAGACCTGTCCTCACTTACAGACAGCCCCCCAACCTGAAGCAAATACTTACCAGCAACCACACACCACTGAACAAAAACACTAACCCAGGAACCTATCCTTGCAACAAAGCCCGATGCCAACTCTGTCCACATATCTATTCAAGTGACCTCATCATAGGGCCTAATCACATCAGCCATGCCATCAGGGGCTCATTCACCCGCACATCTACCAATGTGATATATGCCATCATGTGCCAGCAATGCCCCTCTGCCATGTATATTGGCCAAACTGGACAGTCTCTACGCAAAAGAATAAATGGACATAAATCTGACATCAGGAATCATAACGTTCAAAAACCAGTAGGAGAACACTTCAACCGCTCTGGCCACTCAATAACAGACCTAAAGGTGGCAATTTTGCAACAGAAAAGCTTCAAAAACAGACTCCAACGAGAAACTGCTGAACTTGAATTGATATGCAAACTAGATACAATCAACTTAGGCTTGAATAGAGACTGGGAATGGCTGAGCCATTACAAACATTGAATCTATTTCACCATGTTAAGTATTCTCACACCTCTTATCCAACTGTCTGTAATGGGCTATCTTGATTATCACTACAAAAGATTTTTCTCTAACTTAATTAGCCTCTTAGAGTTGGTAAGACAACTCTCACCTTTTCGTGCTCTCTGTATGTATATATATCTCCTCACTATATGTTCCATTCTATGCATCCAGTGAAGTAGGCTGTAGCCCACGAAAGCTTATGCTCAAATAAATTTGTTAGTCTCTAATGTGCTACAAGTACTCCTGTTCTTTTTGCGGATACAGACTAACACGGCTGCTACTCTGAAACCTGTCATTAACTTTAAAGGGGCCTCAATGAACATAAGGGACTGCCCAAGAGAATCTGATGGCAGGATCAGGGCCAGTGTTTTGCACAGTCCCTAGAACAGTGGTTTTCAACCTTTTTCATTTGCAGACCCCTACAAATTTTTGAATGGAGGTGCTGACCCCTTTGGAAATCTTAGGTTATCTGTACCTAATCATAGTAAAAAAAAATAAATACTAATGCATATGATAAAACTAAAAGCAGATGTGCTCTCACATGTAATATAACAAAGTTACTGTGTTGGCTGGCTTAGTGGGCGTGATTTGACTTACACACGGACAGCCCCTAAAGGGTGTGACTCCTCCTAGAGGGTAGGATTCCTGTCTCAGGATGTAATATTGAAAGGAAGTGCGTCTGTGCTCCCTGCATCTGAGAGAAAGGGAAACTCTTCAGTAAGAGCAGTATCAGCAGCAGTTAGGTTGTTACTCCAGTACCCTCTTCCAGTAATAAGTGCAAGTACTTCTGTTTACTGAGGTCATGTCTGGGATCTCTGCCTGGTTGTGCTAACCCACCATAAGTAGGCTGCAAGGTCACATAGTACAGTAATATCATCCATTTTGTTTGCAAATAGTCAAATGCTCTGTCAGTGCTCAATAAAGAACAAACAAATCTTAAGAGCCCAGGTCAGCCCCAGATTGCTCTGCTTAGAGCTCCCTTGTCCACTCAGAAGGGCACCTCATGGTCCCTCCATGTAGAGGGTGCAGAATGAGGGGTCCTAGTTTGGGAGGTGTCTGGAAGCATCATTACCTGTCCCCCATACCCAAACCCGCCCAGAGATTACTCAGAAAAGGTATTACAACTTCCATGGAGACCCTCCTGGAGAAAAATGGGGTCTTAGTAGTACAAATTCAATGCAGCATTGTCAGGAAATTGAGGTGTGCAGGTAGAGGACCCCAGAGCCTATGTAGAGTCACAGGGCCAATGGCTCCTTCAGATCCCAAGGGATGTGCAGGGCTTGGGGCCAGAACTGTGGCTCACTTAAAGGAGAATGAATCCAGGCCCCTCTTCACTGGGAATAGTTTCAGTAAAACTGCAAGAAGACCCTCACCAGTTTTTTCCCCCCATAGTCCCTTCTCTGGGGTTTGAAGCTGAAAACTTAGATGAACACAAGTTTTCAAAAACAATGACATCCTTGTTCTGTTGTATGTAATCAAAATGGCAATGGAGAGAAGTAGGAGTCTACTCATGCATTCACTTAACAAATCTTTCTTTTGGCTAGGAGTACAGTACAGCATGACTTATCCTTTGATGTGCAACTGTTAATAAATTGAAGCTGAAAAATAGTCTGAATTCATGACTATGAACTCCCGGTTTCCTTGATCTAATAACAAATCTTCATTTCAGTAATCAGATCATTCATTAGCTTCCCAACAATATGTTAAGTGGCATTGTCTGCTTAAATTTCAAAAACAACCAATCATAATGGTTTGAGCAAGAGTGTTCTGAGCTATAAAGAAGAGGCTGCACACCAATTAAATTATCCTCTAATGTACTGCAGCACAGGGCAAAGCAGTATTTATCTTGAAGGCAATGTTTTAGTAACATACAAAAATTTCCAGGGCAACATTAATGAGTTGCACTGTGCCCTAGATGGGTTATCCATGGAAAGGAAATGGGTGACCAATCTCATGGAAGATGGAGAGGAGGAGTATCAGAGGGGTCAGATTAGGGTTGCCAACTTTCTACTCACACAAAACTGAACATCCCTGCCCTGCCCTTCCTCTGAGGTCCCGCCCCTTCTCTGAGGGCCCACCCCGCTCACTCCATCCCCTCCTCCCTCTGTCGCTCGCTCTCCCCACTCTCACTCAGTTGCTCATTTTCACTGGGCTGGGGCAGGGGGTTGGGGGGGTTGAGGGCTACAGCTGGGGGTGCATGCTCTGGTGTGGGGCTGGGGCTGAGGGATTTAGGGTGCAGGAGGGGGCTCCAGGCCGGGGCTGAGGGGTTAGGAATGCAGAAGGGGGCTCTGAGCTGGGGCAGGGGGTTGGGGTGCAGGGAGCTGTGAGGGCTCCAGCTGTGGATGCAGGCTCTGGGGTGGGGCTGGGGGATCAGGGGTTTGTGGTGCAGGAGGGTGCTGGGATTGAGGGATTCAGAGGGTGGCAGGGGGATCAGGGTTGGGGCAGGGGGTTGGGGTGCAGGATGGGGTGAGGGGTGCAGGCTCTGGGCGGCGCTTACCTCAAGCAGCTCCCAGAAGCAGCTTGAGCATGTCCCCCCTCCAGCTCCCCGTGGAGGTGTGGCCAGGAGGCTCTGCATGCTACCCCCTCTGCAGGTGCTGCCCCTGTAGCTCCCACTGGCCGCAGTTCCTGGCCAATGGGAGCTGCAGAGCTGGCATTTGAAGGGTGGGACAGCGTGTGGAGCCCCCTGGCTTCCCCTATGCATAGAAGCCGGATGGGGGACATGCCGCTGCTTCCGGGAGCCACGCAGAGCCACAGCAGGCATGGAGCCTGCCTTAGCCCCGCTGCTATGCCGACCAGATTTTTAATGGCCCGGTCAGCAGTACTGACCAGAGCCGCCAGGGTCCCCTTTCGGCATTCCAGTCGAAAACCAGACACCTGGCAACGCTAGGTCAGATTATTGTTTGACAGAAAGGCTGATGACAAAAATATTACAAAAATGTATGCTTATGTAATATTGTGATGATTTTTTCAATGTATCCAGAGCTGGACTGGTAGGAAAGAGGTTGTGGCAGGGAGGTTGGCAGAGTCCCATCTGAAGCACTCTTTGCTGTAAGTAGAGGAGACGGTGGGGAGGGCAACAGCAGGAAGTTACAGCACTATGCTAGAGATGGCAATCAAGTAGAGCAGACTTTTCCTTCTTCCTTTGCACTTGGAGCCTGGCTTAGGCATCTGAAGAGGCATGAGGGGTGAGTGGAGAGATGAGGCCTCCTATCATGTCTCCATAGCGACTGGCCTGGTTTGCATTGGGTTTTACAGCATTCATGTGGATTTGGTTTTCTTGCAGGGCCCTTCGGGAGGTGGAGGACTGGCCACATAAAGTAACTTTCCTTTGCACCTTCCCAGTTCATGGGATATTTTATGGAGCAGTTTTCAGAGGGTGTGGGGAAACTGGAAGCATGCTGTAAAAGCTTCTGTTGCTCCCATATTCCATGCCTCTCCCAGCCTCTCCAACAGACTTCTGCTATTTTATATTCCCCTCTGCTCATGAAAGTGGACTGAACACTTGGGCCAAAGACTGGTATTTACTGTAATAACAATGTTTAGCTCTTACTTTTTTAATATTCAAAGCCCTTTGAATGTGGTAGTGAATTAACCCTTAGAACACCCCTTTGAGGTAAGCATGCAAGTAGTATTACCCCCACTGTCTTGAGGGGGAAATTAAGGCAGAGAGTTTGTGATTAGAACTCAGGCATTCCTGGCTTGCAAGTGCTGTGTTAGTTTCCCTAAATACAGCAGCTCTGACAATGATCCTCTGTTCTGACCTGAAAGACACGTGCTATTCTAGCTCTAGTGCCTCTTTTGAGCAGAAACTGCCAGTCATGCCCAATTGTCTGGCAGTTCTATAATGCAAATACATGTTTGCAGGGGACTATGATTCATTCTTGTTCTTGACCCAAGTAGGATTTTTCCAACACTAATGCTGAGGGCATCATGGGAGAAGCTGTACAATCAGACAGAATAAAACCAGCTGTGTCAAGTCATTCCATGCTGTTTGAAAATGTGCATAAACTGGCCTTTATATAAAAAGCTTTTTCTACGTACCAGACGTACTGATCTATACACCCCCTCCTTCACCTTTACAAATAATTGACACACACTGACAAGGTAATCTTTCCATTTGGTTAATATCTGTGATGTGTTACATATAAACAACATTAAATTGAAGTTACAAAATAATGCTAAAATTAAAGTTCGAAGAGCAATATTAACTCCCCAGTATGGCACATTTTATTTTTCTGTTTTCCCCTATTAATTGTATAGTTTAACACATTGCTTGTGTTTTAAAATACCGGTATATGCCATAAATATATAGAAACTCAGTATAACCAAGCTGACACAGGAAATGTAATTTTGTGACTTTGGGCAAGTCATGTAACCTCTCCGTACCTCAACTTTCCCATTGTTAAAATGGGAATAACACCACTTACTTATCTTTGACCTTGAATAAATGTTCTTATTTTAACTGAAATGTTAACATTGTATTAATGTAGTGGTTTACATTAAATACACATATATACATTCTTTCATAAATGACAACTGTATGCTCTGAACTAGTATATCCTTGCCTTTTCCATGAACACCTTTAATAATAAATATTGATTGCCAGTTCAAAATGCTTCCATTTCATATTATTATTAATGCAATAAGCTTGTCATCCTCCCAGATGATTGGGATCTTTGTATAATGAAAACATTATGAAGAAGACCAACTGCCTCGGGCACTTAATATGCAGTTCCAAGGTAATGAGACTATTACCAATTAGATTAGCTGACCTTCCTGTTCGAGTCACTTTGCCTAAGTTGTCCCCTGGAGCAGTAGTTTTCTGAATTGCAGTAGATGATTTTCCTTACTTCCTTTCCTGGTCAGAGTCTGATTAATAAGATCACCAACGATAATAACCTTTCAGATAATGAATAGACTATTGAAGGTACATCCTCATGCTAGATACTAGGTGTGAATTGCAAAGAAGTTGCTTGGGGAATAAAATAAACTAATACATTGTGTACAGCACTCTTTCATCTGCCAGTATTCTCCTAATTGTTTTAAGCCCCTCTTCTCTTCCTCCTTTGTAAGCTGTTGAATTATTAGAATCAGTTTACACAATACCAGGAAGCACTAACAGGATAGGATGTGTGCTGATCAGTCAGTGTACTCATATCTTGCATATGCGATAACACAAGGCAAAGCTAATTGAAATTGATTATAGCAAAGAAGTTTGAATAGCCCTGATCTGTGAGTTGAGAGGCTCTTCCACTAACCTATTCATGATTTACAGCCAACCTATTTTATAAGAAACTTTAATCAGGTGTTTACCTGGAACAGTCAGAGGTAAAAAAGTCACCCAATTGTCCCAAAGAAAGGAGTCCTCTACCTGTCTCACTCTTGCTGACTTTGTTAAAAAAGTTTATTTATCTGGTACAGTCACAAGCAAATCCGTGAGGTTTGTAACTATTGTAAATGGACATTAGTTACTCGTCTAGAGCCTGATCCTGCAGCGCTGAAGTCAATGGGGAGGCAGTGTGGCCTCGAAGACAGAGCACTGGACGGACTGAGACTTGAGTTCTAGACTTAGCTCTGTCACTGGCTTGCCCCGTATCTTGGGCAAGTCACTTCACATCTCTGTGCTTCAGCTTCCCCATCTGTAAAATGGGGATAATGATAGTGACCTCCTTTGTGAAGCGCTTTGCAATCAACTGATAAAAACTACTACATAAGAATGAGGTGTTTTATAGGTCATCTGTCAGGAGTTAGTCAGACTTGCAATGCTTTTACGGAATATCACTATCCTATTGTAGATATACTTCCACTACAAAAAAGTAAGCTTTGATCCTCAGGAGAAAATGTAAGAAGGTGTCACACGATTCCACATAATATTAAATACTATGGTTAAGGCTGCAAGATGACTTTAAACCTAGTATAAACCTCCTGTATTTATTTCCTCGTAGCTTTGTGAAAAATTCCCCTTTTGGGGTTACATTTTTCATAGTCTATCTCAAACTAAAGATTTCTTTTTTAAACTTGGAAGAAAATCCCTTGAGGTATTTTTAAATAATTTGAGAACTACGTGTGTGTGTGTGTAGGAGTGTGGGGGTTGAAACGTCTACTCCACTATAAAACACCCAAGACTGACCCATGTCAGCTGATTTGGGCTTGTGGAGCTATGAAGCTGCAGTGAGGCCATCCAGGCTTGGACTGGAGCCCAGGCTGTGGGGCCCTCTCCCCTCTCCTCTCCCTCTCTCTGGGGTCCCAGAGACCAGGCTCCAGCCCAAGCCTGGATGTCTACACTGCAGTTGTATAGCCCCGGAGCCTATGCCTGGCGAGCCTGAGTCAGCTGACATGGTCCAGCTGTGGGATTTTTTTTGCACTGTAGACATACTGTGTGTGTGTGTGTGTGTGTGTGTGTAATTTTAAAGATGTATGATATTTTTTATGGATAATTCAAAACCAGCTGAACTTACAACCTATGTGGCTAGAAACTAAAGAGAAATAATATTTGAGTTTAAAAGAAATGTTTAAATTTATTAAAATTAAGTTTTGTACATGTGTAATACATATTTTCTGTAAATATTAAGATATATATTGACTAGGACACTATGAAGTTCTGTAAAATACAATGCACCAGTTTCATGGACAGGTACAATATTTTGTGTATCTTCAGTTTGAGTTCAAAATTATGGAAAATATTTATAAAAATTAAGGCCCTTACTGAAACAGGGCTATAATGCAGGAAAGAACGACAATTAGGTTAAAAACAAATAAACAAAGGCCTCAATCCTGTAACAAGCTCCATGCTGGTGCACTCGTGTACTCATGCACATCCCCATTAACTTTGATGGGTCTCCTTCTAAGTGTGGGGTTCCACCTACCAAGAGTTCTTGCAAGGACCAAAATCAGAAAAGGTTTCATTCTAACATTAACTTGGCCACATATGTTTTGATCATTACACTATCCATTAAATTTCTACCCTAATATCTACATTACGTATAATATGGACAAAGTTAATGTGCCAAAGAGCTCCCTAACTTTTCATTTCCAGACTTGTGAATGTTTCATTGGCATTTAATATTGCATTAACATAGGTTTTTATAAATGTTGTTTGCATTATTCTTATCTTGATAATTAAAAAAGATTCCTTGCAGCAACGATTTTCATCCTGCCACAGAGGACAGGAAACAATAAATGTGTTTTTAATTATTTCAGCCAGTGAGTTTAATGCTTCAGGAGCAAGCAAAATGTGAGATTAATATGTTAAAAACATTTTAAATGCATTTCATCCCCCAGAAATATCAAATTAATTTTATACTCTTTGCTCTTTCATCTTAATTCAATTAAAATCCTTTTCTCTTATGCAACTAAAATAATGCCTGTATGCATATGTTTGGGTCATATTCCTGGCCTTTAAACGGTGGTCATACTGTTCAACATAGAGCGGAAGTCACTTTGCCATTGGATCAGTTTCCTTTCTGGTACTCCATGCAGATTTAGAATTTGAAAACTCATCCAGTGAGCTGTAGCTTTCACTTTGCTCTAACTTTAAGTTACATCCCACTTACCTTCATTAATGTGAGTAGTCCCTGCTCGTTCAAGAGCTGCATCTAAATCAATGGGACAAATTGTCTGACGATGGATTATTCAGATGAGTGAAAGATTATAGAACTGAGCCCTTATTTGATCAAAATGACATCTCTCTATCAAATAAATGGATTTGTTTGTATTTGTCACTTCAGACTGTTACCATCTTCCTTTGATGGGGGAGCACATTGAAGACGTAACTTTCATATTACTGCAGCCTAAGGCCTCCACACTGCAAAGAGTTATGCACAACCAGGGTAAATGATGATAGCTGCATTGACTTGAATGGAGTTGTGCCAGTTTATACAAGCTGAGGATCTGGCTCTCGGAATCAGTCTGTTGACTGCAGTGGAACTGCCCACCATGCATAAATTTAGGCACACGATTAAATGTTTGCAAGATCTGGGCCTCAAGTCTCCACCAGTTGTGAATCTGGAACTTGCTTTCTCCCTGTCCTCATCTTTCTCTTCATTCTTTTTTGTGGGTTTTTTTGTTTGTTTTAATTTTCATAGCCCTTTATGAAGTAAACTGATGGATTCATTTACAAATAAAATTAGTTACCATTTAAATTATTTTCTCATCATATTATGTAATATTTTGTGTTAATGCTTTTTATTGACTTTGTATATAAATATAAATTAATTATTAAAACTGATCAAAATTTTTCCACAAAACAGTTTTCTGTTGGAAAATGCTGTTTTGATTACATGTAAATATTTTGTGGGAATGTGTTGATTTTTCACTTAATTGTTGATGGAAAATTCAAAATTCATTATGACTTTCATTTTTCTGATAATGTTGAAATATTTTGTTTTGACTGTTGTATTCTATTTTACTATCATTCATTTTAATATTGTATTTTATACTATGTTTCAATGTTATCAAAACCATTTGGGACAAAAGAAAAATTGAAATGTTGGAATTCCCCTGATATGGATATTGTTTTCCAATGATCTCTAATAATTCCAATGTAAAATATGAGGCATAATGATATTTCACTTGTCCTTGGCAACTTTATGCATACCTCTATTGTTAACTTGGGCCTGCAAAAACTCATTGATGCATGTGCTGTACTTGTTTATGCACTGTGAATAGTCCTATTGATTTTAATGGAACTACTCACCATGTGCAAAGTTAAGCATGTGATTAAGACTTTTCAGGATCAGGGCCTTGTTTTATCAGTGGAAAGAATAAAAATAAAATAAATAAGTAAACATTGAGGAAAACTGTCCTCAGATGGGTGTATTAGATACAGCCCTTCAAAAATAGACCCCGATTCTGCAAACACTCATGCATTTAAGTAGTTCAATAAACTTAAAGGGCCTGTGCATATGTTTATGATTACTCAAATATAAAAGTGTTTGCAGGAGTGGAGTCCTTATTGCTAATGTTTACCTTACTACCAGTAAAGAGAATTGTTGACAATACAACTCAAAAAAATAGTGAAACGGATATCAGATGAGCAAGAAAATAGAATACAATACAGCTGAGGCCATGTAGTTTATGGTGGTAAGGTTGTGGTGAAGTGTACTGACTGTTGTGTTGGTTACAGTTTTAATGAAATCATCCCACTTAGATCAGCTGTTAACATCATACAAGATGTAAATCTTTCTATTTCTCTGAATTGTTTTATTTTCTTCCTCCACATTCCTATAGTGAATATTTGGTTTTGCAACCATAATGATGAAATACATGAGCTGACGTTGACAGGCTGAACTACATGAGGCGTAAAAGATTAATAAGTCCAACCATACAGCTACATACTATATTAACACCCTGCAGTGCAGAGTGAAGAAGGTATAAACTGCTAGCAGCTGCCCAAGTGTTGTTTTCCTGTCACCATTATTTGGTTACATCTGCAGTATCCCTGATTCTACTTCCCTGTCATTTGACAAATTTTACTGACACCAGGAAAGAAACCATATGAATATTAAAATATATTAATTAAGTTACAATACAGATGTCAGGGCCTGCCTTCTTCCCTCTGGTCCCCCATATAAGGTCTAGGAAGAGCTACCGTGGGACACCTGTGTGACCAGAAGAACCTCTCAGTGCCAAAAGGGTTCACTGTTCTGTAAGTGCTTGTCTGACAGCCCTGACAAACTCACTACACGCAGCACATTGCTGTCAGTATTTTGTCAGTATTTATCTATAAAAAAATGTGAGATCTTAAATGAAAGCCAGGAGCACACTGATCCTCATAATCCCCAAACAAATATATGTGCAGATGATATTTAAGAAGTTGTGTATATGTACAAAACATACGTCTAAATCAAGTCAGGGTTGACAAACAGGTTTTGAGTCAAAGGAAGTTCAATCACCTGTCTTGCTGTCAGCTATGGGACTTAAGCACTGTAAGCCAAGACAATGGAAACCAAATCTGTATAAGGAGTAAACAGGGATTGGAAGACGCCAGAGACAAAACCACCGGGGTTATCCTAATTCTGGGTACAGAACAATGAACTTTTGGAATATAAAAAGGACACATCTTTATCCATCACTGAGGGAGTGCTATTTGCATTCAAGAAAAGTGGATCCCAACCGTGTTGGTGATGCTGGGAGATTGCTTTAGCTGAGAAACTTCTTTAGACAGGGATTTTAGCTTGTTAAAGTTAAGTTCAGACTCTAAGTATGTTATATTTCTTGTTTTATATGTAACCATTTCTGTTTCTTTATCTTTTATAATTATATACATATATACATACTATAAAATAATTATTTCCACTATATCTCAGTGCCAGAGTCAACATGTGGGGTGTGTGATGGGGTGTACCTATCCCACACCAGCCCTGAAAGGGTTAATTGTGCTTTGCAGGCTGAGGAAGCCCCACCCCTCTGACTCTGCTGCGCATGCTCAGCCTGGAGGCAGAGTATAAAAAGAAGCAGCCCAACTCAGTCTGGGCAGGCTGCTGAAGTGGGATGATGCAGACTGTCTCCTGGGAGCTGCTGCAGGCCCTGACTACAGAACCACAGCATGCAGAGCTCCAGATGGACTGCAGGCTGCCTGACAAGCCTGGAGAAGAGACCGTGTTGGCAGTAGCTCTGCCACTTGAGTACCCCAGAGACCATGGGTAACTGTGGAGCATCACTGAGGGAGAAAGGGTAGGAAGTAGCCCAAGGTATTTAGTCTTTTCTCCAGTGAGTGAACCAGTGTGGGGAACCAGTCAGTGTGTTTCAGGGATCCCCGCTGACTCAATGGTGGACACCCCCACCACCTCCAGGGTCCTGGGCTGTGACTTGGAGGAGCAGGGAGGGTCTGAGTCCCCCTATCCTCGGTGCCACACACCCCTAAGTGGCACCCCACTTCCCCAACAAGCCACACAGCACCCCAAAAGTGAGCTGCTTCATTGTCTTTAGCCTTTAGGCCACACTGCCCTGAGTGGAAGGGCTGCTTTATTGACTACAGTCACTAGGCAATACTACTACGTTTTATAGTAAGGGTCATCAGCATAGGACTTAACTGGCTGTGGTACGGCCTTTGCCTTTTCTTTTGATCACACGTGACCCAAAACCCTATGACAGGGTGTTTCTACCCCGTGACGGGGTCACGCGGGGTCACGTGCCCTCCCAGATTTCTGCCAGAGTTTATATGCTGTGCCCTGAACCCTGCTGCATACCACCTGAGCCTTTGGAAACCTCTGATTTCCAAACTGTGGGGTATGTCCCCTGGGGGGGGTGCAGAGTAACGTTTGGGGGGTTGAGCTCCAATGCCAAATGGCTCAGGCTTCAGCTTGCCGTGGTGCAGTTTAGGAGGGAGTGCCACATCCACCTCCGCTCACCTCTTTTTGTCTGGGTTGGGGAGGATGCAACCAAAAACTGTAACTCAAAGGAGGGTTTCAGCTCGAAAAGTTTGAAAACTGCTGCTTTAAATTGTGCCCCCCCACCATTACCAACAGTGTGTGTGGGGGGGAGAGGGACTGTAATATAACAATTACATTTTAATTAAAGCTGTTTATTGTCTCTGAAACGCAACACCAATCTCTCTGAATTACAGAAGATCAGTATATCACAGGAAGGATCTTGAGTTGCCCATTATATTTTCTTTGGTTCTTCAGCAGTGCTTACACCAAACAATACACAATATAACAGAGAATAGACGCTGAGCCTCAGATCCTTTAGTTTGGAAGCCCATTAGGGCAAGGGTAGTTTCTTATCTAAAGCAATAATTCTGTAAAGAGAGCGGGGTTAAAAGATATTTGTGCCCAAACAGAGCCCCACTGCAGTCAGTTGCAAGATCATGGCCTGCGTTTATACAGTACCCAGAAAAATGGGGCCTCCATCCCAAAAGGATGGTGTATACTACAATATAAATGTTTGCTAATAATAATTGTTACATAATTTCAAACTGCTAGTGAGGCACCACAGGAATTTCAGAAATAATGTAAATAGAAATATTGAGACAGATGACTGTATCTTGAGAGATCGGGTCCTCTGAATGCTTAACATGAAAACCTGGGAAATAATTTTTCAGACAATATGTAATATTGAATGTACAAAAGTTTCCCAGTGGGCCCTTACACAACAAACACTTACACATCTGCCTAAATTTATGTATATGAATAGTCCAGTCACTTGTGTTAGGTATGTGTTTAATTGTTGAAATATCAGGATTTGGTGAACAAACCGTATGTAAAAATGATCTATGATTTGTGCATTACCATACCATCATTGTGTATCTATGATGCATACTATGTATCCCTTCTACTACATATGAAGCCAGGGTTCTCCATTTATTTTTCAAATTTAAGAAATTGTATGTAGCATAGCAAGCAAATTACATGTATACTTTTGGGATATACAGAGAGTGTACACTATCTGCAATGTTAAGAGTAAAAGTAACAGAATATAAGGGAGAGAGACTTGTTAATATATGTTAATCAGGACTGCGTCTGGCTAAAAGCTTCCTTTCAACCCTGCAGGTAATTAAAGAGTTCCACTAGAAAAGCATGACCTCTTACTGTGCTGTTCTTTCACTTCTGTTTCAAGGAAAGATCCAAGTCTTCTTTCTAACCTCCAGCATCTTTTTTTAATCATTAGTCCTTCAATCTAAACGTAATTATTTAATATATTTTTCTGGCAATCCCTGTGCAATCAATCCAATTTATCAGTGCTATTGCTTCATGGTTGACAGGCCTCTCTATAGACATATTCAAGGTTCACAATAATAAGAAAGCCCTTAACAAAGTGTCATTTTAAAAATACATTTTGTCATATAAATGTCTAATGTTAACTTAGTGCTTGTTGAAAGTTCCATACTAGCCGCACAGGAAAATGAAGTCCTACTTCATCCACAAAACAAATACTTTACAGAATAGTCAATGACAGGACAAAATTCCCCAAACAAATTCTCACTAATTTTGCCTTAGGCCTATTCTGGAAGGGTGCCATCTGTAGAGAGGATAGTTCTCTCTCCTCAGCAGTTCTTGGCTTTTGCTAAGAGTGCCAACAAGGCGGAGGGCCCACCATACTGTAATTCACATCAGGCTTGACACACTCATTGCCCTAACACTTTGTTTTCATAATATATATACCGAAGGTGTCCTACAAGGTGCCATTAGTAAACTAGTGATACATTGGTCCCCAAAAGCATCACATGTTGTATGGAATGTACAGGGTGTGCACAATGAGTTATAGGCATGTGCTGGAAATATGTTCTTAAAATGGGTTTGGGAGGCAAAACATAAAACCAGCCTGCCCTAGACAAAGGAATGTGTACGTGCCTGTCTGTTGGGCTTGGTTACAAGCAGAGAATAACGAACATCCGTTTACATATAAGGTAAATAAAGCCATACGAGTGAGGAAGAAGACCATGTAACAATCACCCCGGTGGGACAGAATATGCACCCCAGGAAGACTTCCTGGCTCTTAAAGCAGAGATTATGAACTTTGAGTAATATAAGGGGAGCAAAAAAGACAATTGGGTTATCCATCATTTAGGGGACATAAGGCGACAGAACTTTGAGCCTAAGAAAGCTGATCCTCTTGGCCTGAAAAGCAAGAGCTGCTCAAAACAATTAAGTGAGAAACCTGCTTAGAGAATGATTGTAACATGCAAAAATTAAGTTTTAGTCACTAGAAAGCATGTTTTGTTTTGTTTATAACCATACTGGTCTTTTACTTACTTTGTGTCACGTAAATCTCTGTTCTTTGTTAATAAACGTATTCTAGTTTTATTACAGAATCATGTCAGTGCTGCGTATTAAAGTGGAGGAAGGGTCTTCAGCCAACCTAACAGGCTAGCATATTCACCCCCTCTTCAGAGGCAGCAAACTTAACTTCTGTGAGTATCCAGTGAGAGGGACTGGCAGTGCAGAGAGGTGTCTCTGGGGAACTGAGGAATTGGTGTTCACTGATAGGTACCTACAAGGCAATGTTTGGACAGCCAGCGTCCTGAAGAGCTTGCTTGCAAAGTAGACAAGCTGGCTTGTCAGGGAACTGACATGCAGCTTAGCAGTAGCAAAGCTCACTCTTGCTGAGGCAGAGTGGTAACATGGTGGCTCACCGTTCTGGATGTCCTCACCAAGACATCATGCACCCCTTAGCCTTCTTCAATCTACATAAATCACATAACTCAACCCTTCAAATCTTCCCCTCATCTCTGCACTTATTTCCCCCCTGTGATAGCTGAGTGGTTTAGGTGTTAGAGTCAAAATCAAATAGGGTTCTACTGTGCAGGCTTGAATCCTGCTCACAGCGAGGCCTGTAGTTTTTTTTAGATGCATTGGTGGTATAGTGGTGAGCATAGCGACCTTCCAACTAGTTGACCTGGATTTGATTCCCAGGCAATACAATAATGGCTTGGAGGGAAGGATAGTTCAGTGGTTTGAGCATTGGCCTCCTAAACATAGAGTTGTGAGTTCAGTCTTTCAGGGGGCCATTTAGGGAACTGGGGTAAAAATCTGTCAGGGGATTGGTCCTGCTTTGAGCAGGGGGTTGGACTAGGTGACGTTCTGAGGTCCCTTCCATCCTTAATATTATATTCTATGATATCCTCCTGCTCCAGAAACTTCCTCCTTCACCTGCTTATGATTCCGTATATTAGTCCTGCAACAACCTCCCTTTTTCCACAAGACCTATAACTCCTAGTTCTCCCCTCAAACAAATGTTAACAAAGTAATAGGCATATGTAACCAAGAACAATGTGCTCAATAGAAGTGCTTGATCATTTTCTTTTTATGGCACCCCTTTATTTATAGTAAAGATTTGTACCACACTCCTCATCATGGTATCAGAATGCCTACACATACTTTGTTCAGACTGTATGCTCCTCAGAACAGCAAATGTGTCTCTTTACTTGTGTGGACAATGCCTTGCTATATAAATTCAGCACTATTATTTATTTACATTTTATGGGACTACTCTCATGCATAAAGTTAAGTAAGTGCATAAATGTTTGCAAGATTAAGGCTCTAGGCAGTGAAGCTAGAGTTAAGTTTAAGCAAGGCATTCCTTTCTAAAATTCACTTTCAGTCACACAGCTGCTTTCCTTCCGCGCGTGCGCGCGCACACACACACACGGGGCAGATTTATCTCATGCTGGGTGTCTTAAAGTTTTTTGTTTGTTTTTTTTAAAATTTTTTTTTAAAATTTGATGAAAATCCATTGAGCTGATGAGTGTTATATAAATATTTTTTGTGGTTTTAAACACATTTCAAGAGCTCTTTTAAAAATCCAAATAACTCTGATTTTTAAATATCAATTCAGTATTTATTTATTTTCCATTGCAGTAGTGCTCAAAAGAGGTAGCTGTTTTTCAGTCAGACATAGTCCCTGCCATGAAGAACATGGTATTATCTATATAGTCAAGTCATATATAGCCACATATACACCAAAAAAGGTAAACTATAGTTCCTGCAATGCATGAATTTTGTCATTGACTTGGGTGGGGGTGGGGGAGGTTCATGCTGAGCATATTGACTACTTGGAGTAATTCATTTACCTTGACAACTAAATTATGTACCATACAAAAATATCTTTCATGACTCTCTGACTATGAGGTTTGGTATTCATTTCCAGTTTTGTGCACCTCAGAGCTGAGGGGTTCTGGCAAGTGTCCACCAAAATTTCTTGGCCTCTTCTAAAGCCAACTTAAAGGTGGTTGGACTCTTATTCCACCCCACCTCTACTCCACCTTATCCCCCACCCATGCCGGTATCTATTACATAGTATTGGAAAGATGACAAGATTCCTTTCTTCCATTTTATCCATCCATTTGAGATTTGTATGATCTGAAGGACACTGCATTTTGGTGCATGCAACACTATTACCCACAGAATTTGCTTCCCGTTGTGTCATGTAACTACTAAAAACAACACTAAGGAGAAGAGGTCAGGGATGGGGATGGGGACAGTGTGAGTGTAATGACAGTTCCTCTTAAGCCAGAACAGTAATATGCTGTGGAGTATTTTATTGTAAATAAAGAGTAGCAAAACCAGCATCATCTGATTTAAATCCCCTTAATTTTGGGGAATAGCTTGGATCCATATTCTTGGGTTGAGCTCTAATTTTAAGAAAAATAACACAAACCATCTGGCTAAAGACCACACATGAAAAATTTCACACAAAGGATTTTCAGGAATTTAGAGTATGTGGGTAGTAATGGAAGTGGGGTGTTAAATTCAGACCTACAATAGCAATCCAGTTACAACTGTTTATCTCGGATAGTTTTTGTACCTCATCCGTCCCGACAAATTGCAAATACAAGATGTCTAAGCCTAAACATGTCTAATGGCAGCTATGAGAATGCAAGTAGGCATCATCGCATAAGAGTGTCTGAGTCTGTTGTATGAGGCAATGCTAGGTGCCTTGGTACATTTGAGCCTGAGAGCCATAACTATGGGGTTACTTTTGTATTATGTAGCTCCATAATACAAGGCTTTTTAGTAAATAATATATCACTGTATAATAAAAATGTCATCTTAGACTTTAACTTTTATTTACTGCCAGTTGGTTATAGGCCTCTTTATTAAAGACTCAGTATATACATATATTTTCTAGAATTAAGTATGGTAAAAATCATATCTAAAGAAAGCATTCCCTTATATTTATAGCTTTTAAAAATCTCAAATGTTGCAAAGACTGTAGCAGCAAAGGTTTGTTCAGGAAAAAAGCCCTTGCTCACCATATTCAGAATAAATTTTAATTGAATTCCATCACAAAAACAATATCACAAGAAAGCCAGTTACAAGTCTTGTGGCAGCATTTGAGTTCACCGAAGTTAGGTTAGTCACCAATTTTGTGTGTGTGTGTGTGTGTGTGTGTGTGTGTGTACACTTACTATATTAGGAGTGCTGAGTTTCATTTCAACTGATTATAAAACTAATTCTCAGATGAAGAACAAGTTTCTAAAATTGCTTTAACAAAGAATTGTATGTAGTCTAAATAGTTATGAAAGAGTGGGAAGTAATTTCCTCTTTATTTTTAGTACCAATCGCCTCATTTTCTATTAATACTATGTGATTCTATGTAGATGAAGGGGTTGTGTCAGAGGGTAGCTGGCCTTCTGAAGGAGTCAGGGGTCCAGCCTATCTCTGACAGGCTCCAGAAGGGGCAATGATGCAGCTCAGTTTCACCTGGGAGTAGTTAACTCATTGAGTAACTGTGAGGCAGTTAATTGGGTAGGGAAGTACCTGGGCATATCTGACTGGGTGCCTGAAACAGGCCACCCTGAGAATGCCACGCTCAGGGAAGACTACAAGAATCAGGGCAGACAGTCCCCCACTGGTGATTTATTGTATAACTGGATTCACCAAGTCAGTAACAAAAAAGCTTCTGTTAAACACGCTGGTTAACCAGAAGCCAAACACAGTCCCCTTTAGGCATTCCAGCCCTTGGCTCCCATCCAGACAAACAGGTCTACTATAGTGAGAGGTTACTGAAACCCCAATTCACCATGTGTGAGGTTCTACTAATCTCAGAGGATCAGACACTTACTCCCAGGTCAATATGTATCTCAGATCTTACCCAAGTACCATGCTGTCAGCCAATCCTTCGTAAACTAACTAAAGATTTATTAAGAAAAGAAGAGTTACAAGTGGTTAATAGAGAACATACATACAAATGATTGCAAATTCCTTATCAGGTTTGTGGCAGTGAAGGAAATAGACTGCTGGCTTGTAGTCTCTCTGGTAACCTCCAAAGGTTTGGAAGGTTCTTTATTCAAGATACTCCTTTTATTTGAAAATCCACAGTCTAGAGCAGGGGTTTTCACAACAAATTTTTTGGTAGCCTCAGAGTGTGGCCACCAACTCTTGATGGGGCCACTATGACAATTTTTCCTAAAATACTTAATTAACTTTAGGGGAAATAAATAAACATGCACATATACATGTTCAAATCATTGTAATTTATTTATTAGGGTTTTTTTGCGGACTCAATAATAAAAATAATGTACAGTTGTCCCTATTCTTTACTGGACCTAAACAGAATAGAAACACAGATAAGGTGTTTTGCATGTCTTGCTTTTTTGATTGATTTTTTTTTTTTAGACTTCCTAGCTAGTAAGTCTGCTATTGTGAAAAGTGATATTTGTAGATTTGTTCATATCACTTTTCACAGCAGACTTACTCATTCCCATAAGCTGGGGGACAAATTAAACCCTGGATGGGGAGGGGGCTAAGGAGGCAGGAGAACCAGGGGCAATGGAGGACTGGATGGGGGTGTGGAGGAGGCAGCAGGGGTCAGGGCGATGGGGGGGGAGGGGTGAGTCTGGGGCTGGAGCCTGGGGTCCTGATGCACGGGTGGGGGCAGGAGGAGGCAGCGGGGGGCCAGGGGCAAAATGGTGGGGGGTGAGCCCAGTACCAAAACCCGAAGCCCTGTGGCGGGGGGACAGAGCCTGCTGCCGTATGGCCAAAGAATGCCGTCCACTGCCCCAGGGCTGAAGCCCAAAGCCCAAGTCTAAGCCCCCAGGAAAGTGGGGAACTAACACTTGTCACCTGCTCCTAGAGTGTTTCTGGCTCCAGAAGGAGGCAGGGACCAACCCTTGCTGGCAACCCCGGGGTTGGGTCCGCTGCTTTGCCTATTCCCCCCTCCCCCAAGTCACCACCCAGAAGGCTGTGGCTGCAAGAAAACCCCTGTTGGCCACATACAGCCATGGTGGCTGCATTTGAGAAACGCTGGCCTAGAAAATTAGGAAGAGGCAAAATGGAGATGTCTTGGGTATCTTTTATATCCTCTGCCATGTGCATGGAAATGTACTGTTCCAAACAAAGCCCACGGCCCCTGTGTATGGAAAGTTACTGGCCCAAGATGGAGTCCAGGGTCACATGAGCATATCACATGCCCCTACATGTTTTGCTGAATCACAGGGGCTGGCCATTAGCTCCTTGCTGTCTGAGGCATCCGCAGGAAGACCCATTGTGTGGGATGAGTTTCTTCAATGTCCCATTGTGAGAGCTGAGTGTCCCTAATGGGCCATCAACACATAGCTGTTTAGCCCTGGTGTACATCTATCTGGGGGTGGCACCCAGGAATACAACACATGTTTAAAATACAAGTACATAGCCAATTTTCATAACTTCAGACACAAAGATGATACGTACATACAAAGAGGATAATCCTACGTAGCAATTGATAACTTTTCCATTGATACCTTACATGACATACTTTGTACAAGATTTATGGAAATTGTGTAACAGTGGTAACAGCAGTGATATGAAGGGTCACCTTTCTTATTCACAGCATAATAAAAGGTTATTGACCTCAGTCAGAGGATGAAACTCCTGAAGAGAAAAGTCATTGCTAGAGAGAGGATCTTTCTGGTGAGAAACTGCCACACAAAACCACCACTCCAAAGAGGGAGAAATGAAGCAAGAGAAGACTAGAGAGATAGGAAGTAGCCCATGGAACAGTAAGAGACTGAGAAGGATTGGTTCTGGCTGTCCCAAACAATGGCCTGAGCTGGAACCCAGTGGCCTAGGAGTGTCTGGGTTTCTCAACCTACTCCAGCCAGAGTCTTTTAGAGAAGTAGCTCCTAAACCCAGGAGACCTAGAGCCATGCTCAGCTGCAAGGGAATACTTAGGCTCACAGCTGTGATGGCTGAGCAGTTAAGGCATTAGACTTAATACTCAGTGGGGTGTCCCTACACAGGTTCAAACTTCTTGATAACAATGGCTGCAAGGGGGTGTTTGGGAGCTGATGGTGCCCCTTCTACGTTGCCATAAAATAAATACTGTGAAATGAAATCTGTAACACAAACCTTTTTGTGTTGGAGCAGGCATTTTTAAACAAAAATTATCATAGGGAAAACTTTTATGTATTTTCCCTGGTGGACTATTTATTTATTTTGACTTATAAAATGATTTAAAGATGTTACCAAGTATCAGAGGGGTAGCCATGTTAGTCTCTATCCACAAAAACAACGAGGAGTCTGGTGGCACCTTAAAGACTATCAGATTTATTTGGGCATAAGCTTTCCTGGGTAAAAAAACCCACTTCTTCAGATGCCTGGAGTGCCCATGCATCTGAAGAAGTGGGTTTTTACCCACGAAAGCTTATGCCCAAATACATCTATTAATCTTTAAGGTGCCACCAGACTCCTCATTGTTTTTAAAGATGTTAATTTCAGTGTCTCAGATAACTGAAGAATGGTATTTAATATGCAGGATGGGTGATGCAGTATAGACACAATAAGAATTAGTCAAGACTTTTCTGAAGGTTGAGAAAGTTTAGCTGTTTGTTTCTGGTTTTGTTTTCATTCTTACCTCCATCTGAACTCTTTTGTTTCATCCAGACCCAGAAACAAAAATGCTGAGAGACTATAAAAGGCCTGACTAAATCAGGAAGTAGAGGAAATCTCAGGGGAAGGTGTGATCTTGCAAGATTTTCAAACTTTTATATAAAGTCATGATAAGCATCCAAGCTCTTAAATCCTCTACCAAATTTCTGGCCCTTATTGAAGTTCACCCATCAGTAGCTGCAATCAGTATTTTAAAATTCAGGGTAAGTCAATGCTTGAGTTTTTAATTGTATTTTTAACATATATTGATTAACTAAATTATTATAAAGTCAAGTTTAGACCATTGGCTTAGGTTGACGGCTATATTGGTGGTGGTGGGGGGGGAGGACAATAGCACATGCATGCACACATGTGCACACCGAAGCCAGTTCCCCTGGCTCACTGGCTGTCTCTTCCCCCCCACCCCCCCGCCCTCAAGTGATACCTGGGCTGCCGTTGCTGGGGAGGGTGGGAACAGGCCAGCTTAACAGGGGAGCCCCAGCTGACCACTCTGGCATCAGCACTGGTTGCTGAAGTGATGTTGCTGCGCTGGTGCTGCTGCAGCCACTTCCCTGCTGGGGCTTCTGCTACTGCCGAGAGGATGCCACATGCTGGGCTTCTGCTTCCCCTCGCCCATTCTCATATCCCCTTCTCTTCCCTATTCTCTCCCCATTCCTCTCCCCACTGTCCCCTAACCTCTGCCACTCCCCCCTTCCCTACTGTCTCTTTCCCCCACACCACGCCTTGCCCTGCCCTCCCATCCCCCACCCCCATGGGCACTCACTGTTGTAGAGGAAACAGGCACGCACTAGGACTCAGGAGGTGGGATCCAGCTGCCGAGGCAGCGATCATGAGAGTAGGAGAACAGCTGCTGTCCCCTGCCCCCTCCATTCCCTGCGAGCTGAAACGTGCTGGCAGCAGGGAAGTGCAGTGTGGGAAGGACAGATTCCCCCATTCCTCCCCCTCCAACTGGCAGGCCGAGCAGAGCAAGTCCTGCAGGGCATCTCGGCGTCACAGAAATCGGGGGGGGGGGGGGAGGGAGTGGCACATGACCCTACATAACCCCCCTACACACACACACCTCACCTCTGTTTGTGGAGGCAATGCCCCCGTCCCCCCCAAACTACATGCATGGTTTAGACTCTGAACAGTTCCAGAGCACAAATGTTTGTTACTAATTATGTTTAACCTTAGGCCATATCTACATACAAACTTATGTCAACTCAAGTTACGTCAGCATACAGCTGCTGCAGTTAATACATAACTTGTGCGCCCGCACACTTGGCGGTACACGTACTAACCAGCAATACTTGTATTCAAGCAGAGAGTGGTGCACCATGGGTAGGCATCCCACTGTACAACTCACCACCATCCGGCACACTGTCTTTTGGGAAGTTTTGGCAATGCCTATTGGGGATTAAATGAGTCGTGCAGGGGTGATTGGGACCATGCGGTCAACTTCCCAATTTGTAAAAAGAACAGGAGTACTTGTGGCACCTTAGAGACTAACAAATTTATTTGAGCATAAGCTTTCGTGGGCTACAGCCCACTTCATCGGATGCATGTAGTGGAAAATACAGTAGGAAGATATATATGTGTGTGTGTGTGTGTGTGTGTGTGTGTATATATATATATACACACACAGAGAGAAGATGAAACAATGGGTGTTACTATACACACTATAAGGAGAGTGATCAGTTAAGGTGAGCTTTTAACAGCAGGAGAGAAAAAGAACTGTTTGTAGTGGTAATGAAAATGGCCCATTTCCAGCGATTGACAAGGAGATATGAGGAACTGGGGTGCGGGGGAGGAATAAGCATGGGGAAATAGTTTTACTTTGTGTAATGGCCCATCCACTCCCAGTCTTTGTTCAAGCCTAATTTAATGGTGTCCAATTTGCAAATTAATTCCAATTCAGCAGTCTCTTGTTGGAGTCTGTTTTTGAAGGTTTTTTGTTGTAATATTGTGACTTTTAGGTCTGTAATCGAGTGGCCAGGGAGATTGACGTGTTCTCCAACTGGTTTTTGAATGTTATTATTCTTGATGTCTGATTTGTGTCCATTTATTCTTTTATGTAGAGACTGTCCAGTTTGGCCAATGTACATGGCAGAGGGGCATTGGTGGCACATGATGGCATATATCACATTGGTAGATGTGCAGGTGAACAAGCCTCTGATAGTGTGGCTGATGTGATTGGGTCCTATGTTGGTATCCCCTGAATAGATATGTGGACAGAGTTGGCAACAGGCTTCTTTTCCATGGGTCCAGATGATGAAGATGCCATCAATGTAGCGCAAGTAGAGTAGGGGCCCACAAAAGCTTATGCTCAAATAAATTTGTTAGTCTCTAAGGTGCCACAAGTACTCCTGTTCTTTTTGCGGATACAGACTAACATGGCTGCTACTCTGAAACTTCCCAATTTGTAACTGTCTCCAGCCCGTAATGGTATCTGTATCCCATAATTTTTGCACTATTTTTCAAAATCCCAAAAACCCACGTGGCTCTCCTCGCTGTCCACCTTCTCTTCAATCTGTCACAGTATTGCAAGCACAGGGCTCATGATTCTGGAGTATTTGCAGAGCTGTAAGAAGAACAAATGAGTAGGGAATGACCAATCTTTGAGAACAGATTGCTGTAGGACATAGCAAGAACCAATTCAAAGTTGTTGGAGTTCATGGAACAGATGCAGATGGTGAAGCACCACTTCTGGGCCCAAGAAACAAGCACTGATGGGCAGAATAGCATCATAATGGAGATTTGCGATGATGAGCAGTGGTTGCAGAACTTTTGGATGCACAAAGCCACATGCCTAGATCTGTGTGTGCTGAGCTTGCCCCAGCCCTCCGGCTCAGGGACACCAAAATCAGAGCTGCACTGACAGTGGAGAACCAAGTGGTGATGGCCCTGTGGAAACTTATAATGCCAGATTGCTACTGGTCAGTCAGGAATCAAGTAGGAGAAGGGAAATCCACCACTGGGGCCATTAATCACCTCCTGCTATACCAGACTGTGACTCTTGGCAATGTGCAGGACGTAATGGATAGCTTTACAGCAATGGAGTTCCTGAACTGCTCTGATGTGATAGGTGACACACACACACATCCTTATTTTGGCATCAGACCACCTTGCCACTGAATGCATCAACAGAAAGGGATACTTTTCTATGCTTATGCAAGCATTGGTGGATCACTGGGGATGCTTCACAGACATCAGTGTGGGCTGGTCAGGGAAGTTGCATGATGTTTGCATCTGTAAGAATACAGGGCTGCTCAGAAAGCTGCAAGTAAGGAATTTCTTTCTCAGCTGGTGGATTACCATTGGGAATGTTGAAATGACAATAGTGATCCTGCATAACCCAACCTACCCCTTGCTCCTCTGGCTCAAGAAGCCGTACACCTGCCGCCTCAACAGAACAAAGGAACATTTCAGCTACTGGCTCAGCAGGTGCAGAATGACAGTTGAATGTGGTTTTGGTCATTTGAAGGGATGCTGGTGTTGTTTACTCATAAGATTAGACCTCAGTGAGAAAAATATTCCAAATGGTTATAGCTGCCTGCCGTATCCTTCATAATCTATGTAAAGAAAAGGGGGGAAAGTTTCTACTGGGGTGGAGGGCGAAAGTGGAGCATATCTTTACTGAATTTGAACAGCCAGATACCAGGATTATTAGAGCTCAAGGCAGAGCTATACAGCCCAGGGAGGCTTTGAAAGACCATTTTAACAATGAGCCACAGTAATGTGTAGTGTTGTAGTGTGTTCTACCCGGCCCTGCTCTTTTGTAGCCTGGTAGGAATCATGTGGTCATGGCTGTACATGTAGGACTATAAGATTATCAATAGACCTGTTAATTTTGTTTGGGAACGATCTTATGAGTTATGTGAAACTGTGTCGTAACGGGTAATTGGTTCTGCTGAGCACTCAGAGCATATGTTGTGAACTAATAAAGATGAATTAAGTTCCAAATAATAGAATTTTATTCGTAACAAAATCAGTGCAAAATAAAAAAAACTATGTACTTTTACAACAAATACATTAAATACTTAATAAGAGTTCATAAAATTCTGTTCTTTTAATTTATTAAGGGAAAAGAACATTCATCTTCATTTCAGCTACACATACACTGATGTGCAAAAACCATGGTGGGTATATGTGAAACTGTGATTGTCTTTGATGTCCCCTGGGGTGGAGGGGTAGTGGTAGTGCAGTGATACCTAATGCTATGTGCACTGTTGAGGTGTGGTATAGAAAGGTCCCAATACTGAGTTCTCAATGGGCTGCAAAAGGAGGCAAACTCAGGATTGTTGAAGCTGTAGGTCCATCACAGTTCGTAGCACCTGTTCATGGCCTGAAAAACCCCATTATGTCTTAGCGAATCTCCCTCTCCTTTTCCTGCTGGGACTCCTGGACCTTTCTCCTCTCCACTCTTTCCTTCCCCCGACTGTTTTCAAGGGTCATCCTCCAGGGCCTGGTCTCATTCGTTGACGCAGCACTGGTTTGCAGCATCTTCTGGAACATGTCATCTCAAGTCCTCTTCTTTCTCCTCCTTATCTGACTCAAGCATTCCACGGGTGTGGAGGGGGAGACCCTGAAGGTGGCAATGGCAGCAGCTGAACATAAAATACACAGAGGTACCAGTGTGAGCATATTCACAACGGAAAGCGAAACATAAGTTGCTGAAGTTTCCCCTTGCTCCCCTAAAGTATTAAGCACTATGTTGTCACTTCTGCTAGAGATGGCTTATGCATGACTCCAGTTACAGCTCTAGCTATGGTTAGTGTGGCCTGCCGGGGATTGGGGTTGCATGATTCTAGCAGTATAGGGCAATGGCGCTGTTTTCCACAGGTAGTGGTGATCTTAGCTGATAACTCACTCCTGAAGGTCACAAAGGCACAGAGAGTACAGCTGCTGCTGGTGGCCCGAGGCTCTTTGGGCCCATACACTGCTAGCCTCTGTACTGCAACTGTGGCTGCTGAAGTTATTGGTAAGTAGCATGGGAAAGTGTCCTATGGCAGAGGAAGAAATAAAGCAGCCCTCCCTAGAAACCTTTATCATAGGATTTCAGAGAACCTCCATTAAAATTTCACTGAGATCTCTCAGGAGGATTCAAGAGACATCCCTATGTACATAAACAAACTGCTCTGCATGCCCCCTCCCCACACCTAAGTCTAGGGGGGGAATGAAAAGCAGATAGAAACTCTAGCGCTCTTGGTTGTACCACTACATCTTGTAGCACAAGTAAATTAATGAAAAGTCAAATGACTTGCCCTGCTACTTTGGGGGTGCCATCCCTGTCATTGAAACTTTATCTACACACTTACCCAAGGTTCCTTCCCTGAGCATTGGGCTCACCCGTGCTCGACTGGTGGGACTGACTGAGACTTCACCACTGTCCAAACAGGTCTTGGTTAGTCTAGAAGATTGGTGAAACTGGCTTTTAGGAATCCAAAATGGCATGGAGAAAATTCTCTTCTGCCATGTAATACCATCCACGCAGAGCATGCTTTCTCTATCTTGGGCTATGTTAAAAAATATATATATATATACATATATATATACATATGCATACATAGTCTGAGTGTCAAAAAAACTAAGAGCAAGATTTTAAAGAATGATTGCCTAACAGTGGGGTTACTCAATCCTTATTTAGGCACCAAAAAATTGCCCTGTTTTTTAAAGCTCTTCAGCACACAGTACCTTCCTTAGTTTTAAAAATCTTAGCCTTATTGTGTCCTTAAAAGGGTCTTTAGCACTTGGTTCAATTCTTAAAAAACACTGTTGAAATTCTGTGTATGTTCAATGCCGATTCTGCAGCACTGGGGAACATCAGAAAGAAAGCTGCTAGGCTGGTGTTATCCCACTCAGCCACATTCCCACTGGGCACATTTGTTTGCCATTGAACAAATCAATGAGAACTCCAGATGTATCAAAAAAGATATTCTATGTTAACATGAACTATACTGATCCAGGAGATAGTACAGATGTTTCAGCCTAATCATTTGGCTTTGCCAACTGTGACACAGTGAAGACTTTTGGGGCCTGATTACTCATTTTTAAGAAATAATCTCCTAGTGAAGCCAATGGGCGTTTTTCCAAGCAAGGAGCTCACCATAAAGCAACAGGACTCCACTATTATCTCAGTATATAGCTGTTGTTAGCATCAGTGGAACTGATGCCTCTACAGCAGGGATATAACACCATTTATTAGTTTCTTAGATTAGTTTGGTCGTCTCTCCTTGATTCGGAGTTTGGAGGCTTAAAGATTTATGGAAGGTTTGTGATTGACTTCCCTGGAGAGCAGTATTTGCTGCTTCACACACCAGCATTCCCCATTGGAGAAGAAAAAGACTAGCAAAGAGAGTAATGTAATGGATAGCAGAAGGTCTTGTGGAGTTCTCTCTTTGAATTCTTTCTTTGAGAAACTAAAGCCCCCATCCTGCAATCTCTTATACACATGCACACTTTTTAGCTGGGGGGGAAACAGATGTGGGACTTGGGGGTGGGGAGCACAGTATGAATTAGTAGTTTTGGGGTTTGAGGATGAGCTTCAGGCTCTCTGCACCATCAGGCACCACTTTATATAAATCTTTGTAATTTGAACTTAGCTGGGTCTTCCAGCAAGCGCTCCTGTGCCAGAAGCCAAAATCACAATGCTGCCAACTCACAAATGTATAGTAATGTAATTGTTGCACACTGGAGGTAGGCGGGGGAGTTCAAAAATAAGAAGGCAGACCAAAAAGCACAGTCTTCTTTGGAAAAATCTCATCACATGGGGGGACGATCTCATGATTTTTGGGAGTCTGACTCGTGATTTTATTTATTTATAGCTTTAGTGGTTGGCACTACTGTAGTCCTAGTCTCCTCACCACTTAAAAAATTAAACTGATGACCACAAATAAAGTTCAACAATACTTATGAGAATACTGCACTGTGTAAAAACTCCCACCTACTTCATCTTATAAGAGTTTACTATCAAAAAATAAAATCTGGAGCTACCCTGATGTAATTCAGCTCCACCTGATTTTATCTAGGTGAAATCTGGCTCACTGTTTTAATGTGGTTTTCCTGAGTGTCTGAACAGCACCATGCATTCGTGCTTCTGGAATATAGAACTGCACTTGTTGGCTGGAATTTCCTTCCTATATCTACTCACTTCATCATCTCTCTGGCCTGATTCTCTTCTCACTTACATTGTTTTTTACTGCTCAGTGGAGTAATTTACTTCCCATTTACACTGGCATAAGTAAGAGGAGATTCAGGCCCTTTATCTGAACACATTTCAGATGGAAACATATAACCCCTCCACTACCTATGCCCCTCCCTTCTTGTGGAGTTATGCTTCTCCTGGCACCTAAATTGTTCTTGCAAGAAGAGTTCATGCTCCTGCCTAACACCACAAAAAACAGCTGGTGTGAAAGAGGCCGCACTAGCCTCCCTTATAACCATTAGCCCAATGGTTCTGTTAAACAGACAGGATGTGGGAGACCCCAGTTTGCTTTTTCCCCTCACCTTCTAAGGCAAAGATATTTAAACAGAAATTTCCTACCTCTCAGGTGAGCACCCTATTCACTTGACTTAAGGATAGCCTGATGTAGGTCTCTCTTGTTGAAGCTGTTCTGCTTTTTATTAAATATTAATTGGGCCATAGAGAAAGTGAGAATGATTCTATAGTCCAGTTGTTAGGATACCCATCTGTGTAATGGGAGACCCTGGTTCAAATCCCTTCCCCTTCTAAAGTAGGTGGGGATTGAACTGGTGCCTCCTACATTCTAGGTGGGTGCCAAAACCAGTGGGTTAAAGGTAGTTGTCCTCTTTCTCTTTCCCCTCCCCCACAGCTGTTTTGTATGGTGTTAGGTTAGGCAAACTCAGAACATACCTATCAGGATTCACAGCTGAGATAGGTGTTGCCTTGCATAGCTTCACCTGATTTGAGGATTCCTCTGGGGCATAGGCATGATATAGATGTACAGACGTCTGGAGTGAGGAAGCAGTGTATGTGCCGAGAGTAGAACATTTTTAAGGACCTAGGGAATTTTTACAGCAAAAATTTAGGCAGTAGGTGCCTACAGGGCTAAGCAGCACCGGGATGTGTGTGTGTGTGGATCAGGGGTGTCTAAAAGCAGGGTGTAGGTGTGGTAGAGCTGGGCCCTTAAAAGTTGTATAGGTCCCCTGTACTAGTATTCTTCACAGATTATATAACTGGAGGCAATAGGAAGGCATTCTAGGAAGATGAAAGCTGATGATAAAAGGCGGGTTGTGGCTGTCAGTATGAAAAGACCTAAACGAAGGTTTCTAACCATCAGAGAAGTGAAGTTCTGGAACAGCCTTCCAAGGGGAGCAGTGGGAGCAAAAGACATATCTGGCTTCAAGACTAAGCTTGATAAATTTATGGAGGTATGATGGGATAGCCCAATTTTGGCAATTAATTGATCTTTGACTATTAGAGGTAATTATGCCCAATGGCCTGTGATGGGATGTTAGATGAGGTGGGACCTGACAGGGCCGGC
>NW_020664374.1:28677960-28690791 GCF_002925995.2 Terrapene triunguis | reverse complement strand
GAGAGAGAAGGGGGCGGCCAGGGCTACAGCAGGGGCGCTGCCACGCGGCCCCTCCCGCTGCGCCGCCGCCTGCCGCGAGGGCTCCGCTTCGGTCGGCGGGGAGGGAAGGAAGAGGACTGCCCTGCAGGGCGCTCTGGTTCTCCGCGCCACCGCACCCTACAGGGCGGCTGGAGCGGAACAAGAACAACAACAAAAAAAAGCGGCCGTGCCGCCCTAGGATTGGGCAGAATGCCGCCTCCAACAATCTGCCTCCCCAAGCACCAGCTTGCTCAGGTGGTGCCTGGAGCTTGCCCTGGGACCTGAGTTACTACAGAGAATTCTTTCCTGGGTGTCTGGTTGGTGAGTCTTGCCCACATGCTCAGGGTTTAGCTGATCACCATATTTGGGGTCGGGAAGGAATTTTCCTCCAGGGCAGATTGGCAGAGGCCCTGGGGGTTTTTCGCCTTTCTCTGCAGCATGGAACCTGGGTCACTTGCTGGAGGATTCTCTGCACCTTGAGGTCTTTAAACCATGATTTGAGGACTTCAGTGGCTCAGACATAGGTGAGGGGTTTGTTGCGGGAGTGGGTGGGTGAGATTCTGCGGCCTGTGTTGTGCAGGAGGTCAGACTAGACGATCATATTGGTCCCTTCTGACCTTAAAGTCTGTGACTCTATGAGTGGGTAAGGACAGCCTGGTACCCATGCATGAAGGGGTGAAGCCTTGTAACTGAGGGGAAGGACTTGTGAATCCAGAATAGAAAGGGGAGAAGGTTGCTTTAGCCTGAGGGCTGTGCAGATCTACTACAGCTAGTCAGATTTTTTTTTTCTCCTGTAGAAAATTTGAGAAAAAATGTTAAAATTTGCTGCTGAGATTTTTGACTTCTTTATGAAAACTTAAAATATTTTGGTCAAAAATTAAAATACTTTGATTTGGAAATCTTGCTGAAGTGCCTTCAGTTCCCTTTCTCCTCTCTTGGTTGGGCTCTGTAATCAGATTATCTCCCAGACTGTGCTATCGGTAATGTGTGCAACCCTTTTGTCCCTACTTTGTCCTACATGCACAGGTCTAACTGAGTATACTTTTGTATGTAGGATCTTTATGCTTTGTGATAATGGATTAAAAGGAGAAAACATAGCTTGACTTTTATTTACTGGGTTATATTTGCAGAGTTGGGAGTTAAACAAAAAATCTTTCTAATTTGAAGTGGAACAAAACATGACAGGCATTTATTGAGACAAAACAAGAAAAACTCCTAGAGACAATTTTAGTCAGTGTTTAGAGTGGAATCAGACTTTGAAGTCCATTTAATTACTCTAAGTGAGGAGTGTATATGTTTTTCCATCTACAGATACATATTTCTAACTTGCTGAGAGTTCCAGACTCATGACAAAACTGTACATACATTTACAGTGAAACAAATAAATGCATAAATGGACAGTAGCTCTGAGTTTATAAGAAAAGGGGGAGCCAGTACCTGCATTGTACATAGTGTTGTGGCAACACAAGACATTTTCACCTGGCTTTCAAGGGAGAACCTGTTCCAGATGGTTTTGTGGTATGAAATATTTGCTTTGCCCAGCTCGGGTGTGGGGAAAAAAAATCCTGGTTGTATAAGGTCTCATCCTGAGAGGTATTAAAACCCCTCAGGATTGTGCCCTTAGCAAGTACATGTCAAGTGGTCTGGGAATAGGTGTGAGTGCCCAAGTCACTGGCCTATAGCATCTCTCTCTCTCTCTGGAATAATGCATATTCAATTATCGATACATAGTGGAACAGCTCCCACAGGAGAGATTGAGACCCACCCACAAAAGAATATCCGGACATCCAGTGGTTAGGTCAGTCACCTGAGAGGTGAGCAACCTAACTTCAAATCCCTTCTGCACATCAGGGAGAGGGGGACAGTACTGGGTTTACCATGGCACCAGTGGCGCCATGGCACCGGGCCCAGAGTCAGAAGGAGCCTCAGCCAGCGGAGCTGGCCAGGAAAGCTGCCCCCGCCCCTGCTTCGCCCCCCGCCTGCCTCTTCCCACCCCTGCTCTGCCCCAGCCCTGCCCCCACTCCACCCCTTCCTCTGAGCAACATCCCAGGGACTGCAGCAGGGGTCAGGCGCACCCTGCACTCACTGGGCAGCGGGAAGTGGAGCAACCCGGACCCAGCCCAATCCGCTGGTGAGTACTGGGGGGTGGTTCCCCTCTGCCCCCAGTCCCAAGGCTGGGAGCCAGGGGAGCAGAGCGGGGTGGGCTGGGGCCAGGTTGCTCCCCTTCCCACCGCCCTGTGAGTGCAGGGTCGGGCCCGCCATGCAATCACCAGGTGGCAGGAAGTGGAGCGACCTGGCCCCAGCCCGCTCTGCTAGCTCGTGCTGGGGGGCAGTTTCCCCCCTTCCCCCAAGCCTGGGGAGTAGATGGAGCGGTGGGGAAGAGGCATGAGATGGGGAAGAGAAGGGGATAGGGGAAGCAGGGGCAGGGGGAAGGAAGGGGGTGGGATGGGGAGGAGATGGAGTGTTGGGGAAGAGGCATGGGATGGGGAAGAGAAGGAGATAGGGGAAGCAGGGGCCCAGCATGCGGATCCCCTTGGCAGCAGCTGGGGCTCCCCTGTTAAGCAGCCCCATCAAACCCTCACCCTGACAAGCCCCACCTCCCCTGCAGCTGTACCACTCCAATGAGCCCCCCCAGACACCCTCCCCACTGAGCCCCAACCACCGACACCTGGACCCCCACCCAAATGAACCCCACCTGCCCTGCACCCAGACCCCCGCCCTGCTGAGCTCCAATCACTTTCACTTGGTCCCCACTACAGACTCCCATTGCCCCTGTACCTGGAACCTCCCTGTGCATCCAGATCCCCCACTGAGCTGCCTGCACCCAGACTGCCCCCACAGACCCCTCTTACCCCCCCACAGACCCCTCTTACCCCCATCTGGATACCCCCACACTAAGTCCCTCTGCACTTGGATCCTGCTGCCAGGCTGAGCCTCCCTGCCCACATCTGGTGTGCCTGGCGCAAAAGGGGCAGGGCCCCAGGGTGTTTTTATGACCCTTGTGCTGTGTCAGGGTCAGGTTCAGCCTCACTGCCAAGTCCGTATCCCAGGGGGAGGGGGGAGGCTGCAGGGTGATCTCCCACCTCCATGCAGCCAGTGGCCTGTGCTCCTCACTGCCGTGGTGGAGCTTCCACATTTATTTATTGTAAAAAAAAAAAAATTGCAGAATTTTAAAATATGCACAGAATTTGATGCAGAATTCCCTCAGGAATATGGGGCGCTGTGCAGCTGTGATGGTGGGACTGTGAAGGGGGTGCTGGACACTAGGGGATCTGTGGGTGGGGGAGCTGGGCAGGGGGTATGGTGTGCAGAGTGCTGTGTGCAGTTGTGGTGGGAGGTCAGCGGGAGGGGTCTCTGGGCAGGGGTGCTGGGCATAGCAGGTCCGGGGGCATTGGGCATAGGAATCTGTGGGGAAGGTCTCTGGGTGAGGGGGGGTGCTGGGCATAGGGATCTGTGGGGGGGAAGTCTCTGGGTGAGGGGGCGCTGGCATAAGGGCAGGGCACTGGGCAGGGGGCAGTGTGGAAGGGGAACACTGGCAGCGCAGGGCTGGGCGGGCCAGTGTGCGTCTAGCAGTTGTGGGTTTGTAAACAGTGCCCTTGTGCTGGTCTGAGTGGGGCCACTCCTGCTACACTGCTCCCCATTGTCCCCAACTGGCCCCTCGCTCTGCAGATGGCCCCCCATCACATGCCCTATTTCCGCAATGGGGGCCCACAAATATATTTGGTGCTGGGTCCACAACAAATTAACCCAGCACTGGAGGGGGAAGACTTGAATCTGGGTTTCACACATTCCAGGGGTGTGTCCTAGCCACGGGGCTAAGGCTTGTAAGGAGGCTGCGCTCTCTCCCACTGCTGCATTTTTGCTCCCAAACAAAAGAATAAAAACCCTGGTACATCCTGGGACCCCTAGCCAAGTTCGCCTGTGAAGGGTGATCTCGAGAAGAGAGATGCCAGCTAGATGTATCTAGCTTGTGTAGATTAAGGCAGTATAATAATTTCCCCTGCCTTCACTGATCATAGCCTCAGGTATAGAGCCAGGCTGTTTGCATGAGGAGTTTGTTCTGATGGAGCTAAGCTGGGTTACTGGGGGGGTGGAGGGGGGCGTGCTTTTTTAATCCCTCTCTGCATTAAAGTGAACGCTTTTAAGTGGGGGCTGCTAAATCATTCATGCTCCTGTTTGCTTCTTTTAGCAATTTGCTCTCTAATTGCTGCTGTTTGCATTGATCGCGCGCGGGGCGGAAAGGGAGTCTCTGGAGTCTCCCAAGTTGGCTGCTGATTTATCGAGTATCATACCTCCTCCTCTTTCACCTTGCTGGAGCCGCTGGCTCTATTTTAAGGCAGACGCGCATGGCTCAGCACCTGTTCTCTGCTGTCCGGGGAGCAGAGTTTGACAGCTCTCCTCCAGGGTGATCTTTGCCTTGGTTTAGTGTCTGTTTGTTCCCCTTTCCTTTACTCCTCGCTGTGGCTGGGGGAGCCAGGCTGACTCCCTGCCCCGCTTCCAGAACCACACACACACACAAACCCTCCTTTTAAACTTTGTGTTTCTTCTGGATTAAAAGGAGGCTCCGAGTGCGGAGCCAGATCTGAGAGAGACTCTGTGTGTGGCGGAGGGTTTGTTTGCTATGGCTGAAGCAGGACGTCCTGAGAACCCCAGCGAAGAGTCTGCAGCGGACGAATTCAGTGATATCATCAGGAGCAGATCTGGTAGGAACCACTTGTTTATTTACTGATGGGGCGTGTGAGTGTGTTAAATACAAAGCGCTTGAGCGTGGGCCATTGTCTTGTTTTCTTCCATGGAGGTCAAGAATGTCACTGAAGTTGGTGATGTGTTTGGAAAAGTTTCTCCGTTGCAGGAAGGAGGTCTGGATAAAACAAAACGCTGAACGTATGTGTACACAGCTACATAGAGTACCCCGTGGAAATGCTAAGTTCACACGCAAGGCAAAGTGATCACAATTACCCCACCTGTGAAAATAGTTGTATTGTATTTAAATGAAATGGGCACTTCTTTAATTTGACCAGACACACTTATTACCCTGTCAAGAACTGAATGTTAATATATGTTGAACAGTTTGTACTTTCAGAAAGATGCTATGCTGACAAGATAGAAAAGGCAGGCAAAGACAAGGCTGATTATTGTATTCACTTACTGCAATATTAATGCAGTTAGTGGAGAGTGGCATTTAAAATTTAAAGTTATAGAAATAATTTAAAAAAACCTTTAGGTTGGTTAATGAAGTGTAGAGGGACTTATCCACAAACTTAGAAAAACTGTGCATTTGGAATAAGTGGTTTGAGTGAAGTTCTTAGTAAGTACTTATCCTTCTTATAGAATATAAAAGATCTTGGACTCAGGCAATCACACAAAGTTGTGGTTCCATTTGTGTAATAGGGCAGACTATTAAAGCTGTAAATGGAAGCAGCTGTAATGCTTCCCCATATGTTAAAGTTTCAGGTGCCTGGACTTCCTCTGTTTAGTCTTGGAAAGGAACCAAATCTTGGATAATGAAGGTATTTATAGACCATTCAGAATTTACACATTTACAATGTAAATAGACAGAGAAATACAGGAGTACTTAATTATTTTATCTTGGAAAAGTATAAACTAGTCTGGCAAAGTAAAAAGGCGAGAAGATAATGATCCCTAAGAGAGTGAGACTTTTTTTTCCAGTCTTATTTGTAGTACAGCTACCTCAGTAAAAAATCTGCTTCCAGGTGATTTTTGGGAAGCTTCTGGCCTATTGATAAATAATTTAAGTGACAAAGTTCTGGGTTGGTAGAATGTAGAATAAACTCCTTTCCCCGCACCCCTAGGCTATGGGTGCATGGTTTTCATTATCCCAGTGTAGAGAGACTCTTGCAATAGTGTAAGTTCAATTCTTCTTTGAAATTGTAGTAATACAAAATATTTGCTTGGAATCTATGCTCTTTAAAGTGTGTTTCTTAAAACTGCATCCATTGTACAGTGTTCTCCTTAAACTTACAGATGAAAGGGTCTACTTTGTACTTTGACTTTACTGTGCAATATTCCAGAAATTAGAAGCCATTGAGAAGAAGTACTGCATTTAGGTGGACGTTGCTACAGAGATCCTTCCACACCCAATTTTTTCCAGAACTACTTGTGGCTTTGATAACAAAGTTTCTTTATTGAGAAGTTGCATCATTGCAGAATGGAAAAGCTGGAAAGAAAAATTATCCAGCAAACTCCTTCCACACTGATTTCTAGTCAAGTTAGTGGTACTGCAACCTACAGCTGCAACAGTGAATCAACCCAATTCTAAACTTAGACAACTTATATTTTTAGTAGATGTAGAATGGAAGGTAATTACCACAAAAAACCTCCTTAACTTTAAAAGGATAAGCTATTAGCATGTTTTTATGCATGGGAGTGGATATTAATTGGAAACAAAAAGCTTGAAAACTTACATAAAATATTTTTTCTGGGTGTGGGAGGTTGTGATTCTCCAGAGATTGCTTTAGGAAAATTACTGTTACTAACTTCAGTTGATCACTTAACAACATAACTTATTGCTTAGTAAGTACTGGAGGTTATTTTTTTATTATTATTTCTTTCTACATTGTTTCCTCTGTATAGTTAATTATAACTTGAGTAACACAAAATGGCAAGATGTATTCATATATACACTTCCTTGTTGTCTCTTCCCCTCTATTTTCCTTGAAAGCCTGTCTCCAGACCAATTTAGGTGACAACAGAAATGTTAAGTATGTTGTACTATAATCTGAGCAAAAAAACCTCAAAATGGATAGATAGGGTTTAAAATAGATCTTTCCACTTTGCTCTTGTCTGAGTGTAATCAAAATAATTTGGATGTTTACAGAAGTCATGGAATTCAGAAAGCAGGTTTTTAGATTATAAATTGTATTGTATCTTAACAATTCTACCATTGTTTGAGGGTTTAGACAGTTTGTGGACCACACTGTTTTAAATAGTAATTAGGAGGAATTTGAACTTTATCATTCTGTAGATTTTTTTCATAGCTTTCATCACAGATGGAATTTTCAAAGGGACCTAATGGAAGCTGGCAGTCTAACTCCTTTGACTTTCAAAGAGAATTGAGCATCTCACTCTCATAAGAAAATCTGATCACATATGTAAACAACAAGCAAAAAAACCCACCCCAACATTGGAAGCTTAAAATTATGTTCAGAGCTTGGTGCTGGTTTTTTGTCCACAACTACTGAGGGGTTTTTTGGTCTCTTTTGCCAAAAAACACAGATTCAGATTGACTGACTGAAACATTGCTTGAATTTGTGTCAAATTCACCAACTTCTTTAAGTTAAAAACATAACCACGGATTTTTGTTTTGGAACAGCTTTCATACCAAATTTTACTTGGTTTATTTTAAAAAAATTAAAATGTAAACAAGACATTTCATTTGACCGAAAGGAATTTTTAAATTTATTTCTTAGTTTACTGAAAAACTCTCATTTTGGGTTGGCCCAAAACAACTTTCTTTTTCATTTGGCTAGTGAACTGAAAAATCTGTTGTTCACACAGCATCTACCAGAGGTAAATATTTTTAAATCAGCGGGCCCATGTAACTTGCACCCAAGAGTCCTCATAGAGTTGACTCAGAGACATCTAGCTCACCAATATTACTGTTTAATAAATATTGCAACAACAGGAAAATTCCAGAAGACTGGAAGAGTGCTAATGTTGTGCCAGTATTCAAAAGGGCATGCAGGATGATAAATAGTGGTGAGTTAGCCTGACATCATTCCTGGCATAATATTGGAGAAGCTGGTATGGGATTCAAGTGATAAAGAATTGGCATTAATTATATATATTTTAATCAACATGGTATTATAGAAGATCAGTCTTATGAAATTAGGTCTTTTTGACTCTTTGAGATAACTGTGTAAATATAATATACATAGACTTTGATGAGGCAAATATTTGACTTTGTACATTCCGATTAAAAATGTAGCATTGTACAATATCAATAAAGCGCATCATAGATGGATTAAGAACTGGCTAACTATCAGATCTCAAAAAGTAGTGATCAGTGGGGAATCAGCAATGAATGGGGGTGTTCCTATTGGTAGTAGGCCTGATGCTATTCAACATTTTCATCAATGATCTGGAAGTAAATATAAATCACTGCTGCTTAAAATATGTGGATGACCTAAAAATTGGCAGAATGGTAAATACTGAGGAGGACAGAAAGTCTTAAGGAATATTCTTGACTGCTTGGATAAGTTGGGCCCATTTGAACAAAATGTGTTTTGATACAAGCACATGCAAAGTTATATATCTAGGAACAAGAAATGCAGGCATACCTGTAGAATGAGGGACAGTATCCTGGAAAGCTGTGACTCTGAAAATAATTTAGGAATCATTGTGAACAAGCAACTCAACATGAGCTTTGAGTGTAGTTCTGTGGCAAAAGGGGCTAATGTGATTCTTGCATGTATGAACAGATGAGTAGCAGGTAGGAGTAGTGAGGTGATTTTACCTCTGCATATGGTATTGGGGAGATTGTTACTGGAATACTACATCCAATTCTGGTGACCACATTTTAAAAGGCATATTGAAAAATTGAAGAGGTTGCAAAAAAGAATCTTAAAAAATGATGCAAGGACTGGAGAAAATACCTTACAGTGAGAGCTCAGTCTACTTAGCTTATCAAAAAAAGAAGATTGAGGTCACTTGGTTATATTGTGCAAGTCCCTTAACAGGTGAAATTACTGGGCACTAAAGGGCTCTTTAATCTAGTGGAGACCGACATAACAAGAAACAGTGGCTGGAAACGGAAGCCAGGCAAATTCAAATGAGAAAATACTTTGTTTTTTAAACCATTTGTGATTATCTATGGGACAAACTGCTGAGGGAAGTGGTGGATTCTCCATCTCTTGATGTCATCAGATCAAGACTGGATGCCTTTCTGGAAGATATGTTTTAGCCAAACATAAGTTTTGGGGCTCAATACATGGGTAACTATATGAAACGTAATGCCCTGTGATATACAGGAGGTCACACTAGATGATCTAACGTTCTCTTCTGGTCTTAAACTCCATGAATCTATGTGGAGTTTTGGCTCATCTCTTCTTCTTAGCATGGGTCTATTTTTCTATAGAGCTCCCTGGTTTAACCCTTGTGCACTATATGGGTTTCAAAAGTCATCCCCCAGCCTTACCTGATTGAAGTTACACAGGAAGTTTACTTCTTATCCTATCTGCACAGTCCATCCGTGCATTGCTATAGACACTCTTTTCCTCCCAACCTTCAAATTAATAGAACTTTTATAATCCTTTGTCAATTCATAGATAGGCTAGATTTCCATTAATCAATCAAAACTATAAACCTGATACATCTGGACCTCAAGTTCAACTGATTGGTAGATTTGTTGAGCCAGACAGCTATGAAGTTAGTCCTTCTAATTTGCAAGTTTCACCATAAGGATGTCTGTTGTTCAAACAGCATTAATAAGGACTAGTTGTTAGCACTTAATGAAAATTTGGAATATGGTTGGTAATGTCTGAAAGAACTTTATGCAAACCCATTTGATTAGGATTGCCTTGTTATGCATAGCTATGTTTTGAATTTAAGTGTACCTGATGTCACATTTGTTGAATACATGAAGAACAGTCTCCTGTATGTGGAAATTGTTCTGCTTAACAAAACCAGCCTTTGTGCTTTAATATCTCTGAAACCAGATGTGGTTTTCATAGGACTGGGATTTCTTTACTAGGCATATGACATACAAGGTATCGTCATGGTTTCTAGCACATATTTAGGTGCATTGCTAGAATGGTTCATTTAGAGAAATCATTTTAAAAAGTGGTAAACATAATTAAAGTGGTAAACAACTTCTGTGCTGTAAAAGAAGCTGCACTCCATTGCTGTTGTCCAAATTTTCATTAAAGTTATTGAAATAATTCTATTATTTCTGTAGCAGAGTAAGTAATTGCAGTCATTATTAGCAGCAGCAGCAAAAAGAACTAAATCCTAGGCTACGCCATATTTGAATGTAGGCTATAGAAAGAAGGGGGAGTCTCTAAAGATTGATTTGTTCGTAACATCTATCAATAAACTATGCAGTTCCATTGGCTTGGTGAAAGTGCGTTAGCCACTATTGCACCGTTGAGGCTTGACTTGAAAGGGAGGTATGGTTTGCCTTTGTGCTGGGAGCGAGGGTTCTGTCCCACCCAAATCTGCTTAGGTATTCACTGTGCAGTGTCACTTCACTTGAGCTTTCATGGAGGAATGAGAGTTCTGCTCTTAAGGAAAGAGCAATTACTGGACAGGAATTAACACTGAGTAGTGTTAGAGAAGTAAATATTCTGGAAGAAAATTCAGAAGCAAATTAAAATAATACTTAGTTTCCCAGTTCCATCTTAAAATATATTTAGCCTTCTTAGGCATTAACAATGAATCTCTGAGCGTGCCAAATTCTTATTGAGGGAGAAACTGTAAACCCACCAGTTATTCAGGGCAGTAGCAAAGAGCAGCCCTCCAATCACCGTCTGCCTGAAGCATTCAGAGTGGTCAGGCACATTAAGAAAACAGGTGCCAGATGAATGTGTATGCCAACAGTGTAAATACTAACAAAGTCAACAAATGTGACTCCATGTAATGAAATGTGTCCCTGATTTGGCATGGGAGGTCTTGCAGATTAGGTGTATCTTTCTGCATTCTGTATGCTAGTCTTAATACTGTACCGTTGGCTGGTCTCCTGAAACTGTCATACCACCTTCTGCCTGGGCACAATTCCATTGTAATAAAAGCCATGACTGCAGGCATGCAAGAAGACCAGTACAGAATGTTCATCATGCTAGAGTACGTGAACCAGATGGCTGTCGAAGAATGTTAAAATGGCATTCTATGCAGAGCTGCTGTGTGTGAGGTTAAGGTGATATCTAATCTATTTGAGGTTTTACAGTGTGCTCATTTGGAATTGCTACTCTTGCTGAAAGTTGGATCATATTCAAAAATAAAAGACCTAACTTTCATGACTGCTAAAGGTGGTGAGGTTTTGGCTCTGATGAATCAGGATTAGGGTTTTGCAGGTAAAGAAGTAATATAAATGAAATCTCTATTTCTAAACGCTCTTTGTGTGGGAACAAGTATAGATCTTGTCCAAAGTGGTTTAGTGACACCACCAAGCTACAGAACCTGACAGAAATATGGAGGCCAGAGCAATGGGCCTCACTTATACTTTTTTTGATGAATGCATTCAGAATTCACAATAATTAGCCAACTGAGTTGAACAGAAGGAAAATATTTAACAAAACAGCTAAACTGCACTGACCACGTTCCCTGTCTACACCCCTTCAAACATCCAGCCACAGGAGACCTGTGACACATGAAGTATATAGCTGTTAGTAATGACCAGGAAAGGTCACAGCAGTTACATCCGGGTGTTCCTGTCCATCTATTTTCTCGCATATATGCCGGAGAGATGGCCCCTGTGGTCTAAAAGCCAGAACAAATTTGTGATTGTTACATGTATTTTTTTGGACACAGTTGAGTTGCTAGAATTTTCAGTACTGCTTAAAATCAGAGTGTAAAGATTTTATTAACATACCGTAGGTGTACAGTAAGTACACCGTATTAGAACTTCATCAGTGATATCCAGACCACATTGACTTCAAGAGGAAACATGTACAAAGAGAGGTTGTATCCCTGTATAGTACAATCTTTTAACCTTTGCTCTGCAAGACAGAGAACCGTAACTGGGAAATTTTACATTTAGGCTAGTATAGCAGACTTTTTGATTTGTTCAGTGTATGTATTGTGCATTGAAAGCATATGCCCTGACTTTTTCAGAAGTACCGAGCTCTCATGGCTCCTGTTAGTATCCTGCCCAAATAATCTATATAATTTGAGAGAGGGAGTTATTTAAAAAAAAAAAAAAAAGTTCATGTTGCCTTCAAAGTGCTGTTGGAAGACCTGAGAATGAAATTTTAACTTGTACAATGTCCTGTAACAGAAATTTAGTCCATTTCTTTTCAGGAAAGGGCAGATCAGCTAAACATTAGTTTGGTTGAGATATTACATTTAATATCATGAGTGAGTTGCATGATGTTAGACAGTTCATGGGAACATTGCCTTGACAACAATATTTTTGTGCTTTAAAAGATTCTGGTGTTTCAAACATAAATCAAAAGAAATGCTATCGCAGCATTTCTTCAATTAGATCTAAAGAAAATATAACATCTGTAAACAATCAGCGTCTTACATAATGTTTAGTTAGCAGCATATATATTTCATTCTTGTAATAGTGTTAGGGTATACCGCAGCCTGGCTAGTATTGTGAATAAGTTCCCAAATTTTGTAACTGATGAGCAAATTTTTTAGACATTAAAGGTAATATACTCACTTTGAAGAAATTACTCTCTAGGAATTTGTGTTAAATTGTATTGTTAATTTTCTCCCTTTTTTATTTCTTACACTAAAGGTAGATTGCTTATTGAAGCTTACCTGTTGAATGGACTGTGACTCAGTCACCTGTCAGGAAAGCAAACTGGCAATAAATACTAACAGTTGTTAAGCCAGCACCTCCTGTGGTGAGAGGCTGTTTTTTTTTTTTTTTTTTTTTTTTTTTAAACAGTATTAATAGCTTGGGCCATACTGTCACATCAAATACAGGAAGGGAATCAACAAGGCTACATATGTATGGTAGTAATACAAACTAGCCTTTTTATATAGGTGCTTATTCTCACTACCACCTTTATTTTATTAAAGAAGGAGTACTTGTGGCACCTTAGAGACTAACAAATTTATTAGAGCATAAGCTTTCGTGGGCTACAACCCACTTCTTCGGATGCATATAGAGTGAAACATTGAGGA
>NW_020664374.1:28520949-28672960 GCF_002925995.2 Terrapene triunguis | reverse complement strand
GTAAACAAACCGGCCTGGCCCACCAGGGGCTTTCCCTAAACAAGCAGCATCCCAAGTTTGGGAAACACTGTTTTAATGTAGAATTCATCTTTTAGCCACAGGTAAATATTATTTTGAACTGCTAAAATGCCAAATTATAGGCCCAAGCCCACAATTCTCATGCTGGAAAAAGGCCAATTGGTATCTTGCTTTCATAATGACTGCAAGATTAGCTGCTAATGATATGAAACCAAGTCCTAGTTTAAAACCCAAGTCAGATTTTTCTTCTCTAGAAGTAAGAGAAAAACTTTAAATGGGAGGAATAAAAACTAGAGCTGGCTGAAAATTTTTTTGCACAACCTTGTGTTGATTTCACTAAATTGTTTTGGTCAAAAATTAAAAAAAAAAAATATCAGAACTACAAAATGCTTAAAAATTGAAACATTTTGTTTAGACTTTTTTAAAACGAAATGTTTCAAGTTTTCAGTGCAAAATGACTTTTTTGTTTCAAAATTGCCTTTAATTTTACTTGTAAAAAAAAGTTTAAAATGGTCAAAATCTAAATGAAAGTTTTGATTTTTATAAAAATAGAACATTTTTGACCCTGTTCTATTTTACATTCAACGACTTTTGGGGGGGGGGGGGGAGTTTATGGTTTGATTTATTTTTTTTTTTTTTTTTTTTTTCCCATTTCCACCTCCCCCCACCAGGTTTTTTCTGGAATTGCCAGAAAATGAAAAATCCATTATTTGCTCAGCTCTGATTTTAAAAAAGCGTTCAAATGAAACTGGATAGCTTATAAAACAGAGACCAGACTGTTTCACAGAAATAATCTTATTTGAAGAAACCAATTTGATAACAATTTTTCAATGGTATAAACATGAAAATATAAACTTATAGAGTAAAAAATACTGCACTGACAATGGCACATTTTAGAGTTTGTTTTATTACTTTAGAGGTAAACAATGTAACTCACTTGTAGCTGGACCTGTGTGGAGTAACTGGTCATCTTATGAGATCATAAAGAGGTATTATTTCATGAATGCAACTTTAGTAAAGTTACATATTTTTAGTGGATACTTGGCAGTAATTTGATTGGAGGAGTAAAGATTTATAAACTCTGTTTACTGTTTTAGTCTCTTCTAAAGGTTTGTGGAATGAGAATGAAAGTGTTGTCTTGTTGCATCTAGTGATAGGGCTCCTCCAGCCTGTAGCTATAATGCTAAAAATCAGAATTCTCCTACTGTATCTGTAAATCAGATTTTTGTTTTATATATCTGTCTGCTAAAGCCTTGTGTGTGAATGCCTCCAGGAATGCAGTTGTGGACATGTACTGTAGCTTTTGACCTTCTTCTATTGCAGCATTTGAATTTATTCTGATTGAAAATGGGACTTGATTTGCAGTGAGTTAGGTTTACCAGTCTGCTATGATGAAGTAGCAAACCCTACTGGCTTAGCTGAAAGGGATAATGTTCATCTAAGGTTGCTGAAGATGTCAATCTTAATTTTCTTTGGTACTTTCCCTTTTGTCTAAATAATATTATTAAGGATATAACTAAGTTCTCTGGGCTAAATTCTGCTCTTACACCTCTGAAGTCAATCAGTCTGCATGTGTATGAGGATGCAGAATTAACCCCTTTGTCTGTGGTAGTGTGTAAAAGAGCATGATTTGGATTCCGTCCTGCAACTGATCAGGTGAATGTTCCATCTAAACTCTACTGGAATTAATTCTCATTCTCTACACTGGATATGAAAAACATTTAAGAGCAAGCTTTCGATAACATGGATTTTTTTCCCTATCTTTTCTTTTTCCTTCCCTCCCTCCTCCTTTCCCCTCCCCCCCAGTGAAAGCTATTAAAACTGAAATGCTTATATTATGCTGGGGCATATATCTTCTGTTTGCTTGGTCACCAGACAATAATGATTCTGGGTTAAATTCAGTCAAATGTAGCCTAGAGTAACTAGGTGCAGCAACTCCCATTGTTGCCAAGGACTAAATTTGGACCAAAGATTGTTGGGGATGTTGTAGACATAAGTACAAGTGGGCGTTGGGGGATGGAACGGGACTGTTTAAACTTGCATCCTTCTGCATTTTTTTCCTGCTATGTCCTTTACCTTCTTTCCATTCCCTAAGGGCATGAGATATTCTATTTTCACTCACTGAATGCCAGTTGGTGCATGTTGAACAACTTTGCCACTTGCACCCCCTTTATGTTACTTTAAATATTTAAATTGCAAATGAATTTGGCCTAGAGACATCCCCAGGAGTTGCATCTGCTTACTCCAGACTGAATTTGACGATTTTTGTCTGTTGATCTCACAAATAGGAGATATATGCCCCAGCATAACAATATAAGCATTTAAGTTTTAATAGCTGTCACTGGAAAAATTTAAAAAGGGAAGCATGAATAGGTTCTAGCCAGGGCCGGTGCAAGGAAGTTTCGCGCCCTAGGCGAAACTTCCACCTTGCGCCCCCCTCCCAGCCCTGCTGCAGCTCCCCGCTCCCCCGCCTGCTCTGAGGCCTGTGTCCCCCCACGGCAGCTCCCCACCCCAGCTCACCTCTGCTCCGCCTCCTCCCCGAGCATGCCGCCCCCGCTCTAATTCTCCTCCCGTCCCAGGCTTGTGGCACCAAACAGCTGATTGGCGCCACAAGCCTGGGAGGCTGGAGAAGTGGAGCGGTGACCGCGCGCTCGGGGAGGGGGCGTAGGAACGCTGTAAAAAAAGAAAACAAAAAACATTTGGGGCACCGCTTTTTGGCTCCCCCAAATCTTGGCGCCCTAGGCAACTGCCTAGTTTGCCTTAATGGTAGCACCGGCCCTGGTTCTAGCAAGCTTTTTCTTAAGTGTTTTTCATAACCAGTTGTTTAAATATTGAATGCAATGCAAATATAAACGGTTATTCTTTTACAAGGAGTAGCTTCATTAAATATCTATTCAAAGGATATAATTCATACGTTACTGTTATATGACAGCAAGACTGGAAGATGCTTATCTCAAGAGCAGGAAATGTATCAGATAATAGAACTTGCAAGCTAGGAACTTACATACCTTTCTCCAGAGCTAATGAGATTGTGAACCTGACAAGCTTTGCCAGAAGAGAGTTTGTTTCTTTGAACCAACTAAGAAGAGATTTTAAGTTTCTTTGAACCAACTAGTGCATGCCCCATTACTTTGCGTGTGCGCACACAGTGCATCTCTCGTGAAGAGCATAGTTTAAAACTTAATAACATTGGCCATTGCAATGCACAAGATCAGAATATAAATTTTCAGCAGGAAGCCACTCCCTCAAGCTTCTCTTCCCATATATTCTGCTTCTAGCAAACCTGCTTATTCAAGTATTCTCTTTTTATCAGATCTTTCTTCCACATGTGAAACTCCAGAGATGTCTTCTCCATTTATGTCTTATTCTGTAAATTCTTATGAGATTCTTTTTCATCCCCGAGATGCTGGTGACATCTGGGAGACATTTTGCTGTGCAGGCTCATGTTGAAATATCCTGTCCCCCATTCATTCCCTATGTGACGCATCTTGTGTCCTCAGGCTCACCACTAACAAGACTCCCTTGTTTCCCAAAACATGTTTCTTATGCTGTGCATTCCTGTCCTGGGATTCAAGTTACCCTGTGCTCCCTGATCCTCTGTCATATTCCCAACCCCACCAGTATACTTCTCCTCACGTTCATCTGTGCACGCCCAGAATCAGGCCAGGGATGCACAAATGTGAAGATCTACAATAGGAAATGAGTCTAACAGGAAAAGAGCCTAGCATCTTGTGAAAGGGAAGAGACCGGTTAATCTGTTTCACTGGATGAAATCCTGGCCTCACTGAGGTCAATTACAGTGTTCTTTGGCCAGTGTTTTAAATCAGGTCAGACTAGAATGATCTTGATGGTCCTTTTATGTCCTTTAAAATCTATGAATACATGGGGTCAGGATTTCACCAATGTGTGTATCTTTCTTTCAAAACGTTATGTCCAAAATATTACATGCTCTATTAGAGTTGCCTTTTATTTCAGAACGTGTTTTGTATCTATAAAGTATAATACTGTGAGGTAAATACTTAATTCAAACTAAACAGCAGAATAAACAGGTCTTCAAAATCTTCGTGGAGCAATATGTTGCAACACCGCATTCTAGTCTGTGATAGCTAGCACCCCGTTTCTTTTTTAAAAATGGATTAAATTTATTTTTTTCCTCTTGGATACCTCATTATATTTCCCCTAGTAAGTATGTGCTCATGCAAAGAAGGGCAAAATTAAGCCCAATACATGCAGTCCATTTGCATTAGGAATACTTTTTTTTCACTTATGATGTTATTCCGTGACACTACCGTATATCTGGCATATCTGCTTACATGTAGAAGAGAGAGTCATGAGAGAAGAGATAACAGAAGTCATTGTAGTGAGATAAATTAAAAGATAATGGTGGTCATAAGACATCAGATACAATATATGTAGTAGTTGTTTTTCCCCACCTCCAATATCATTAACCCCCCCCCCATCCCCCACTTAACAAATATGGGCATTGATTAGATACATGTGCCGTTTGTGGTCTTGTTGTTTTTTTGATTTTAAAGGTTGCTAAAGTTCAAAAATTGTTTTAGTCAGGAAAAATAAATAGATAATAATTTTAAGATCTATGATTTTCTTCTTTTGAATTGTTGACAGCCACATATGAGCATAATGGATGGAAACAAAACAAAATTCTGGAACTAGAATAAAAAGAACCAAATAGTTCAGTGCACAATAGGATGTTTTTTTTAAATCTATTCTTGTTTGTATTCTTGGAACACTTTGAACTGGGAAAATGCAATTTTAGTGGAAAAACTTTTGCCTAAAATTATGTAGCAGAAACTGCCTTGTTTGAGTCTATTAATCTGTGTGTGCTCATGGGACATCTTAGATGTTGGTTTCCTGTCTTTGTAATCAAAAACAGTTAATGATAGTCTAATACTTAACATGTGATAAATACTTATCTTGAATGGAATCTTTGCAATACAATTGACTTCTTAATAACATATTTCGCTACAGGCAAATCAATTCCTATGTAACTGTGAAACTGGCAGTGTACAGACTTGGTAGATTGGTTGCAGATGTGGCTAACTTTGTTTTTACTTTGGTTTTCAGTTTAACCCCTTCAACCTTAAAAGCCACCCAAGTGAAATACTTTGCATATGGTTACAAACAAATGCAGTAATTAAAGGGTTAACTATTTCAAGAATAGTCTGATAAATTAAAACACCAAATGAAGGCAAGATACAAGCTTTAAAAAAAAAAAATCATACGTCATTCTTCTGCTATGAGTGTGATTTTTTTTTTTTTTTTTTTTTGCTTAACTTAATCTTTACGGGGTACAATAAAACCCCAAGTCTGTGACACTGATGATGAGGATATGCTTCAATATCTCATATTTCATTATGGTTAGTGGTGTATATGATGTCGTTGGCAGCATACAATTTCCTTGTACAGTGTCAGAGGACTCAAAATATCTGGTGCACGCTTCACCTTGGGTCAAAAATATGTTTGCTTCCTGCAAAATGTAGCATTTAGTATCTCATATCCACAATAATTGCCTTGCTTTCGATTTGCAGCGAGTATTGACTCATTAGCATTCAGCACAATTACCAGAGTGTGAGGGGGGGGGGGAGGGAGGGAAGAGATTAGAGAGAAATGAAAAGAAAACACTTTTTTTATGGATTCTGCTGAGTATTTGTACAAGGTTTCTTAGGGCAGGTCCACACTGGGGCGGGGGATCGATCTAGGAAACGCGACTTCAGCTACGAGAATAGCGTAGCTGAAGTCGACGTTTCCTAGATCGAACTAAATTTACTTACTGCGGGTCCACGCGGCGCAGGCAGGCTCCCCCGTCGACAGTGCTTCCTCCTCTCGGCAAGCAGTACCGCAGTCGATGGGGGAACGCTTCTGGGATCGACCTATCGCGTCCAGATGAGACGCGATAAATCGATCCCAGAAGATCGATCTCTACCTGCCGAATTGGGCAGGTAGTGTGGACCAGCCCTTAGATAGCCACTCTTGGTGAAGTAACTAGCACATGTTGTGTAGCATAGATCACCGAGGGTGCCCATAGCTGGCACAAAAGAGTGTTTAATTTTGTATTTGCCAGCTGGCTACTCACAATCAGACTGGGAAGGAGGAGGATGACAGAGACTAAAGGCTTAGAATCCATGTGAGGGAAGTGTGACAATAGTGAGTCGTCATTACATTATCCATCCCTTACTGCAGCACCATGAACAGTTATTTTAGCTGGAATTAAGATAACTGGTATCATAAGACTGCATCTCTCTGCCAAATAACTGCTGCAAGTTCTTTAGTTTGTTACCCACCTATGTCTTGGCTTGTTGAGGGGATGGGAAAGAAAAGTCCCCATTTTTGCATTCCAGGCCTGGCCAAGTGGGTTGGCAAATAGCACGAGTACCATGCTGTTGTGGTACAAGATGAAGAATAACAGAAGGATAATTCTGGTACAAAGTGGGAAATTACAGGATAGTGCAAATACTCGACCACTGGTCTAGTGGAATTACCACACAGCTACAAACCTTTTACAAGAAAACACAAACCAATAGGTGGCATTCTATTAGTAAACTACTGTCTCTGTAGTACCATCTGACACACTTTGTTATCCTGGGTTTTGCTTAATGTTGACTAAGCCTCAAAGCTGTAAGAGTGTGAATCCTATGCTCATGGTCGACATCAGAGCTTAGTTTTGTAGCTTCACTTTTTTCATTTTTCTTAAGTATTTTGACAAAAACTAGTCCTTACAAATGGACCTAGGGAAAAAGATGTCTGGGGGGATGTATCCCACCTACCAAATGTAAGGACTGAATTGCTGTGGTTGTGTTGGTAGCATAAACTCATGTAGGAGAATGAAATAAGGCCGCTTATTCGGCATAGAAATGTAGCTAAACTGCCCATTACATCTACTTTTCAAAACCAAGACCAAAGATTCAAATTGTTGCAATGAAACAGATTATTTTTAGTTCAAGAATAAAACCACTGTCTATGTGTTCCTGTAGTCTGGTGTGTAACAGAATTAAATTCCTGTCCTCTTTGCTGCTTTTTCCTCAGTCAGTATTGACAGTGCGGGGGTAGAGATTTGGCCTGAAAGACAAACAGTTTCCCCAAACAGAGACAACCAAATCCACCCAGAATACTCTGTGTAATAGTTTTAAAATATTTAAAATATTCTTTTTGCATCATTATGCTAGGCATGCAATTTCAGTAGTTTTAAAAGCGCGCCACAATCTTATTTCTGTAATGATGTTATTAATGTGTTATCATGTTAAGCACTTTGTAATCCATATTATGTTTGAATTATAAGGCTTCACTGTAGCATTTTATAGTGGCTAATGTCGTACAATGGGAACACACATCCATTGTATTAGTGAAGATAAAAGTAGATGATGACTGCTCATGCAGTCACACTTTCATCGGCTTGTAAAAATAAAGCTCTGCTTTCATTATTAAAACAATATTGCCCTGGAAATAGAGCCTATATTATATTTAGTGAAGTGCTGTATATCAAGAACAATTTGTTAGCTATATTGCTTTTCATGGTGTCTGCCTTTCAGCTGCCCCAGTATTCTTTTAGTCACTGTTAACAGCCTTTTTAAAGACTATAGCTGAAGTGCTTGCCAAGAATTTTTAAGTGGACTGTGAAACATATGAGAGTGTAGCAGTTTTTGGAACTTACTTTCTGAAACTCCTTGATTTTTCTTGAAAAGAGTTTTGACTTTGTTCTTGTGTACACAGCTGTTGATTAGGCTGCAACAGTGAAACCAAACACAGAAATAGCAAAGTTGCTGTTGATATTGGGAATAACTGAGGAAAAAGAAGTTTTTGTGTTAGTGATGCCTGGAATGTTTTGTAATGAAATACTTGACTGCACCATTCAGTTAGTATGGCTTGTTCTGGGGTATGTGTCATAGGCAAGCAACTTTCTACTTGAGAGATACTGAATGAAATTGTTCACCAAACAGTAAGGATATAGAAAATATTGTCTTATGTTCTAGGCCTAAATTTGAGCCCTAAATATTAGAGGCAACATCCAGAGCCCATTGAAATCAGTGGGAAGACCACAAACCTACAACTGGCAGAAACCTTCAGAAACACCAAGTAACATGAGAAAGGCAGGAGGCTGCCAATTTGCTAAATGGCAGGCAGTTTGAAGCCCCTTGTTTGGGAGTAGGGAATCTAAGTAGGAAGAATGCAGGTTTCCCTAATAATATAGCAAAGCAGAGATTGATAGATTCATGTTGGCATGCATCTCAGCCACCAGCTGCCTCATAATGACATTGCCAGCTGTGATACGAGTAGGACTGATTTCTAGGCTGTATCTTTAATTGTAGAGTGTTTGTTTATGTTCTGATACATATTTTATTTAATGATTCATTTAATTATTTTAATATCTCTAAATAGTTCGGGAGTGGGGAGGCAAGAGATGAAAATTGTCAGACATAAGGAAGACTGGGTTATACCCAGAAGGAAGCCACTGTGTACTTACCATATTTGTATTTTAATTAGGGGTCTAAAACATTGAACTGCTTCTAGAATTGTACTTAGAAACGACTATAGAATTCCACAATAGTGAGGGTGATTAACTGTTAGAGCAACTTACTAAGTTATGTGGTGGATTCTTCATCAGTGGTCATTTTAAAATCAAGACTGGATGCTTTTCTAAAAAGATACACTCTAGTTCAAATTGGAGTTAATTCAGGGACGTCCTTTGGCCTGTTTCACAAGACCTCCAAATAGATGATAATATTGATCCTGTCTGACATAATCTATTATACTTCTGGGCTCAGGGAGGGCACCAAGCTCCATAGGTTGCTCCCCCTTCCTCCAACCCCATGGAATCCAGGTTGAGGGAGCACTATGGACGTTCAGAACCATGAGTGGAGAGAGAATGAGGGGAGGCACAGGCAACGTGCTCGATTGAACTCTCTCAGCTCTTCAACACACAAGGTTAACTAAGATGGCAATAATTTGCATGGGTTCCTCTTGTGTGCTGTGACTTCCTCTTCCTCATCTCCTAAAGGGTGGTTCTGATGGCACTGAAGATCAACAGAGGCCATGCCAGCATAACCCCTCCAAAAGCTGTGTGTGTGTGTGTGTGTGGGGGGGGGAGATAGATAATAGTTGGGAGGTAAGCATCCTCAGTACGGACATCCTTGCCTATGGTGCCCTACCCCCAAGATCTGTATGTAATGTGTGATCTACGGGTTTGGGGAAATTGAACTCTTGGATTCTTCTGGAGTGAAGGAGGTATGGGCGGGGAAAATCCTATCTTCCCCTGTCTCAATCTGCTATAAATGAGAAGGAATCTGCTCTGGGTTCAACGCCCACCTACGAAAATATCCCACGTAAGGGAACTTAAGTCTCTGTTAATTTAATTGTTGTTGCCTTAGGCCAAGAGGGCATCCTATTAAGTTTAGGTTCTAGAATGCATGTTTATGATTTTGTTTTATAGGTAACCTTTCATTTCCATTAATACCGCTTGCTTTTTCTTGAATCTCCATTCTCTTTTAAACTTGTTTGAACTGTAATCATCCATTTAAGTGCTGTGTGTTAAGTGGAGCGATGGTCCTGAGATGAAACTCTTAAGCTAGTGTGTGTTATTCCTTTGGGAGTAGCGGATCTGTGAATTCTAAGAGTGTCCAGTGGATCAGGGAGACACTTGAAGGGGTTGGAGTGTACTTGTTGCTAACCTGCAGAGGGATGGAGGAGCCCACGTAGGTGGAGAGGGAGAGTGCTTGTGTTGCCTGTGGCTGCTGGAGTCAGGGAGCGGAGCCCTGATAGGCACAGACAAAGCTTGCTCACACTAAGGGCAGATGGTAGCAAGGTGCCTCACCGTTCTGGGTAACCCCTAGGAAGCATGATACCCAACACCATCCTTGCTTGTATTGGCCCTCAGTTGTATATCCTCAGGAAATGCCTTTTTGCCCAATTCCTCTGTTTTGTTTTAAGTGACTCAACCAAACTCTAATACCCGTTCTTCTGGCATTTCATTTCATTAATCATATCCCTGACTGCTTCCATCCACAGATACCCCATGTCTTTGATATCTGTTTGTTTGTTTATCCATTTCAAGTAGCTAATGTGCTGTATTAATAACGGATTTTATTGTATGTTGTATGCATTATTTTATGAAAAGGCTACCAAAATCCTGAAATCCTGCACCTTTTTAAAGATTGGGAGTTGACTACTAACTGTAGGAAAAACCCAGTGCTCAGTATAACTCCATTCATCTCATTAAAAGCAGCCAGGTACATAAATGCTCGCTTGCTTTCTTAACTGTTCATTAGGGGGTTTCAGCCCCTTTCCCCTTACTTGCTTTCTTAGCTGTGAGGGGATTTCCTAGTTTGGGGAAGATGTTTTCCCCTTGCACATGATGGGTTTCACACCAGATCACTAGGTCTGGGGCTGGGTAGTATAGTGGAGATATAGGGTTTGCAATGTAGCTATTTATACAAAGGTAATTAAGAATTATCATTATTCCACAAAGCAGTTTGCAACATAAAAAGCTAAAAGGAGGTGGAGGACAGGAGGAAAAAAAGGAATAGAAAAATATACTGTAATTCAAACAAAATCCTATGCATAGGGAAAGATTAAGAGATCCAGGAGTTGGGATGGGAGTGAGCCTAAAAAAACACAGAGGATGGATCTGGGGAGTCATGGGGATTCACCCACACAGCATATCACAAGCTGAAGGAGCAGCTGATGCTGAGAGTCAGGATGAGGTAAAGGCTACATCTCAACTCCCTGTCCTTCTAGCTTCCCCTCTAGTGCCAGTTGCCTCATAGCTGATTCCACATCCTTCTTTTCCCAGCTACCACTCAGATGCTGAGTTCCCTAGTCTTGGAGCAAGTGAACTTGGAGGCAGTGAGAAGGGGGCGGGGGGATAACTAATGACCTGACTATCCCTAGTTCTCATGGGGAAGGCTGGAGAATGTTTTCCCAACTACCTCTCTGTCCTATGGGGAAGAGGCCCTCTCACCATGGAAGGAGTAAATGGGAGAGTGTCGCATCTACACCATGGGAGGAGTAAATGGGAGAGTGTTCCCCTGTTGCTACATTTCCCATTTGCAAGCAGGATACCCAAGGGAAGACGTGTGCATTTGGCCTGCTATACAAGATATGTAAGAAGTAGTAAATCTGCATATCTTGCGAGGACCTGATCCAAAGCCCATTGAAATAAATGGGTAAATTTCCATTGATTTCAATGGGTTTGGATCAGGCCCCAAGTCCACCTGTGAGTCCCTTCCTTCAGTCCACATTGCAGTGTCCAGTGTTTCCTTTGCTGCTCAAGTGGAAATTGACATTTTGTAGTTTCCTGGATTTTTCCCCCTAGATCCCTCCTTATAGGATAGGTACTTTACTCAGTGCATTAGTGAGAAGATCATATAGGTAAATAACAATTCAATTTACTTTACAGTCTTAGCATTCTACGCATCTCAACAACAAAGTTAAACATCCAATAAATAAACCATGGAAGATAAAACTGCACAGATAAATAGCACTAAATCACTGCTCTGTGCCTACAGCTTTTCTTCAAATAAAAAAGGTCTTTATGTAGTTTTTGAAACATACCAAGCGTTGAGCAATCCTCTGCTTCAAGAAGGAGGGCATTGCAAATTCTGAGGCCTGCAGAGTCCAACATACAGATTGTACCGTGCTCTCTGATGTCAGAGAACAAGACTGATTGTAGGGTCCCAAAAGCACTAACCAGATACTCAGGGCCCAGTGCATTAGCAACTTTAGGTCTAGACGGTGCTGTAAAGGCACAGCCCTGGGCTGAGGGGCCCGAGTCTGTGGATGGGGAAGATTCTGTTGAGAGTCAGAAGAGGAACTCTGGATGACTCGGTCATATTCCCTCCTCTGGCCCCTGGGAGTGCAGATTAAATAGGGGAGCACATGCTACACCTTCATGATCTGGCCAGTCTAGTGGCTGGCATAGAGAAAAATGAGAGCAAATTCTACCCTTCCTCCCTTTGGGGAGGCTAGTGCTCCTAGAATGGAGCATTGGTCACTTCTCCAGCCAGGTAGTGGCTGGCTCTTAAGTGGGGTCACAAGGGAGAAGGAAGCTTCCCCACTCCTCTCCCTGCCTACAGAGGGCTGACCCTTCTTTGTTGTAATGCAAAAGTGCTAGCAACTTTGTTACTAGTGCCTGCTGCAATGGAATAGGGTGGCAGGACTTTAAGGTTCACTGGAATGCTGTCATCTCAGTGGAAATGTAGTGGAGCTCTGGAGGTGCATTTCATTCTACATAGTGTTGCCTGATCTATTAATTATATATTGATTGCTTAAGAGTTCCTGGTTAACACTTTGAGGTTTGAGAGGTTCTTGTCCCAAGATCAGGCTGTTCAGTTGGGAACCCTGATGTGCATGGTTGAAACCCTCTCACTGAGGAAATCACACTATATTTATAATAGTTTTATTAATACAGTTAGCAAAGTCACAAACACTCTAACCCAGCAAGGTAGATAGAGGTAATACAGAACATCCATATACTCGCACCATCCCTTGCAGAACAACCTAAACTTTTAGTCATTATCTTCCTCCTCCTCTTCCTCATCACCAGTGATCTTCCTCTCCCACAGCACATAGGATGGGATACAACTTTTATACTGTCATACTGATGTCATTATGCCTAATGCATATTCATTACGGGTTTCAGCCCCTTTCCCTTATTTGTAGTTCCTCACTCTGATAATGTTGGGGTGCCTTTCTCCCATAGGTTATTAATTCTGTATGTCAATTAGTTACCATGGTACTCTTGTGATCAGACATCTACTGATGTCCTTAACTTAAAATATCCCAAGATGTTCTAAACTAGCATCTTGTGGTTATCTATCAACAGTTTAGTTGTTACAGCATTCTGTCCTGTGATATCTTATGATCTAGCATTACTGTCGTTTAGCTACTTATGCTAAGGCTTTTGGGACCTTATGCCTTGATTAGTTTAGCTAAGCTATTGTCTTACAGTTCTTGAGGCTTGTAGGCACATTGCATTACTGCCTTAACTCATACCTATGCCTTCCCTAGCAAATACCTATAGTCTACATTAGCCATGTTGCACAGCAGTGAAGTAGCTCTTCCTGCTGTGATTTCTAACCAGCAGTCAGTACAGAGGACAAATGAATAGAGGTGGGCAATGAGGCTAGTCAAATACTGCAAAAAAGAAAAAAAATCTCTACATTTATTTACATTTCTAAATGTATTTATTTTATGTGTGTCTGCAACCTGTCTATGTTCTCTTTCCATGGATGCTTTAGTAAATGAATTTCTTGACAGGAACGTTTGAGGAAGTGAATATTGCAGTACCATCTCAAAGCAAGTTTTGAATTTGCAAACAAATGTTACTAGGGTAACCTGATTCTAAAGGTGACACATGTTCAGGCCGGAAACAAACATATCATGTGACATGTGTCCAATCAAACCAGCTCCAATTTCAGATTCTGAATACTTGCAATGAGCTGCATACAAACAATAGTTCTTGGTCTGTAGTTTGGGAGAATCACAATCTGTTCAGATAGCTGAAAAACTGTTGTTTTCAGGAATAAACTATTGGTTATGAATCACTTGTCCAGCTCAGGAAGTGAGGACTCACTCTGCCCACTCCCCAACAACTACACTGTTGTGTTGTATGTTTGCAGTCACTGATTCAGATTCTCAAGTACTGCTAAGTAGGGCATGCTAGAATAAAGTAGCTACTGAGGTGTCCTGTCCCTTAAAGTTTTCGGGGGGGTCTGCACTTATGCTCTGCATGTCACAGCCTCACTTTAGTTTTGGTTTCTGTTTTGCTGCCACATACAAAATAAAGCCACCACAGCAGACAACTGTGTTAGACACAGGGGTACCTGATTTAATCCCCTGTTCTGCGGGTCCAAATATAACAGCTGTTAGTTCATGAAGGCCTGAACCATCATTACTTGTGAAGAGCATGCCACTTGCTTTGTTCCCCCAAAATATATCCAACCTTCCTGGTAAGGTTTCCTTAATCACTTTTGCTAATTGTTTTGTGGTTAGAAGGCATGTGTTGTTAATTTCCAGACATTCCAATAGCTCAGTCACCAAATATGTATTTTTCCTTCCTCCTCTGGGAAACGTACTGAGTCTGTTTCTTTAAACCATCTGGTTGCTAATCCTCCAGGGTGAACATTCAGGCTAAAGGGGAATCCCAGGACTTACAGCAGTGAGCTTCACCTCCCTTGTACAGAAAATGATTGAGTGTGTAATTAAGGAGAGAATAGTACAACATTTGAATGAGAAATAACCTGTTAGGGGATAACCAGCATGTCTTCTGTGCTTCTTTAACCTGGTAGAAACCTTTGGAAAAAGTAATAAAAAATAAGTTGACCAAGGGGACATAATTTACATGGACAAAAGCTATTAATGAGTCTCCTATTGGGGGCCTTTCATTTTTTTTAAAAAGTTTTATTTTACAATTTATTTTAACTGAAATAATCGATGAGTTAATACAATAAAAGGAAAGGAAAAAAATAATTCACACAATCTCTGCCATTGGCTATACTAATTGATCCTCAACAAAATAAAAAGGGGCATTGACAAACAGTAGAGAGATGATATCATTCAATAGTTGTCAGTTATGACTCTGAAGGTCACTACCGTGACATTATCATTATTCAGGCAAGATTAAATTAAAGCCCAGAACTAATTGTATTGTCCTTTCCAGAAACAGTCCTAAAATTCCTTCTGGTAAATGTCAAAAATATGGTGCCACTTTTTTTGTTTGGAGGCTTGTCATTCAATCAGGTGGTGTAATGTGATGAATTGGAAGGATTTTGCATCCAGAGAGCCAATATCGGAATTTCTAATATAATTGACAATCTGTAGGAGGCTATTGTATTTACGGATGTGAATTTAAGAGGTATCGTACTTCCGTGTGTGTGTGTGTGTGAGAGAGACTAGTTCTAAATCTCAGAAAAGTTACTCTTGCCATCTCTGGGGAACTTACACCTCTACCTCGATATAACGCTGTCCTCGGGAGCCAAAAAATCTTACCGCATTATAGGTGAAACCGCGTTATATCGAACTTGCTTTGATCCGCCAGAGTGCGCAGCCCCACCCCCCCCGGAGCACTGCTTTACCGTGTTATATCCGAATTCATGTTATATCGGGTCGCGTTATATCGAGGTAGAGGTGTACTTTCATACTCCCTTGCTCTCTGAGTGCTTGTTTCTTATATATTTTGGAAAATGTCTTTCATTTTTTGTAGAACATTATGGGCAAGCTTATTTTAATTATTCACGTTTTTGATTCGTCATTTTTTACAGCCTCTTAATTGTTCCAGGGCTCCTAAATACCTGGTATTTTTATGCTTTGCCTCCTTCTGCATCTTTTTTCCTGTACTTTTCTCTTCATCTGCATTGGTCTTTTTCCACTGCTCCTATGTTTATTACTAGAATACATGCCAGAGGCTTAGTTGAATTTATCTTTGAACACTTTCAATTTCCCTTCTTTATCCTTACTTCATTGCTTTATCCCTGTGTATATTTATTTCAGCTTTCCCTATGTCTGTCGACAGTGTGCTATGCTAAAATTCAGCCTCTTTATTTGTTGCTATTCTGGCCTCAATTTATTCTTGATTACAAACATAACTAGATTATGGTTGCTGTTTAGAAGCTATTCCACCAGTACATCTCTGGCAATTTTCACAGATCTGAGTGCAGAACTCAGCCCAGGGTATTTCCTAAGGCAGCGTCTTGTAGCGTATCCAGAAATGAAGTGCCCCAGTTATTCAAGCTATTCTTAAGTCCCTGTGTTATGCCCAGATAGGTGGCAGCTCTCATTGTGGTAGTTTTGCTCTTTTCATAACCCTGTTCAAGTTCTGCTTCCCCTACTTATCACACTTCAGCATTTCTACAGAAAATCCTTGATATCAACATTGTCTTGTGATTCCTTCACAGGCAACATTCCTGTGAGGTCTCCCATTTCAATTATTTTTCTGTTTGCTCATTGTTCTTTACTTTGTGTTCCCACCATGGTTTTCAGCCATTTGATAAGTAACAGATAAAAAAGGGGGTGTGGGGAGGAAAGGCAGAGTGCAGTGGGCAGATGCTGGTGTGGGGGCTAGGAGGGATGGGGGGCCCGACCTCCTCCCACCCCCTGCAGCTAGCCTTGCGGGGGGTGATAGATGGACCCTCTGGCCAGGGTCTCCCCAGAACCCTGGGCGTGCACCCAGCTCCAGGAGCACCCTGCTCCCAGGTCCCACCCCAGGCCTGGCTCCCCAAGGTGGTGGGCCTACTTTTTTCTTTGAAGATCTCCTCTACTGCTGCCAGCTGCCTCTTGCTCACCCTCCTCCCAGTGGCGGATTAGTCACTGGGCCAACCCAGGGCCCTCGAAAAATGGGCGCTCCCACGCCCCCCCACCCACTCTGCCCACCCGTTGCTCCGGAGAGTGGGGTGAGAGCACAGTGGCTTGCCCTGCTCGGCCCACCTGCCCAGCAATTCAGCTGGGGCATGGGTTGGGGTGCAGGGGCTTGCCACGCTCTGCCCACTGCCTGGTGCTCCAATTGGGGCACGGAGACTTGTCCCGCTCCATCTGCACTGTCCCGGCAGGAGCGCCAGGTGGGCGGAGCAGAGCAAGCCCCTGTGCCTCAACCCCACTCTCTGGCAGGAGCACTGGGCAGGTGGGTGGAGCAGGGCAAGGGCTGGGTATGGGCCTGGATGCTAAGTGCGTGGGCCATGACCTACCCATGGCTACATCCCTGCAGTGAAAGTGATGCTTTGGGTGTGAAGTGGGCTCACATCTCTCTGCTCCAGACTTGTGGAAGCACTGCTCTGAGAGAACTCAAACAGCTGCACAGCTCTTTGAGGTGCTGCATCTACTGGCCCAGAGATGAGTAGTCGCTGGATTGAGATGGGTGGAGAGGGGAAACTGAGGAGCTGCTCTGGGATTGGTCAATAGGAGAGAGTAGAGCAGGGGCAGAGGCAAAGACACAGCAGTAGGAGTCAGACTCAGGGAATGAGCACGTACTTGGGGTGGCACCTTGTAAGGGGCGGCCAATCTTGGGGTGGCGGGGCGGCACTCGGGTTCTTTTTGTTTTTGTTCATTTTGTTTCGTCGGGGCAGCGCTCGGGGGTATTTTTTTTTTTTTTTTTTTTGGGTCGGGGGGGCGTTGGGGTTTTTTTGTTGTTTTTGGTTCGGCGGGGCGTTGTGTGTTTTTTTTTGTTTTTTTGTTTGTTTTTTTTGCTTGGGGCGGCAAAAAAGTTAGAGTCGGCCCTGCTTGGTAACCCAGCGAACTTGCTGTTCTCAGCAGTGCAGGCTAACCTGCTAGACACCCCTTTACAACTTATTTCTGGATCATGCCCTGCCAGCTGAAAAGTGCTGCTCTTGACCTTGTGTTACTATTTAACAGTTACATGAGCATCTCGTCTCTGTTAATACCTGTTAAATCTGTTGGCTTTTCCTCTTCCTTTATCTGTTTTCATGGCGTGCACTTTATTCACTTATCCATCTGCTAGGATTTACTGTTTCTCATCTCCCCCCTGCCCAGCTTTAGTCTGTTCCATTGGACCGCAGACTGATTTTTCTGCCCCCTCTTCTCTCCCAATTTTTCCTATCTATAAGCAATCTCTCATGTGTCAAAATTTACGATCTAGTTGTAAAAAAACTGATACTGGGAGTCAGAAGATCTAGTTTCTAGTCCTGACTCTTCCAGTGGCCAGCTTTGTGATCTGGGGGAAATCCTGTGATCCCTGGATGTTGTTTTCCATTCCGTAATATGATATTAAAATTATTATACTTCCCTTCTACATAGGGGTGTTGCAAGGCTTACTTCAGTGAAACTATGATCCTATTCTGAAGACACCAAAGCCTAATTGCTTTAATAAATAAAAAAAAACAAAAACCCTCAAACCACCCACAGTATTCTATAAATCTAAAACTCTGCAATTAGTTTCCAGTTGTGTGTGGCTTTTAAATAGTTTGGCAAGTTGGCTCACCAGATCAGCAATTTTACTTTCAAGGCTGTCAAGCCAATGCCAAAGGCTGCCTATGTTTTCTCTTCTAATGGATATCCTCCATCAGGAATTAAAATACCGCATCTTATATGACTCTGAAATCATACCTCCTATCCACTTCAAGTCCTTTGTCAAATAGACTTATATTCCCTTTATAACCTGGAAAAAAGAAAGAATGTGGGTAATGAGGATGGGAGAAAGATAAAACCGAGTGTAAAAATATCCCATCCCTCAGTAATTTTCTCTTCCCCGTCTCTCCCCCATTACAATCAGCAACAACTTTTGTGATTATAAAAGAAGTAAGTGGTTGACAATTCGGAATCCACAGTTTACGTGTGCCGAAGACCTTGTATGGTTTTATTTATATGCTGCAGCCTGGACATGGTTCCCCACAGACATATTTTGGTGACTGGCCATGCTCTAAGCTGTGTAAACTCGGTGCCTAACTCACGTCTAAGTCCCAGTGGGATGTGCAAACTAGACCTTCTCCTGTCTGTCTTCCCTTTGGGACCTGATATACTAAGTATGCCCAGAGCACATGTAAACCCACTCAAAATGGTCAGAGCACTCACCCAAGATGTGGGAGGCTTGGGTTCAGTTTCTCCCCCACCCCATTTGACTGATGTGGAACAGCAATTTGAACTTGGATCTTCCACCTCGCCAGAGAGTGCCCAACCACTGGGTTATGGGGTATTCTGCTGCTAGTCTTTCTTATCTGTCTTGTTGGAGAAGTTCCATTGTGTATAAGTACTTAAATATGCATTGAAGCAGGAGACCTGGGTCTGCCACAGCTCAGGTGAGTGCCTTAACCACTGGGCTATGCAGTCATTCATTCTTTTTCTCCATCCCTCCCAATGACTATTTAATTATTTCTACCAAGTGAAACTGTTTCAACTAAACCCTGAAACTATTTAGATGCTGTAAACAGACACATGAGTGCTAAAAGTCATTACCATAGAAGCCCAGAGGGTATGAGGAAATTCCAGGCAAACACTTGGGCCTTTCAGTCTAAATGTGTAAGTTGTGGGGAAATTATAGCACAAGAGATGATGTATGGCCAGCCAAAGATGCAGTAAATACACAAAATATGGACATCTTGCAGTTGTTGGTTGTACCGAGGTAGTCAGGGAGTTGACTAATATTACAGAAAATAGAGCCATTGTTTCTGGGATCTATAATGTGCGATGACACAGCCTGGCTGGAGACTGAAAATGAATTACAATGGAAAGATGATTGACTTTCAAATTCACTCAGGGGCAGACTTCACAGCCTTCGTAAGTCCCTTCTAAGATCACTTTCAACCCCTCCCAGAGCTAAAGTCACCTGACACAGCTCTGACTACCCTTGGAGCTTTTCTGTACTGCATGGGCCACAGGAACAATTTACAGAGACAAAAGGTTTGCATTCAGAGCGCATTGTGATCAAAGGATCGGCAACCAACAACCTTCTTAACTGCAATGTAGCAGCCATGATTCACCTTATAAGAAAGGTAGAAGAACTCTGAGTATTTGATGATACTAGGCTTTTGAAGGGAGATGGGACAGCATTACCTGGTCATAGTGGTCTATTTTTCTATGAATGAAAGACATAACATGTTGCAGAGTTATTGAGAAAATGAAGTAGACTTTTGCTCACTTAGGGTATGTCTACACTACGAGGGTAATTCGATTTTACTTAAATCGAATATGTGGAATCGATATTGCAAAGTCGAACGTGTGTGTCCACACTAAGGACACACTAAGGACAGTAATTCGACTTTGTGAGTCCACACTAACGGGGCGAGCGTCGATATTGGAAGCGGTGCACTGTGGGCAGCTATCCCACAGTTCCCGCAGTCCCCGCTGCCCATCGGAATTCTGAGTCGAGCCGCCAATGCCTTCTGGGTAAAAAAAATTTGTCGTCATCCGTCCGTCACTAACGCCCTCCCTCCCTCCATGAAAGCGCCGGCGGGAAATCAGTTCGCGCACTTTTCTGGTCAGTGACAGCGCGGATGCCACAGCACTGCGATCGTGGATCACGCTGCGACCATCGCTGCACTTCTGGCCGTTCTCAACACCTCGCAGCTTATCATACACCTTTCCCTGAGGCAGATGAAGAGTAATCAGGCGAGGAGGCTACGACACCGCCGTGATGGCCTGAAGTCGGAGAGTAGCACAGAGCTGTCAGAAACCACGAGCCCCAGCGCCCAGGACATCACGGTGGCAATGGGTCATGTGGATATCGTGGAACGGCGATTCTGGGCCCGGGAAACAAGCACGGACTGGTGGGACCGTATAGTGCTTCAGGTCTGGGATGAATCCCAGTGGCTGCGAAACTTTCGCATGCGGAAGGGGACTTTCCTCGAACTTTGTGAATTGCTGTCCCCTGCCCTGAAGCGCCAGAATACCAGGATGAGAGCAGCCCTCACAGTTGAGAAGCGAGTGGCCATAGCCCTCTGGAAGCTTGCAACGCCGGACAGCTACCGGTCAGTCGCGAACCACTTTGGTGTGGGCAAATCTACCGTGAGGGTTGTTGTCATGCAAGTAGCCAAGGCAATCGTGAAGGTACTGCTCCCAAAGGTAGTGACCCTGGGAAACGCGCAGGTCATCATAGATGGCTTTGCCGCGATGGGATTCCCAAACTGCGGTGGGGCTATCGATGGGACTCACATCCCTATCCTGGGACCGGACCACCAGGCCAGCCAGTACATCAATAGAAAGGGCTACTTTTCAATGGTGCTGCAAGCACTGGTGGACCATCGGGGACGTTTTACAAACATCAACGTCGGATGGCCGGGCAAGGTTCATGACGCTCGCGTGTTCAGGAACTCTGGTCTGTTTAGACGGCTGCAGGAAGGTATTTACTTCCCAGACCACAAAATAACTCTTGGGGATGTGGAGATGCCTACAGTCATCCTCGGGGACCCAGCCTACCCGCTAATGCCCTGGCTCATGAAGCCCTATACTGGCGCCCTGGACACAGAAAAAGAACTGTTCAACTACCGGCTGAGCAAGTGCAGAATGGTAGTGGAGTGTGCTTTTGGCCGTCTCAAAGGGAGATGGAGAAGCTTACTCACTCGCTGTGATCTCAGTGAAACCAATATCCCCATCGTTATTGCAGCTTGCTGTGTGCTCCACAATCTGTGTGAGAGCAAGGGGGAGACCTTTATGTCGGGGTGGGAGCTAGAGGCAAATAGCCTGGCTGCTGATTACGCCCAGCCAGACAGCCGGGCGATTAGAAGATCACAGCGGGACGCCCTGTGCATCCGGGAGGCTTTGAAAGCTAGGTTCCTGAGTGAGCAGGGCAACCAGTGACTTTTCAGTTTGTGGACAGAAAAGCTGAACCTGCCCCCGTTTCTTTACCCAGTTCATTTTGACTATCCTCTCCAGTTACATACCCCCTTCACCCCCTTCCCCTTCCCAAAAAATAAAATCAGTTCTATTTTGTTAATGAACACCGTTGTCTGTATTGCTGTTTTCGCGGGAATATTTTAAACCGGGGACGCAGACTGTGGCGGGGGGCGGGTTTAGTGTTCTGATGCAAATGATGCTTCTAAAGTCCCGGAATGACAGGCTCCGCACTGGTGGACTGGTTATTTCAATGGAGCCTGCCAGCACTCCTGGGGGGGACTGTGTGTATGTGTCGGCTATGTGACTTTCTGGCAGGGGGGGTAGGGTTACAGATCCCCTGCTGCGTGGATCTGTGAGCCAGGATAAGGACCGCTGCATAAGATCTGTAACTGCCCTCCCCCGCCACAAAGTCACAGAGCAACCCCCCCCCCAGAACATGAAAAACACCTCCCAGACTGACCAGGGTAACCAGTGACTGCACTGTGTATGTGTCCTGATGCTGGACCTGACACCGCCTCTGTACCCTGCTAAAGATCACTGTCCTGTCCAATTACCAATCCCCTTCCCCCCTCCAGACAGACTCTCCCTCAAAAGAACCTGACTGAAACAGCAATGAACAGAAACAAACATTTTATTGCGAACCAGACATGAAACGTGGGGGGTGAAACTTGGACGGGGGCTTGTGTGAGGTGGGTAGGAAAGGACTTATGAAATTTTGGGGAATGTCAGCCTTCTAGTGCTAGAGCAGTCTGCAGGGGTTGACTGAAAGTTTTAACGTCCCTTGCCGCCCCTCCTTCTTTGGACTTTAGGTGAGGGTGGTGTGGGACTTGGTGGCGGGTGAGGGCGGTTACAGATAGACTGCAGAGGGCTCTGTCCTCCTGCCTCCGGTCTTGCAGAACATCCACAAGGCGCCGGAGCGTGTCCGTTTGCTCCCTCATTAGTCCAAGCAGCTTTTCAGTAGCCTGTTGGTCCTCCTGACGCCACCTCTCCTCCCGTTCCATGACTGCTCGGTGCATTTGTGACAAGTTCTCCCTCCACTGTGTCTGCTGGGCTGCCTGGGCTCGGGAGCAGCCCATTAGTTCTGAGAACATGTCTTCACGCGTCTTCTTCTTCCTCCGCCTAATCTGCGCTAGCCTCTGGGAGTGTGCTGACAGGCTGGGTTGGGAGACAGTCGCAGATGTGTCTGTGTGAATTGTAAAAAGGGAGTGAATTCCTGAGACAGATAAATGAAATTGTATACAAAGAACCTAGTCTTTCTCTGTGAACAAGACCATGCACTGCACCTCTCACATGCGCACTCAGGACAAGGTCGAATTTTCGGCCGTCGCCTTCAGTGCCTGTGGACTTGCGGTGGTCTTGGAGTGATCAGAGAACTGTGGCTGGAGACCTGAACTTCTGGAGCGGGCAATAATGGTAAGCCGTAGACTTGTGGCTGCTTAAAACTCCAGCAGTAGCACTGGCCTCCTTTCACATTGAAAGCAATGCCAGTCTCTGCTGCCAGCAATCAGGACAGCATCAACTCTGCCCCTGTCCCACCCCCTCGCGGCTGTCCCAGGGAAAGATCCCTGTATGCTGCCCCTCTCCCTCCACCGCGTGGCTGTAAAGCAGTCCCAATACTAACATTCCCCTCCCTAATTCAAAGCAGGGCGTCATGAGCGACATGACCCTCCTGAGGATCCCGGACACCCAGAGAGAACGCATGCTGCGGGAAAGCATGCAGAAACCGGGGCCGTATGCCGCCATGCTATGTCGGGCCATGATCCCCGAGTACTTGATTGTGGCGTGGAGGGGACATGTCTGCTACCACGGAGGGCCCACTAAGATCGCCCTACCCCGGAACCTCATAAACAGGCTTGAGATCTACCTCCACGAGACCTACGAGGAGTTCTCCTACGAGGATTTCTCGTCAATCCCCGGCCACATTGACCGGATTTTCGCCTAGGTGCACTGGGACTATGGAGTGGAGCGTCTTGGGCCTCGGAATCATGTAGTAAGGGACATTGTGAAAATTTTTTTAAATACTTGGGACTAAATTGAGAAGAGCCTAAGACAGAGAAATCATGAAAACCCATTTGTTACCTTTGTAAATATTCCTGTTTTGTACCTGATTATTTTTTTACTAGTTTACAGCACTTTTATAAATATACATTGTTAATAGTATAAATATTACCGTTCTGTTTTAAATAAATGTTTACATGTTTACAGCACTTACTGCTTGATCCTTCCCCTGATTCTGTGTCCGGGGTAAGGGATGGGGACGGTTGGTACGGGATCTCGGTAAGGGTGATGAAGAGCTCCTGGCTGTCGGGGAAATCAGCGGTGCCAGCGCTGTCGACTGCCTCGTCCTCCTCATCTCCTTCTTCATCTTCCCCATCCGCTAACATGTCCGACGAGGAACCGGCCGTGGACAATATCCCATCCTCGGAGTCCACGGTCAGGGGTGGGGTAGTGGTGGCGGCCGCTCCCAGGATGGAATGCAGTGCCTCGTAGAAACGGGATGTGTGGGGCTGGGATCCGGATCGTCCGTTAGCCTCTTTGGTTTTTTGGTAGCCTTGTCTCAGCTCCTTGATTTTCACGCGGCACTGCGTTGCATCCCGGCTGTAGCCTCTCTCTGCCATGGCTTTGGAGATCTTCTCGTAGATCTTAGCATTCCTTCTTTTGGAGCGCAGCTCGGCAAGCACGGACTCATCGCCCCACACTGCGATGAGATCCAAGACTTCCCGATCAGTCCATGCTGGGGCCCTCTTTCTATTAGATTGCACGGCCATCTCTGCTGGAGAGCTCTGCATCGTTGCCACTGCTGCTGAGCTCACCTCGATGTCCAAAGAGGAACTGAGATTCAAACTGCCCAGACAGGAAAATGAAAATGAATTCAAATTTTCCCGGGGGTGTGGCTGGTCAGAGCATCCGAGCTCGGACTGCTGTCCAGAGCGTCAACAGAGTGGTGCACTGTGGGATAGCTCCCGGAGCTATTAGCGTCGATTTCCATCCACACCTAGCCTAATTCGATATGGCCATTTCGAATTTAGCGCTACTCCTCTCGTTGGGGAGGATTACAGAAATCGATTTAAAGAGAGCTCTATGTCGAACTAAATGGCTTCCTGGTGTGGACGGGTGCAGGGTTAATTCGATATAACGGCGCTAAATTCGACATAAAAGCCTAGTGTAGACCAGGCCTTAGTTATTCCTGGACAACTGATGACAGAAAACAGACCATACTTCACTGCTGCAGAATTTAAGTCATTCCCTACAAAATATGGTTTTGATCATATTGCTAGCAGCCCATATTATCCACAAATAACTGGAAAGGCGGAGAGAGCTGTACAGCAGCCAAGAAAATCCTACAGCAGGAAGATCCATTCCTTGTTCTTCTGAGTTACAGATCAACACCAATAGCAGCTACTAGATATAGTCCAGCACAATTCCTGCGTTCTCTTCCCATCAGAACTACTGTTCCTACTTTGCAAAAAAAAAAAAAAATCTATCTCCAGAGTGGCCAGACATGAAGAGAGTACCTCCTCCCCCTTCCCCCTCCCCCCCGGAGCAGTGAGATTTAAGTTCAAATCCCTGCTCCACATTGGGCAGAAGGGGGAATTGAACCTGAGTCTCCCATGTTCTGTGCGAGTCCCCTAACTACTGCTGGACTAAAAGTTATAAGGGACAGCACTGTCACCACTTCACTTTTTCTTCTTGAGGGTGGGGAGACTCCCTTTATAGGGCAGGATTTAGGCCACACTGCTCTCCTGAGCATTTCCTATTGGCTGGTTTACGCACAGGGCCGGCTCCAGGCACCAGCCCTCCAAGCATGGCGCCCTCCCCTGCCGCACTCCCCGCCGGTGGGCGGGGGGGGGGGGGGGGCGGCGGGAGGCTTTTTTGCCTAGGGCGGCAAAAAAGCCAGAGCTGGCCCTGCTTACGCAGCTCCTCACTCAGCATGCTGGCTTTTTGTGAAGCCCATTCTTAGATGCTTAACTCTCACCTTACATAGTACAGGGAGCCTAAAAGCTTAAAATAGACTGTGAATTCCTCTAGGTAGCAAGGTACCTAAAAAATTAGGTCCAGCAACTTTAAGATTGCAATGCTTAAATCCCCCTTATTAATCCCACCCAATAATTTATGGGATTTTCTCAAACCTAATATTAATATTTTTTAAATGTCAATCATATTTTACTTTAAGCTTCTTTAAGTTTTATACATCAGACATATATACGTTTATAAATGTTGACATTTGGCCCTAGTTCAACAAGGTATTTATGTATATGCCTAACTTTAAGCATGTGAATAGTTTCACCATAGAAGTACTTATGTTTTTAAAGTTTGGCATGGGTTATGTTACCTTGCTGAATTGGGGCCTAAAAATTACACTCCTTCAGTTCATAGTCACAATCAATTTAAAAAATAAACTGGTCAGTCTCAATATTTCCCTGAAAGATGATAGCAAAGACATAGGTACTTTGCTTTAGAACTTCTGAATTTCTGCTGGCAATCCCAACAGATTTTAATTTCTTTTGCGTGCATCAATCTCTATCACCATCTCTCCCAGCGGAGCAGCATTTGTTTTAAATGTTCTAAATCAGCAGAAATAAACCTACCAATTTTGCATAAAAGATAGAGACCAGAGAGAACTAGTTAGCAAATAAGTTTTTTAAGGCTTTAAATATTTAGGAAGTTTTATACTCAAATTAAAAAAACAATCTTTTGCTTGGAATATTTTAGTGTAATTAAACCTAATGTTTTTACATAACAGAAAATAACTTTGAAAATAACTCTAATAATGTTAGAAGTACAGTGCATTATTTTTCCATTATTGCTTGAATTTTAGTCAGCTTAATTTGCTAATGATATTTTGCTATCTTTATTTCACCACAGTGGTGTGCAATGAAGTCTGGTTAAAAGTATGTGAATACAAATGTTAATTGCCCATTTCAGTCTGTTGTGTTTTACTAGACAATTCATTTTAGGATATAGTTTATTTGAAAGCACATGGAAATCATGATCTCTATGCTTTTAGCTTCATTTAAATCAATTTATTTTAATATTGAACATTGAAATGGGAATCACATGTATCTGGCCGCAATCCAGGTTGATCAGAACTCTTCTGATAGCTCTTTCATATTGATATTTATAACAAAGAATATTAAAAATAATCCACTAATCATTTTGGTTTGGGAAGGGCCTCTTCTGGCTTCTCAGACCTATCACATTTCATTGTGTCAGTGTCAGTTATCAAAGTTTTGGGGGATTGGAGAATCTCATGGAAAAAATATAGATGCCCAAAATTGAAAATAAAATATCCCCAAATGGCTCTTCTAAACTCAAACCAGAAATTACCATCTCTGTCTGGCCCTGGGAAGTTGGGTCTGTTGAAATCAGCTTTTTCCTCCCCTGCTTGGGCATGATCCTGTGAGGTGCTGAGTGCTTTCAATTCCCATTAATGTCAGTAGGTGTTGAGGATGCTGAGCACCTTGCAGGAATGCTCAGCACCTTCCAGGACATAAGCTTCACTGTTATTCTCCACTACTACAACTTGCAGTAGCTGGCAACTTTCTGGTGGCTTTTTTCCTCGTAGTATATTTCCAGTGTTTTGTCCAAACTAGTCTTAAATATGATTGGATTTCCACTGCGTGTACATATGCTATGGGAAAACAGTTGTTGGAAAACTTGTATCAGAGGGGTAGCCGTGTTAGTCTGAATCTGTAAAAAGCAACAGAGGGTCCTGTGCCACAGGACCCTCTGTTGCTTTTGTTGGAAAACTTGTAATTCTCCACTCAAAACGACAGTTGTAGTTTAACTTTCTTACTTTAAATTAATGGAGATATCCCATCTCCTAGAACTGGAAGGGACCTTGAAAGGTCATCAAGTCCATACCCCTGCCTTCACTAGCAGGACCAAGTACTGATTTTGCCCCAGATCCCTAAGTGGCCCCCTCAAGGATTGAACTCACAACCCTGGGTTTAGCAGGCCAATGCTCAAACCACTGAGCTGTCCCTCCCCCCACTTCCTTTCCTACCTCAAAGGAAAAGCATGATGAGGAAATGGTTAATCTGGGCCTCAACCCAATGTGCGCTTGGTGCGTTTGCACAAGGCCCCTATCTGAGGAGGGCCCCTGATCCTAGGTATGGGTGGGTGGCATTGCGATGGGCTAAAACTGAATGGTTGTGTCTTCCTTCCCCCACCATATGCCAGGTAACAATGCCACTCATTCAAATTTGGCCTACCTGTTCCTCTGTCATGATGGTGTGAAGGGTGGTATGGGAGTGGCCAGGCCAAATTTCAGCAAGTGACATTTGTAGCTGCTGCACAGAGTCACAGCACCAGACAGAGTTGGCCTGGCTGCCCCTCATCATGACAGGAGTGGGGAGCAGCTGGGTCAAATTTGAGTGAGTGGTGTTGCAAGTATAGAGCAGGTGATGAGTGTGAGTGATCAGAAGGAGTGGCCTTAGCTCAAGATGGGAGCAGAGCACTGAGCTGGGGAGGTGTGCATTGTGATAAGTGGCCAGGAAGGTCCTGGGGGTGGTGGGTGAGGAGCTGGAGTTACGCTGTCGGGTGATTATGGAGTGTTTGGGTGCTGTGGGGGAAGGGGTTGTGAGGGATGTGGGGAGCTGTCAGGATCAGTGGAGGGCAGTTGGAGTACATGAGGGGTATTTGGGGGGGGGGGCTGGGTGCAGAGTAGGGGATATATGGGGCAGGGCTGCTTGGCTAAGCAGCCTCTGTTCATGTCATGCCGTGCTGGCAGTAGCTGGGGCTCAGTTAGAGTGGGGTTGAGGCACCATTGAGGTTTGGCCTGGCTGCTCCAAGTCCTCCATTATGATGTAGGGGGTGGCCAGGCTAAATCGGAGAGAAGGCAGGGAGCCAATTTCCATAGCTCATAAGGCCCCAAAATTCTTTAATCTGGCATTGAATAGGCTATTAGTTTTCATAGCTGTTTTAAATGTTTTACAACTTCAGAAAACTGTTAATAATGTTGTGCCAGGGAGGAAAAAACTGGTTCAGCTGTAAGTATTCAAAAGAAGCTTTTGCATCATACAGTCAGTGGTCATAAAAATGGTATACGGTGTTAGTGATTGAAAGGGACAGTAATCTGTACCCAGGATCAACTATATGTATTACAGACTGGATTATCTGGATTTTACTTACATGAAACTGTTTTCCAAACAGCATAGAATCATAGACTATGAAGGTTGGAAGAGACCTCAGGAGGTCATCTAGTCCAATCCCCTGCTCAAAGCAGGACCAACCCCAACTAAATCATCCCAGCCAGGGCTTTGTCAAGCCGGGCCTTAAAAACCTCTAAGGATGGAGATTCCACCACCTCCCTAGGTAACCCATTACAGTGCTGCACCACCCTCCTAGTGAAATAGTGTTTCCTAATATCCAACCTAGACCTCCCCCACTGCAACTTGAGACCATTGCTTCTTGTTCTGTCATCTACCACCACTGTGAACAGCCTAGCTCCATCCTCTTTGGAACCCCCCTTCAGGTAGTTGAAGGCTGCTATCAAATCCCCCCCCTCACTCTTCTCTTCTGCAGACTAAATAACCCCAGTTCCCTCAGCCTCTCCTCGTAAGTCATGTGTCCCAGACCCCCTAATCATTTTTGTTGCCCTCTGCTGGACTCTCTCCAATTTGTCCCCGCACTACAGAAGGGATGTGGAACAAAACTGGACACAATACTACAGTTGTGGGCTCACCAGTGTTGAATAGAGGGGAATAATCATTTCCCTCAATCTGCTGGCAATGCTCGTACTAATACAGCCCAATATGCCATCAGCCTTCTTGGCAACAAGGGCACACTGCTGACTCGTATCCAGCTTCTTATCCACTGTAATCCCCTGGTCCTTTTCTGCAGAACTGCTGCTTAGCCAGTCGGTCCCCAGCCTATAGCAGTGCATCATATCCTCTGACTTCTGTGCTGAGAACATTACCCTGTTGCAGTTCAGTTGAGTATCTGAGGTCCAGCATTTTAACTAGTTGTCTAGGCAAAAAAAAATCTGTTGTTGAAAAGTTTTCAGGTGAATCCTAAAACCTTTAAAAATTACAATTGCATCGTGCAATAGTTTACTAAAAGTATGTTTGTTCAGATGTGGAAATTCCAATGAGCAGGTGATTACATCTTTCTGGCCCAAGCAGAGTTCAGCATGTCACTTAGGTCATCAGATATAAGGGATAATCCTGTGAGAGTCAAATAGTTGTCTTTTGGCCTAAAAGTCTGTGAGTAAAACCTTAAAGAGAGGTAAACTGGTATTTGATTATGATGATCTCTAAAATTCTCCTCAGGGTAAAAAACTGAACTAGATCTATATACGTATAATTTTATGTTTCATACTGTTAATTTTCACCATTTTTCTGTCTTCTTTGCTGGTGCTCTTGTAGGTACCTTTGAAATGGATGGAAATATTTTAACAGATTTAATGTGAAAGAATCTAATATTATTTTCTGATGAGCCAAAGATTTTTTTACCAAAGATATTTCTTCAGTAATTAGTGTGTGTTGTTCATCTTAAAGGATTTAAAAAACGAATGTAGTTCCTCAGTGGGCTGGGAGGTCTGGCTGAGTCAAACATTTGCAGATTTTATAGACCGGGATACCCTAATAAAATATCAAATTACATTCCTGATTTTTCACAAAGCAAAATACCCTCCACTTACAAGATTTTTTTTAATCTCAAATGTGGTATTATACAAGTGTAATACCCTAAATAATAATGCTTAAAGTGTCAATCAAAAGTTGGAGAAAGTATTCATATAAGTACTAAGATGTAAGGAAAAATTTATCACAGTGCTCTTGTAGTGCTTTGAACTACCGTTCATATACCACTTTCCACCGAAGGATCTATTTATTGTTTGTGAATTCAGTGTAAGCATCTTTTTTGCAATATACTTAAACAAAAAAGTTAATGTCACCTATGTCACTTGTAAAATTAATCAAATCAAGGATTTCCCGGGTAAATAGTGACTCACAGAGAAACTAAATGTAAAACCTTTTTTTCCCCTTCTCCATTCTGCAAAATCTTCTGAAAATTTAATATACATATGCTCTTGTGTGTTCAATCTTCAGCTTAAAAATGGCAAAAAGCTAAGTATAATGTTACTTGTAGCCTATGCATTACCAGAGCTCTGTTCATGATTATCCTTGCATACTATTGTCCTTTAACTAATGCGGACGATAAAAATACATACATATGCATAAGTCATATTGATGACCTGTCTTTAAAATCTGCCTATACTGCACATTAGCAACAATCTAATTTTGCAATAATTCCTGTCAATGATCAGGAGGTCTACAGTTTACACTCCTTCACAATTGTAGATTAGCTATCAAGCCTTTTTCACTACTTGCCCCATGCTTTGGTAAAATGGCTTGTTGGAATGCACTATATTGGTAATTAATCCAGCAGTTTCAACTCGTGAGTTTACTCAGATAGTGAACGATGTGGTGACCATGTGTATCCATGGATACAAGGCAGTTCAGGTATTCCTAGCTGGGTAACTTTATAATTGAAAGTTAACATATCTCATGAGCACTGACATTACTGAAGAGTTTGTACAGACATGCTGAATGTTAATTTAGCAGATTTAACTTAAAATGGCGGAATTAAGGTTCAAAAGCTAAAGTTAATGAATAAACTACTTTACAAGAGGTTAAGATTCTTTCAATTTTGATGAAGTAATTTCATAACAACCTAACAGAGGTCAATTAGATTTACATGCACATTACTGTATATGTACATTAGTATACATGAAAGGTACGTGTCAGCAACTTGTTTTGAAGTCCAGAATGAACTGAATGCTGTAAAAATTATATAGAAACACCCATAAAAACTATGGCTAAAATTTTCAAATGTGGTTCTTAAAAATGCTTAATTGTAGGTTCCTAAATAAAAGTGGTCTAACTTTCCAAAATGCTGATCAATCCCATTGAAAAATGATTGGAGCAGTAGTTGCTAAAGCTTAACTTCAGACGAAAGGTTTTAAAAGTTTGGCCTAAATCCTTTTTTAAGTGGGAAAACTTTTTTTTCCCCATGTAATATTTATTTATAAAAGCTTTTTCTCTGCCTCCTCCCCTCCCCCCAGCCCAATGATTTGGTGGTTGGCCGGGTGCCTTACTACTATATTTTATTTTTAGTATATGTTTTAACACACTACCTTTACTTTCATTGTATATGCATTAAAATCGCTCAACAACTCATTTGTCAACACAGGAGTTCTCTTTTCTGTAGCTTAACAGAAAATATGAATTGTGTTAATTGAACTTACTAAGAAGAGAGGATGATATAAATCCATGTATTAATGGAACATGTGTAGTAAAGCATGACTACATATAAACTTGAAGGCTGGTTCTGTGTTTTGGGGACCAGTCCAAAGCTTAGTGATGACAATGGAAAGACAAGTATCAGGAGGTAGCCGTGTTAGTCTGTATCTACAAAAACAACAAGGAGTCTGGTGGCACCTTAAAGACTAACAGATTTATTTGGGCATAAGCTTTCGTGAGTAAAAACCTCACTTCTTCGGATGCAGTGAGGTTTTTACTCACGAAAGCTTATGCCCAAATAAATCTGTTAGTCTTTAAGGTGCCACCAGACTCCTTGTTGTTTTTAATGGAAAGACATACACTGACGCAGAGTTTGATTGTCTTTGTAGGTTTTTCAAGTTCAGACCCATTGCTTATTGTGCTAAATTGTACAAACAACAGAGAGGAATTGTTTATGGTGGTTAAGATGAAGCAAGGAAAATGGGATGGAACTGAGCAGTAAAAAAATTCTGAAGTTAAGGAAATATCTTCTAATGGCCAGATCTATTAGACTGTGGAATAATATCTGAAGGCAAGTAGTAAAATAGTTATCACTTGACTTATTTAAAATACGTCTGGAAAAGAACTCAAGAATATTCTGTCCTTGTCATTGGTTGACAAGATTACCTGCTTTTCCACCTCTAATTTCTATTTTTATATAATCTGTTTAGACTAACTCCTTTATCTAATGTCAAGATTTAATGAAAAACTGAAGCTTAATAAACTGTCTGGCTACTGTCACGTTGTAGAATGTCGTTGAAACAAAAAAATTGCAATAATGAATGGCTAAGTCTAAAAAGAGAAGGGGGGAAAAAGTAATTTTACACTTCTGATAGAATCAACCTGTATATCTAGGTGCTGCTTTATTTTTTTAATAATTTTCAAAATTATATTGAGTAATGTATAATTTAAACAAAGTCCCAAATATACACAAGTTTAAATAGATACATAAAATTCTGAATTATCTTAATTAAGACTTGGCTAGGAAACTGTCATGGGAGTTTAAGAAAAATATATTGTGTGTGTGTGTGTGTGTGTGTGTGTGTGTGTGTGTGTGTGTGCATACACACAATATGTATAATACATCGTAAAGTATGTGATTAAAATACAATAATAATACCTACTTCACCATTAGAGCTTAAAGTGCTTTACAAAAAAAGGCCAGAATCATTATCCCCATTTTACAGATGGGGAAACCAAGGCACAGAAATTCTGGCAAATAATTTGCTTTTCGTTGTCCCACTTGGATATTTTTCTTACACAAAGAAAAAAATAAAAATTCTCTAGCATCCACAAACTCCGTGTTGTGATAACTTTTCTGACCTTTGTTAAGCCATACCTTAGCATCAAAAAGAATGGAGACTTTAAAGTATAAAGAAGCAGATTGAGAATGCAAAAAAAGGAAACATTTTCCTTGGAAGTCTGGCTAGTGCTGTCAGTGTCAAGCAGGATAGGTGCTCTTATGTTATGCTCTCTCTCTCCTTCTTCCCCTCCCCCCCCCCCCAAATATATGGTAATACCAGGGTCGATGCTACCATTTAGGCAAACTAGGCGGTTGCCTAGGGTGCCAAGATTTGGGGGTGCCAATAAGCGGTGCCCCCATTTTTTTTCACAGCGTTCCTACGCCCCCTCCCCGAGCGCGCAGTCGCCGCTCCACTTCTCCCGCCTCCCAGGCTTGCAGCGCCAATCAGCTGTTTGGCGCCGCAAGCCTGGGAGGGGAGGAGAATTAGAGTGGGGGCGGCGTGCTCGGGGAGGAGGCGGAGCAGAGGTGAGCTGGGGTGAGGAGCTGCTGCACGGCTCCCGGGAGGGGTGCCTCAGGGCAGAGGGGGGAGGGGAGCTGCTGTGGGGGGGGGTGCCTCCTTGGGAGGGCGCCTCAGGGAAGGGGGGGGAGCTGCTGCGGGGGGGCGCCTCAGGGTGGAGGGCGGGGCGGGGAGCTGCTCCAGGGCTGGGGGCGGGGCGCAAGGTGGAAGTTTTGCCTAGGGCACAAAACTTCCTTGCACCGGCCCTGGGTAACACATTATAGATAACATAGCCTTTTAGGTTCCAAAGACTACGCCAGAGTGATAACATACATAGATAACTCCATATAAAGTCACAGATCACTATTTTGTATGTTCAATTTAAAACCATACTTTAACACACTTGAATGCGGGGATTAAATTTTATAATAAAATTCAAAAACTAATTTATAAAAGCCTTTCCATCAAATCCTTCAGGAAAGCCAACAATACAAGGATTGCAACTTTTAGTATAAATGTCAATTCATTTTTTTAATACAACTTTGTAGAATTCTTTATACAAACACCAAATAGTTTTATTACTGTTCTACCTCTGCTCCAAAATTTAAATCTTTTTTTTTAAAGTTATTTTTCTGTCAAGTCAACACTAGTTTCTAAAACAAATGTTTTAGAATAAAAAATATCCAGTTTAACATGGAAACAAGAAACGCAGTGTTGCGGTAGCTGTGTTGGTCCCAGGATATGAGAGAGACAAGTTGGGTGAGGTAATATCTTTTTTTATTTGATGGACCAGCTTCTGTTGGTGGAAGGGACAAAGGCTTCAAGCTGTACACACCTGTGAAAGAGCTCTGCGCAGGGGCGGCTCCAGGCACTGGGGCGGCAAGCGCGTGCCTGGGGCAGCAAGCTGCGGGAGGCAGCCTGCCAGTCGCCGTGAGAGCGGCGGTCAGGCTGCCTTTGGCGGCACGCCTGCGGGAGGTCCGCCGGTCCAATCGGCGTGACCAGCGAAAGCTGCCTGACTGCCGTGCTTGGGGCGGCAAGAAACATAGAGCCTCCCCGGGCTCTGCGCAACCAAAAATCTTGTCCCTTCCACCAACAAATGTTGTTGTAAGATAATAAAAGAACACACCATAAGGCCAATTTGTTTAGAAAGAGAAGCTATTTTGTTCATCCAGAGAATCTTCCTAAAATGATGTAGGTACCTCTAGTCTGTGAGAAACTCATTAGAGTGTGACATCCTGGTCCCATTGAAGTCAATGGGAATTTTATCATTGACTTCAATGCAGTCGGGACTCACCTTCCATCTTGTGACTTTAGTTCTACTTAAAATCACAATAGCTGCAGGCCTGCAGCTTCTTTAATGCTGACAAGTTGTGGAACTCGTGCTGAGAGCCCCAGTGACTTTAATTTGCCTGCCCACGCACAAAAAATGACAAGATCAGGGTCTAGATTTGCTGTTTAAAATATATCTACCGGTAATTAGGCTTCTCCTTTAGTTTTAGGTGTCTGTTTTAGAAGGCATGGTAACATTAATAGGGAAAGAAAAAAGTGTCCATACATAAAGGAAACAAAGAAATAACCAAGCAACTGATGGTGCTCGCAGGTTGGGTCCCTCTGAAGCTAATGTCTGCTCTTTGTTATTTTTGCTATCTCCAGGGGGAGAAACTGTAACCAAAAACATATACACAATAACACAAGAAAGTGCACTTCAGATCCTGTACTTTTATAAAGCCCCCCTGACTTCTTATTAGGAGCTGTGGCAATGGGCAGAGCAGGTAGTAGTTCCTCAACAGGTCAGATGCTTTTGTGGAGTCTAATCCAGTTCCCGTGGCAGTCAGTGGAAAGTTTCAATGTGTGATAAAACAACCAGTCTCAAAGTCAATAGAAGGATGACATTATGCCAGATTTTTTGCTGGTATAAAGTGAATGGAGTTGCACTACTTTGCACCAGCAGAAAAATCTGGCCCATGGATTTCAATGAGCATTGACTGGGGCTTATAGCACCTTACTCATCAAGCATCACTCAGTGAAGGGTAACTCACTCCAATCTTACCAGATCTCCAAGGTCAGGCTTCAGTACAGTATCTCTTTGTCAGTGGTTTTTAAAGCTGTTGATAAATACAAAAGAGTCAACAAAGAAACCTGCAGGCTTTTATGAATTTGTGTCCTGAGCTCTACTCAATGCTGTCATGTCAGTATATTCTCCATATGGAGATAAATGGTGGGAAAATATTATACCACCACGTTTGGATGTTTAAAAAAAAATCCCAAGAAATTTACAACTTTTACCTTGTTTTCCAAATAAAAAGGAATAGTTTTGTTGCATTATTCTGTAATCTAATGTATAGTGTGGAAACCTTCCTTGGTAGTCTTCATGTTATGATGCCTGTTTGGTTAACAGTAGTAACATACTGATTCATTACTTTCTAGTTCAGTAAAGGTACTGAATTATTATGATAGAATTAGCATTATGTACAATAATATCAATGTTAATATATCAGAGATGCACTACTAAGCCAACATTTTAAGACTGTATTTTTACATCTTTTGTGAAATTGCCTTCCTTTCTGTTGGTTTTACTCCATTTATGTTTTCAAAGTAAAACCATTAAAGCATAGCCCCTTCCTGAACATAATCATCTAATAGGAAATGCATTATGGCAGAAAATCTGTCTCTGTGCTGATGCTCAGAAGCATACTGATTTGATTATCAATCCTAAATGCTCAGATAATCTTTTTCGTTTTGCAGTGGCATGTGGGGAAATTAGGAAATAATTCTCTTTTATCTGTTTTCAACTGTCTTGATCATTAAGATATAATCTTGCCACTTGCTCTTTTTACTTACTGCTTCCCTTACATTTACTGGGGTATTGAGCAGTATTCAAAATTATGGTATAGCTCAGGGGTGGGAAAACTTTTTGGCCCGAGGGCCACATCTGTCTGGGTGGCGAAATTGTATGTAGGGCTGGGGCAGGGGGTTGGGACGTGGGAGGGAGTGAGGGGTGTGGGAGGGGTGCAGAGTACAGGAAGGGGCTCAGGGTGTGGCAGGGGACTCAGGACAGGAGCTTAGGGGCTCAGGGCAGGGGCTTGGGGCGCAGGAGGGGGTGTGGGAGGAGGCTCAGGGCAGGGGCTTCGGGCACAGGAGGGGGCTCGGGAGGGGGTTGGGGTGCAGAAGGGGTGTGGCAGGGAGCTCAGGGAAGGGGGTGCGGAGTGCAGGAAGGATTCGGGGTGCAGGCTCCGGCCTGGCCCCGCTTACCTCGAGCGGCTCCGGGGTGGTAGCGGCACGCAGCAGGGCTAAGGCAAGCTCCCAGAAGTGGCCAGCATGTCCGGCAGTGGCTCCTGGGGGTGGGGCAGCGCAGGCGACTCTACTGCACGTTGCCCTGGCCTGTGGTTACCACCCCTGAAGCTCCCATTGGCCGTGGTTCCCTGTTCCTGGCCAATGGGAGCTGCGGGCTGTAGTGTCTGCATGTGAGGGCAGCGCATGTTGCCCTCTGCCCCACCCCTCCCGCAGGGACGTGGTGCCGGCTGCTTCCAGGAGCGTTGCGGGACCCGGGCTGGCAGGGAGCCTGCCTTAGCCCCGCTGCACCACGGGGCTGGAAATCCCGCGGGCCAGATCTGGCCCATCAGGGCTTTGAATCTCGCCCGCAGGCCGTAGTTTGCCCTCCCCTGGTACAGCTGAATTATTAGCTATTTCTTCTCACTAATTGATGTATTTAGCCTTCACCTTTTACCCATCATAAAGCGGTTTTAAAGTTAGTTCAATGGAAGAGGCTACTTAAAAGTATTCATGCAAAGAGATGAATTATTAAAGGGTTATTTTGAGATCAATCTCAAGCAGTTCCATAGAGGAAGACAGAACTTTTTAGACATTTCAATTAACTTTCTATAGAATCATGTACAACAAATGATTCTTTTCAATATATTTTGACAGTTATACTGATCTAACCCTAATCCTTTTGTCTGTAAAACAAGTTAATAGCCTTGTACAGTCAGTCCTGATTTTTAATGAAATCTGATTTTTTTTTTTTAATTGCGTATGATTACAATGCTGTTCTTGCTAGATTCTTGAAAGGTTATTCGGTTATATTTCACATGCTAAAATGTTTTAAAATGGCAAAGTTCTGATTTTCTGCAGATTTACATTCTGGCTAAAAAAAGGTTTATCTGACTTGAAACTGCTAGAATACTGATCAAATTAACATTATCAATGGACAATCCACGCTCTCCTTATTTCTTTTTGAAAAACTGTCATTTAAAAAAAAAATCGAGTGTATCCTTTCATTTCAGTCAAATACAGAGAGCATCATAAAGTAGCAATCTAAAAGAGTTTATTGTAGTATCATGTCATTAACAATTCCAGAGACATACAGACCAAAAGTTATTGTTCTTTGGTATATCAACTTTATATTTACTTTTGCCAAACATATGCAATCTCCCCCAAAAGCTGTCTTGTCCACTTGCCTAAACCAAGAACAAGGAGTCAGGAACTTCTGTATTCTGTGTTTTGCAACATGAATTTGGAATGAGGATTACTTAGCTAATTCTAGGCAGTGTTTTGAGAGAGAAGTAAATTCTAACATTATTCATTGCCCTTAACTGTATAATCAGTTTGGCTGTTTTATCCATTATTGTTTTTTTTTTTTAAATGGTATTCTTCAGTAATAGTTAAAAACCCTGAAGAAGTTGTGCAAATTGGAAGTCTGTTAACTCAAGTCAGTCTGTGTGAGGGTGGAGTGTGAGTAGATATGGATATATGGGGCCTTGAGATAGGGGATGGTTTAAGGTGTGGATTGTTTCTTTAAGCCATGTTTTGGAATGGGCTTACATCTCATTTTTTGTCTCTCCTCCTATCGTATGTGCTCATGCTTTTTGGAGCAAATTTATGACTGTGACCAGATATACTCAATGTTAAATGAAAATTTAAATAGAGGAAAATGTACTTTTTTTTGTGGTTACCTGAAGTAAGACCAATTGCTCTATCTGGTACAAAATTTGATCCAAAATGAAGACTCCAAAGTGGTTTAAATTCTCTTTGCAAAGTCAGATATCCATTTACATGTACCGAGCATTATTTTGCAAGTAGTTGGACACAACTTCAGTATGAAGAGTTTGTTTGTTTGTTGTTGTTTTTTAACATGTGCCACCTTTAGTCTAATGCATAAATAACGTGGCATCATACAGTTATACAGCCATGTTATGATAAACACACTTCTTTATGTGATCTTTTCTTGTTTCATTATGCTTGGCTGGAATTGCCTCATAAAGAATAACTGTGATGATCTTTCACATCAGATTTTGTTCTTGCTTGGCAAAAGAATACATCATTCCTCTGCATTGTGCCTAGTACTTGATGATGGGTTTGGCTCCTACAGTAAAAATTTTTTGTACTGGATTTTTTTTTTAGCAGTCCAAAAAGTATGCTAACAGGTGCATCTTGTATCATCAGTGGAACTAGAGTCCTGTAGCGACACTTATGGATTAGACATCAGAGTAACTGGGGATGAGTGGGATGAGACTGGAATCAACTCTGCCATATGGACAGAGCAGTTCACAGGGTTTAATGAAGTTCTTGCTTGTTCAACTTAACCTGCATGCAGCATCACTCTGTGCTAATGAAACATGGGGGCAGCAGCAGAGCTGTGAGTTCTCTGCAGTGCATCAGCTGGCAGCATGAACCATGGAACTTGGTCTGAAGCCTTCCCAGAGCCCAGGATTTTGCAATCACAAGCCTAACCCAGCAGTGGACCCGGTGGAAGGAGGCATTTGAGCTGTACACAGACCTGGCTGTGCAGGAGGACAACAACAGCAGGAAAGTAAAACTGTAACTTTACCTTATTGGGGAACAAGGCAGAGAGGTGAGCACCAATCTGAAGCTAACCACTGCCTCGAGCCACACAGCAGTGCTGGAAGCCCTGGGGAACCATTGTTCCCCAAAGCAGAACAAAACTGGCATGACGCAGGTTTTTCCACTAGAGACCAACTGAAGGGGATGGGATAGACACACCCACCAAGGTTACAGCTTTATGCACACTGGCTGCTTCATGCAATTTTGGGAACTTGACATACTCCCTCCTTAAGGACTGGATAGTCTGAAACTCTTGGGATCACTACATGCAGGAATGGCTGCTCCAGGAAGGTGATCGCACATTGGTCAGATGCTTAGACCTCGGGCATGCAGCAGAAGCCTCATGATAGGATGAAAACCCTGGGAAGCACAACACCCCCAGAAGTCCATGCAGTGAAACAACAGCAAAGGAAAGCAGGCCAGGGTTCCATATCAATGGTGAGATGCATTTACTGTGGGAAATAGCGTGAGCAGGTAAAGCAGTGCCCTGTAGTACGACAACATTGCAAGGAGTGTGGCAAGCCGAGCCATTTTAGTAGTGTGAGCAAGAGCAGAGGAAGGTCTCAGAAAGATTCAGGCTTAACAAGAGGGAGAAAGCACATCAGATATCTTGACTTTCTCCTTGTGTCCAAGAGCATTTTGGGTTCAAGCTGTTAGGACAGGAAAGCAACAAAGGATCATACCAACCTGCATGCATGCATGCAACAATGTCAATAGGGAAACACCCTGTGCAATTTCCGTTGGATAGAAGGGCCTCTTGCAATGTGATTCCTTGGGGTGAATTGGACTTGAATATGCCCATTACAAAGAGCAGGTGCCATCTAATAATGTACAATGAGAGCACGATGCAGCCTGTAGGAAAATGTGACCTCATAGTAACTAACCCCAAAAAATAGCAGACTTTAGCACCTGAAGTTTATGGTGGTGGATGGTAAGCACTCCAGATCCTTCTTGGGAAATACAGCCATAAAGCCCTAGATCTAGTCAAGGTGTAGCATCAGAATTTTGTAGCTGCAGTGTAAGAAGCAAAAAGGGAAGTTTTGTGGACAATTGATACAATTTTAAAAGTATATGGGGAAGTTTTCAAAGTTCATGGGTGCCTCGAAGGAAAGCTGTGACTTGAAATAGATTCAACCTGTGGAACCTGCGTGCTTACCACAAAAGAAAATTCCAGTGGCATTATGTAGTCCAGTCCATAAGGCGCTTGAGGGAGCATAGCATCTGTAGAGGCCGCTGACTAAGCAGCATGTGGCAAAGGAGGAATCAGGCAAATTAGGCATCTGCAGAGGCTCAAAGCCACTGAACCGGGCTTTGAAAACAGGCTACAGTCCACTGCCCACAATTGATGACATCTTGCCAGAACTTTTCAAAGCCAGAATATTTATGGTCTGTGATGTGAGGAAGAGGTTTTGGCATATAAACCTGGATAAAGAGTCCAGCTTGCTGACAGCCTTTGCGACCCCATATGTCCTTCAGCAGGGACCAAAAGCCTAGCACCGGTGGTCTTCCAGAGAAGACTCAGCCAGGTTCTGGAAGGGCTGCCTGGTGTGAAAATAGTTTCAGATATTTCCTTATTGTAAGGGAAGGGAGCAATAATACAGAAGCTGAACAAGATCATGACCGAAAACAACAAGCTTTTCTGCAATGAGGCAGGGACAAAAACATAAACCTCTACCCAGAAAATATGTGACTCAGACAGTGTGAGTGAAATACATAGGACATCTGCTCACAGCAAAGGGACTGAAAGCAGATTCCAACAAAATCAAGGCAATCTGGGACATGCCAGCGCTAGTGGATGTGAAAGTGGGACAGTGCTTCATAGCAATGATAAATACTCTGTCCAAATTCTGTCCACATCTGACTGCGGTAGCGGAACCCCATGTCGGCTCACAAGGTAGGATGTTGACTGGAACTGGGCAGGTCCTCAACAGTAAGTGTTTGAGACACTGAAATAAACTATAAAGGATGCTCCTGTCCAGGCTGGAGAGCCACTGACACTCCAGTGTAACTCATCAGAGAAAGGATTGGGCATAGCTCTTTCGCAGGAGCAGCTGGTCACTTATGCCAGCAAAGCCTTGTCATAAACTGAACAGGGTATGCTCAAATAGTAAAAGACCTTCTGACTGTGGAATTTGTAGTGGAGTGATTCCATCAGTGCAATCAGACCACAATCCCCTTGGAGGTAATTACGGCAAAGCCCCTTCTTAGTACTCCAAAGAGATTACTGAGCATGCTGATGTGCCTCCAATGCTACCAGGTAGAGAACAGATATTGTCCAGGATGATTACTGGTGTTAGGTAGCACCCTGAGCAGGTCATATATATATTCATCCTTAGTGATTTGCGGGAAGGGGATCAGGACATTGAATCCATTAACATGCTGCACTATATCCGAGTTTCAAAAGCAAAGCTGATGGAAATCAAAGAGGTGGAATAAGAACTTCCACTTGCATGAAGTCAAGGGAGTGATTCTAGCAGGGTGGCCAAAAGACAAAAGCCAAATACTGGTAGGAGCAGAAACCTATTTCCAAATTAAAGATGAACTGAGTATGCAGTATGGTATCATATTTTGAGGATAGAGAGGACTTGTCCTTGTCTCATTCTTTTTCTAGGGTTGTCAGACCCCGCCTGTGTTTCTTCAGAACATGTTCAAAATTAAAGCATCTCCACAAAACTCTTCAACTGCCATTTGTTTTAATAGGAGGCTGGTTGTTTTTCTCTTCTTTTCTTTTTCCTAGTAGGAATTGGTAACCTATAATTGTTATGGTAAGAGGTCCCTGGGTAAGTGGATGTCCAAGTAGTTTGGTACTTGAGCAGGTTTATAGCCTTCCTTGCTGCTACCTAACCTTTCTCTGCCCCCCCTTGATTGGTCTCACTAAAGGGTACGTTTATAGTAACTTTAACTTCAGGTATGTAACATAGGAGGACATCCTTTGTTACTCTGGTATTTATTTTAAAATCCTGGGGCTACTTTACACTGTAGCAATATTTCAGTAAAGTCAATGCCATTTAATATCACTGGCAAAATATTGTTTTTGTAATATTATTGTCAAGGAATACTAAGATCTCTAGCTTGACATAAAATCTATCCTTGCATTGACTATCTTTCTTGTGAAAGGAGAGGGAATTCTATTAATGAAAGATTAGGAAACTTCATATCCTTGTCATCAGAGTCAATTGTTGTCTTGATGCACTACTTTCATTACTCGTGCCATGGCAAAGTGCAGCATGTCTCGCGGAAAAGAAGGTGCTTCTGTCAACTCATGCACTGCACAAAATTCCATTTTCATTATGGACACCGGTTGTGTGTCTGACTTTTTTGATGATGGCATAGCTATTCAGCAGTGTTCAGATGTGACTACCTTTACTCATTCCTGAAACCCACACTCTTACAACTCCTGTGACAATTATGTTGTATGGATTGGTAGGATTTTAAATGGGGGATTAAGATAGTGTGGGGACTCTTTCGGGATGAAGAGACTGTGTGGGTGGGTGGAGGAGGTGATTATGAGTGATGGAAGGAGGGAAAAGTGACAATTTTTAAACTGCCTTCTCCCCCATCGAATTTTGAAAAGGCATTTTCAGCAGCTATTTGTGGCCCTTTCAGGCCCCTCCAATTCAATTTCCCTTGTAAATGCTAAATTGGGAAGTATTCAATATTCCAAATTTCATTTTTATACAAGAAAATGAGTTGGAAGTGGCTGTTACACTACAATCTGTGGCTGAAGGGGCAGCCAGACAACAGAGAGAGGAGAGAGATAAGGGGTCCAAATAAGATTTATTTAGAAAAGAAATGTTTAGAAAAAATGAAGACTATATATGCGTATATTTACATATATCATACTGTTTATAACCTCTTCCTTATTACATTAGTTTCTCATCTTTTTACTAGGAAATATTTTTTTCATTCTCCATTGCATAAACCCTTTCTTTACTATCTTCAACAAGCAGGATTTTTTTCTTTTGTTTTTTAAAGAGGAATGTAAAATTAAGGCATAATAATGTAATAGAAATAGAATGCACAACCTGGATTAGTTTATTTTATGTTTCACAATGTATTCAAGGCAGACACCAAAAGCTTAATGCACATCTGCTGGTGGTTTTTATTACTATATAAGTGACAGATGAAACTTGAATTTCTAGAGATAGCTCTGCAAAGAAGTTTGAATGAGGAACACTATGTTGGAACCATCCCATCTTCTTCAGGTTAAAAAACAGACCTCTATTAGCAAGTTCTGTAAGTTGCTATTTAAATGTTGCTGTTAACTTGTGATTTTAATATTGCATATTTAGTTTTAAAACATCTGTTGTTTTACTGATTTAAGGTCTTAAGCCTTTGGAAATCCACATAGAATCATAGGATTGGAAAGGACCTTGAGAGGTCTTCTAGTCCAGTCCCCTGCACTCATGGCAGGAATAAGTATTATCTAGACAGTTCCTGACAAGCGTTTCTCTGTCTAACCTGCTCTTAAAAATCTCATACACACTCACTCTTTCTCTCACACACAGTCTTTTCAGTTTATCATATATATGAATCAGTTCAATAAGAAAATATTGTTGCCACTTGTTGGGAGCTCTCCAGAACTTCTTTAGCAGTCCAGATGAATTTTATGTTCAAGACCTGAGCATCTCAGAGCTTATAGAACTTTTATTTCACATGAAAATAAGAAACCTATAGGAAAAAATGGAGTCTGGCTGATTTTGATTAATAGTAAAGCAACTAAAGAGAAAGAGAAAGGTAAGGGAGGTGTCATTTGGTTTGTAAATATTTACAGAATCACAATTTAAATGATTTCATCCTTTGTGGCATGGCGGGGGGACACACTGTTCTGCCAGCTCCCAGCCCCAGATCTTCTGGTTGGTGAAGATTTTCATAATACCGTGTTGTCGGAAATGGGTCGAGCTGAGTACCATTTGAAAGCCCTTTCTCTCATGAACACAATGGTACTGAACATAATAATAAGCCCAGAACTATTATGTAAATATAAATTTCAGAAATTGACTAAACATCAATTTTTTTTTTAAATTATACTTTTACAGAGGGATTCAGTGCTTACATTTAAAATTTAAAAAACCCCACTGATCTTTGGTAATCCTAGGGAAAAATTAGCATTGACATGTAGAACTGAAAACATTAATTCTTCAAAGTCATCATCAGTTTTTCTCTCCAGGAAACCACTGTTAGACATGTTGTCACACTGACTCTTGTTTGTGCTACACTCACAAATATCCATACAAGGCAGGCTGCTGGCCAAACGTGTAGAGTGGTGAGCATCTGGTCTTTGCACATGAGTATTTGGTTAGCTGAAGGATTCATTGATAGTATGTGGTATGTCACACACAACTGGTGTGATCAGTCCATCGTCCAAGACCTGTCCATGCCAGATAGGGAGAGTAGTTCTGGATGTGCTCCATCATCCTACAGCCCATTCCATTGCTTGATGATTTGCCCTCTTGATAGCAGATATAAATGCATCCCTTTTTGGTGGCAATTTTTTTTTGGGGTGCTTCTTGGAAAACATCCATCAACATAGCCTGCAAGTGTCATCATGTTGATCTTCAAATGGTATACTCTGTGCATATATATGCCTCCAGTGTATTTATGACCTCATCAGTGACTATCTTGGCCACTCCGAGCACCTTCATATGAGGGAAGAGTCTTCAGAGGCTGAATTAAATGCCTTCCAGTAAGATAATTTGGTCTTTCTAGCCATCTCTCTACTAGTGTGACATTCTGGTGTGGAAACCTAGCAATGTGACAGTTTTTTTCAATAGTTTGAGTGATTGGAACACATCTGGGGGATATACAGTGATTGTTCTCCAGCAGCAGGCACAAAAACAGAATCTTGCTGAAATCTGGGTAGCATTTCCTGGGGGCACTAGAATATTTTGTCTTGTGCAAAAATCCAGAGTTTAAAACTCCTCTTTCTGTAGCATTGATGGCATGCAAGATCAATTTAGTGCCAGCCTCTTCGTGGGAACTACAAAGAAACTCCACTGAATAATGCAAGGCAGCAACTTCATTATGCCATGTGATGACTTAATTCTTCAAACAATTATTCACATGCTGGTGCTTCAGTAGCTTCTTCATTGTGACACTGAAGATGTTCATGGAATCAGTGATTTTTGTATTAGATGAGTACGATACCATGGAGTCTCTTGTCTCTGGAAGTATTTTTAATTGATTCCTGTGCATGTGTGACAAACATCAGATAGACTTCTGCATAGGTCCAGTATTTTCTCTGTAGCCTCAGAATGAAGTGTTTATCTAAATCTCAGCAGGCATTAACAGTTTCTGGTTTGTCAAGAGTTTTGTACCTCTGCCATACCATCTGTGATTGCTACACTAAAAGGCCTCTGCTGGCATAAGGTACCAGTCATTTTGTCAGTGGGTGGTGACTTAGGAAGAACATGAGATATATGGATTAGTTTGCTTTTTGTTTGGCACATATGCGTTGTTCCATTGCATTTGGACATTGATTGTGGTACCATGGAGAGCTTGTATTTTCCGAAATCTCACAAAGAACGTCACGCTGAGATCTGGACATGACCAGGAGATGAGCAAACAATGGCCTGTCTGCAGTTAGCTTTGTAATAGTCCCTGCTACTCTCTCTCTGACTTTCTTCTTTGCATTTGAGCACAGCTGTAGTCTGTTCTTGATTGGAGCCCATAGATTGATGGATCCTGGGTTTGAAGGCTTCATACAAGGCATTACCCAAAGTATCCAGTTGACTGACATCTTTAGCTATCTCATCACTGAAGACTGCTTTCATCATGATATTAATGAGCTCTGGTTCATCATGCACAAATGGGTTGCCAGTGTGAATAAGTTCAACTTGTTGCTTTAAAACTGTACCTTCTTGGCATTTAACAGTGCCTAGTTTAGATGGTGCTTGGTTACTTCTGGGGAAGTCATCCCAACCATGCTTAATGTTTCGTTCGAAATTTGATGGAGTTCTGGGGTTGTCAGAACAAAACAGGAAAACCCATTTGGATGCTGAATTATGCCTGCCAACTCTCCAACAACTTTTCTTGCTCTGTTTTTGTGTTCTAGGGCTTTATCTGAATGAAATGTACCAAAGGGAACTGATGACCTTTTTAACAACCGAATTTCCTTTTCAAAATGTGGCTATACCTCAGGGTCAGATGTGCACTTTTCTACGCCTCTTATTTCAGGAAGGTACAAGGCAATCATTGCAGAATAGTTGGCTACATTTAAAGCAAAAAAGCATTTCATAAAGTCTTCCAGTGCTGCGAGGTGAAATTTCCAATTAGCAATCCTGGCAGATTGACTAAAAAGGAGCATAGACTCAACCATCTTCACGCATCACCACATCATCCCGAAAGCTGACTTTGTCGCTGATTTCAGCATCATCAAATTGCTTCATCCACTCTGTGATAGTGCCGCTCTCCATCTTGCACAATAGATCTATGTGTGGAACTGATCTCAAGTCCTATACCCTTTGGGAAATGACTTCAAACACATCAGTGTGCTTTTCAAGGAAGATATCTGGGTAGATTTTTTTTTTTTTTTTTTTTTTTAAGGGCAATGAGTGTTCAGGGGCTGGGGGGCTGGGGCTTCTATAGGAAGTTGTAACTTTTTCCCTGCAAGAATTTGGTTCACAGTACTGTCACTATACAAAATCCCCCAGATCTGAAGAATATACTGCCATTAACAAAGGAGCCAATTGCACATATCACTGTGAAGAATATGTGCTGATGTCTAGGACGTAGAATCCACCGTCCAGATCATCATAATCACAGAATTGTATAAAGTAGGACTGGAAAGGACTTCAGTAGGTCATCTAGTCCAATCCCCTACACTGAGGCAGGACTAAGTGTTAACATCCTGACAGATGTTTGTCTAACCTGTTCTTAAAAACCTCCAATGACCGAGATTACACAACCTCCCTAGATAATTCGTTCCAGTGTTTAATTACACTTACAATTAGGATGGTTTTCCTAATGTCTAACCTAAATCTCCCTTGCTACAATTTAAGCCCATTGCTTCTTGCCCTGTCCTCATTTCATGTTCTTGAAGACTGTTATGTCCCGCCTCAGTTTTCTGGGACATTGTTAGCTGTTGAATAAGCTTGTAAAGGCCCAAGCCTAGTGTCACAACATATTTTGATTCCGTTCCATAGATGTATTTGTTCACACATTTCTGCTGCCTAAAGACTGTTAACTGAACCGAGTAATCAGTGGGGCCAATAGATATGATTTGGCAGGATGCATACATGGGTCATTCATTCTGCCATCTTGAGCAGTGGTGAGTTAAAGGCTGACTGTGTTAGAATGTACCTTTCTCTTGAAATGATGTGCTATGGTATGTCCTGGATGTCCAGGTCATTTGAGGGTATGTCTTCTATCTCTTCAGCTGAAGCCATGCTCATTGATTTTTCACCTCTGGAATGCATCCTACGTTTGCACAGTAAATAAGTGAGGTCAAGGTTAATGAATGTAGAAAGCTCTGCTATAGTCCATATAACTGCTGCTTCGTTGAAAACTGGACTTCTTGGCTTCAGAATTTTTGGACCTTGGTAGGAAAGTCAGTGAGTCCTAAAGCCAGGAACTCCTTCAAGGTACAGTCCTTCATTGGTCCAGACAACACTTGATGCTGCGACTGGTCCCCATTAATAAACTCCTGATAACAGATCATAACAGCAGCATGAAAGGTACCTTTGTCATCTGCTGTATCTTCAAAGAAGTCTAAGTTATTGGCAGCACGAAATCTAAACCTACCCTTGACAAGGTCTGTGGGAACGTACAACCCTTCATTCAGTTCCATGCGGTGAAGAACCTCATTGGGAATTGCAGCCTGCAAGAGGAGTGCGTTGTTGCTGTCAGTGGAGGAGCCACAGCTGTGCATAAGCAGCACCAGGAATTTGCTAAGGGTTTTGGAATGAATTGTTAAACCAACAGCCACTTGTACTGGTAGATTACACCTATGCTGCATAGCTGTGTGTGTTGGAAACCTGCTTTTTACTCAAGCATGCATACATGAGGCTTTGCAATAAAATGGCAGCCTTGTGCTCCACTTGCTGACTGTCATACTTGCTGGAGCAAAGTTACTGTGACCTCTGATGCGTCATTTTAAAACATACATGTCACCCCATATTATTTTTTCATGCTTGGCATCAGCTATGGATCCCTGAAATTCCCATGTACTGCAAGACGAAATGCTTTTCAGTTTAAAAAAAAAAAAATTAGCAGCTGCAAACTGTCTTATTACTGATAATATCAGTAATTTCTTCTGTTTTTGGGAACCCTGTCTCTTGCAACCTTTAAGAATCTGTGCTATGATTCATTTTTGTCGATGGGATTGCTAAAAACTATGTTAAACTTCAATCCCTGCTTTAAGAGCTTTTTCTGCTAAGCATTTGTTCCCATAGGCTTTGACTCGTGGGTACTCTGGGGCTCAAGCACCCACAGAAATAAAATGGGGAAGTACATATTTCTCTGTAATTAGCCTCTGCATCAGCCATGGCCACCACTTTCCCATCCATTAGAGTCTCTGCAAGGCAATTTATGAACTGCAGCTGAGTCGTAGTTTGCAGTAGTCAAATCTGTATTTGTTGCTCTTGCTCTTACCTTTTGATGCAACCCCTTATGTACATTCTAGGTGTAGTATTGGATGTGATATGCAATTTTGTGACTATTGATGTCTTTTGCACCCGCTTAACTTACTTTCTATGCAACGTTTTCACTAAGAGTGACTGATTATACAGTTTCTCACCTGTCTCATATGGTGAAATGTGCTTAATGGGTGCCTTCAGGCTTTTGGCTCACTGCAGAAGAAGCAGGTGTTTTTCTCGAAATGTGTGCCATGGGTCTTGGAATAAAGTGAGGCTCACCCACAGCTGGTGCTTGTCCTGGCATCTTCAACTTTTCCCTGATGCTTGATGTACTTCCTCTCCAATCTTGCCAAATTCAGTTTATTGGTGCACTTCTGATAGGATGCAAGGTGTCACTGAGTGTTGTGTTTAACCAGGTCCTTCACAGTGGTAGTCTCCAAAGATTCAGCTAGTAGTTGTTACTCTTTATCTCCCCATTGATTCCTAAAAATGATCAAGACTAAGTGGGAAAAAACAAAGATTTGTAATAAATTGCTTAAGGATTGTGATTAATTGTAATGTAACTACGTGCATATCTTTTTGCAGACGGATTCAAGTAATTTCTGTCTGGATGCTGACATCTTAACCAGGTGCCTCATTGCAACTCTTTTGGCATAATAAACAAAGCTGATGATACTAACACCAAACTACTTCTTTTTTGTTGATGATGGCAAATTAACTTGAAGCACTCCTTCCATTTATAGTAGTCTGTAACAGTGTAAAAATAAATCTAGTATTAGCATTAATTGATAACAACATGTTACTGTCAGTCAAGTGCCACAATTTAACTTTGTGAGGGCTGCATGTTTGCAGTGGTGGATTAACCCAGGGGTCCTGGCCAATTTGGGGGCCCCCACAGAAGCTCCAGAACCTGTGTGAGTGGGGGGGCACCGGCGCCGGAACAGTGACTCTGCACCCTGCTCCTCTTTCTCCCCCCCAAGTCCCCACCTACTGGCCTGGCCAGAAGCCAGAGCCAAGCAGGGGGCTGGGGTTCCTGAAAGCAGCCCCCAGCCTGTGTCCGCACCCCCCAGGGTGTGCCGCTTAGGGCAGGTGGAGCATCCAGGGCTCCCCACAGTGGCCCAGGGTCCCTGGGCAGCTCTTACTCTGGCCTAGCTGCGGCTTCTGGCCTGGCCAGAGGGGGCAAGGCCTCAGGGGGAAGTGGAGGAGCAGGGGGCAGGGCCCTGTGGCAAGGGGAGATGTGGGGGCCTAAATGTTCATTGTGCTCCATGCCCCAATAAATCTTAATCCACCTCTGCATGTTTGACATGCCTGTGTTAAAGTATAATTGAAAAAGGCTGATATTAAAAATATTTTCTCATATCTATTGCTCTAGGTGTATCATGTTTGGTACCATTGTGTTCATGGGAGAAAGGTATTTCAAATGACACCCAACTCAGTCCGTTTCCGACAACATATATTATCAACATTTCCACCGAAATGGATGACTGGGAGCTTGGCAAGGCAGTGAGTCCCTCCCACCCCTTCCATGCTGCAGAGGGTGACACCATTGAAATGATAATTCCATAGATTTTTATGAATCAAATGACACCTCCTTTACCTCTCTGTCACTAACTTGCCCAGAAAATTGCTCCCAGGCTATTTTAAAATCAGACCCCTGGCTAAAAATACAGTCTATTCCTTTCATGATCCCATCTCTGGGTTAGAGCCCACCAGTCCAGCACAATCACACACTGGAGGTAGTGCAGAGCAATACGAGTTGTGGGGGATGTCCAGCGTTATGCCTCACGAAGTTCCTGAATGCCTACCTGCCGCTAGGCCCCTTTATCAGGTTGCAGCCTGTTCACCCTCAGCACGCCAGTCCAGCTCCACGGGCTTGAGAAGTATAAAAGGGTTGAAGCCATGGTCCCCAGCTCCTCCATATTCTCTGTTATTTAGGGGTGAGGCAGTCTGTGTGTTCCTCTGAGCTCAGGAACTGCAGTGCTGCCTGGCCCCTCACATGGACTACACCGTGGTGGTGAAAGCTCCCATGGCCTCCTGTATAAAGACAAGGTACAATATAGCTTTGTCTATAAAATGGATGTCCCACTAGATAAAGCAGGACTCTGATACTTTTAAGCTATTTCAGTAAAGCAATTTTTTTGTATTTGTTTACAAACATTGGTTTCCAGTGGAAAATCATGCCTTAATAAAAACATGTTCAACTTTAGGCCAGAAAAATTATACTTATTAGTGGTCCACAGAGAGATACTCACTTTCCAAAGGAGGGTAAGTATCATTCTCGTCATTTTACAGATGTTGAAACTGAGGCTTAGAGGTGAAGTGACTTGTCTTTGGTCACACAGCAAGTCATTGGAAGGTCGGGGAATATCTGACTGCTTTCTGCTGTAATATAAAATTGTGTGGCTCAAGACTGTATGTTTAAAATGTGTACTCTGAACATAAGTATGCAGAATTTGCTATATCAGCTCAGAGGAATGGTCCATCTAATGCAGAATCCTCTTTCCAACATCAGATAATTCAGAGGAAGATGCAAGAATTCTTCTCATACTCAACATTTATGGAATAAACTGCCCCCCCCCCCCTTTTTTTTTTAAGTTCTAGTAAGCTCTTGGCCTCAATAGCTTGTGGGAGTCATTTCTGTAGATGAATTACATGTTATATAAAAAAGAAATTCCTTGTATAAATTTTAAATGTCTGCTTTTCAATTGTTGAATGCTGTAAAATTATGCTAAGTATACAATTGCCTCAGATGGTCACATTCAAATTTTGATGTTCAAGAGTCTGTACCATATGAAGTATATAGTTATCAAGTATTTGGTTGAGTACCTACTTCAGAGCCACTGGAGAGATGCTTTACATGAGTAGTTCATGCAGTTATTGTTATACAGGCAACTCCACTGTTGTCAATTTATTTGGAATGAACCATTCCTAAAATGTGTACTAATGCTTGTTTAATCAAGTTACCGACATCTTGTGTTACCTGATAAGTTTTAAATGTGTGTTTTCTGTCTAATCTAAAAATTATCCCAGTTGACTCTTCCAATACTAAGAATTATTGAAATCAAATTATCAATGATTTATTCTGTTACTCTGATTACTTTGTATCCAAGCAACCTTTCCTTCAACAAGATATCTGATTTAGAAGAGATAAAGTGGCTTGTAGTGAACCACTGTGAAACTTTTCTTTAAAAATACATAGCTGGATTTCCAGATTTTCTAGAACCTACTTACTGGTACTTACATGAGAGTTTTATTTGTATATCTAATGGTAGGATCAGAAGCTAGTTTAGAATTTAAAGATAAAATTTCAATAAACTGGACAACACTGGAGTTAAATAATTAAAAAAGAAATTTCTGACCAAGCTATCTACCTTCCACCCCAAATGAAGCTAGCAGATCTTTAAGATTTTTAAAAAAGAAAGAAAGAAAACCCCTTTTGTATGCTACAAATCTGCAATCTTTTCTTCTTAGTAATGTACCTTTCACATCCCTATCCTAAAATTAAATACAGTTAAACTGTCGACAGAGAGGGTTACTGTCTGGATAAGGAAACTTGGAGAAAATAAAACTACATATAGGAAGATTTAGTTTCTGATCTTGTGGGGTTTTTTTTTTCCTGCTCACTTTTTCAAAGCAAGTGAGAATTTGAAATGGAGTAGTAGTCAGTGTCAGAGTACAGGACACTTTGCCTGGGGTACTTCTGAAAAGGATCCATCCAACCTAATGAGAGATTAGGTTATTGTTTTGCACTTCTCCCCAATTTATACTTCCTGTGCCTGTGAGAAAGAAACCTCTTGAGTGATATTTCAGACCTGTTTTGGCTCTCTTGAAATAGCTGTGATGGCTTCTAGCAACAGGAATGCTTTTAAGACAGAAGATGCTATGACTGTGTAAGAGTCAGCTCCTGCCATGATTTCTATTTCAGGTGTGACAGGAAGCAAATTACCAAGGAAAAAAGACACTGTTGCAAAAATGAATATTGTCCCTGTTTATTTTAACCAAATTAATTTACATATGAAACGTTTCACTAAACCTCAGTTATGAAATGACACCTCTGCACAGTAAGCAGTGGGGGCAATTGTCTGACTTATTGGAAAAGTTGTGTGCCCCTTTAAGGGCTAGAGCACCAGGGAATGACTTCCTGCTGCAGCTGCAGTCCAGGTCAGCTTGGGGATGCTGACCCATCCTTTTCCTCCCACCTCTCCTTCGGTGACCGGAAAGTGGGGAAACTATAATGGTCCGTGCTGTTGCAGGAAAAGCCCTCACTTATCTGGACCAGACAGAGCAGCACCCATCCTCCCACCCATGGGAGTGGTGAAATACCAGGTTTTGTCAGTACTTGCTGTGGGTCTTGTGCTAGTCGCTCCTTTCTCAGGGGTCTGGGAAGGAACTCTTTCCTCACTGCCAGATTGGCTAAGGTGAAGAAACCCCCTTTTTTAATTTTGCCTTCCCCCACAGCAAGTTCGGGGCAGGGAGGCTTAGTTTGGCAAACATGAAATGGGAGTTAGGCTATGATGTTGCAACTCATTATGTAAACGTCAAGCAGATGTCCAGGGTAGGTACTCTGTAGGGAACGCATACAGTGATCAGATAAAATGGATTGGTAAAGGATTTAAAGGAGGTATTCTTTAAAGGAGTAGAAATGAGGTTTGGGGGGGTTGAGGCTCCTCTGACTAGTACGGCAGGGAGACAACCCTCCCACCTTTATAGCGCCCCCTCCCCCTTACTCCTCATTTGAGGTGGGGGGGTGGTGAGTTCCCAGCAGAGGGTTGGTTGGGAACCAGGATGGGTAAGGAGGTGGGACTGACAGAAGCCACCCTGGTATATATTGAAATGATTATGGAATTACCAGCACTGTACGCTTTTATCTGCCAGGCACTCCCAGACATTTAAGAATAAAGTTGTGACTTAAACCACATCCAGCGTCTCCTGTTCTCCTTCCAGCATGATGGACAAAGGTGCTTTATTTTTAGAACCATGTGTTTGGTTAAAGTTAGCACAAGATTAAAATATAGAACAGAAGGCGATGCTGGATATAAGATACCCAAACTGTCTATTGATCACTTTACTGCAGGACGGATATTACTGCCTTGAGGAGAATGTTAATATAAGTACAAAGATTAAGGGAACTGGATTTTTTCCTCACTGGAAAAGAGAACTATATGGTGCTCTAGTAGAATTTTTCAAAATTATGAAGGGAGAAAGATTTTTGACACTTACAAAGGCTTCAGAAGTTAGCAAGCATCATATGAAACAAGGAATAAATGGGGAACTTGCAGTAGTTCAATACCAGAGGTAATGTGTATAACAGGGAATTGCAAATCACTTGCAACCTTTTCTGGGGTACACAGATCACTTCCCTGGGGAAACGAAACAAAAAAAAAGGAAGTTGACTGTTATGCTGCTCTACATAGTCCTGTGGCTCGCAGCACCAACTAGGTAGACATTTATTTGCTCCTCCTGAGAACACAATGCACAGATCTACTCTGTCATTGTGGTTGGCTTTAGGCCATGAGTTTTGCCTAAGGCCAAGGAGAAATCATGAAATATTGTTGTGTCCTCTCTCATGGTGTCCTGCTGTGCTCTACATTATATTAGAAGCATTCAGCTAAAGGACATGGATGATCTTCCTTTTGTCTAGGGGTGGGAAAGAAGGAATTTCTTCAGGACTCCCTTGTTCTGATGAAATTGGCTTGAGATTGCTAGATGTCTTCTGGAAAAGTAGGGAAACTGGCTAGTTTCCAGGAGGTTAGGAAGGGAACTAGCGGCAGGGAACTGGAGCAGTTGCAATTTTTGCCTGGAGCCTCCTTACTGCTTGGAATCTGACATCTGGCCTGCACTCCCCACAGAACCCAGCACCTTGCTAACTCATTCTTGACCTCCTCAAGGGACTAGCGTAGACGAGGTAGGTCGGTGAGGCGAGCCTGCGTGAGGGGTTTGGGAAAGGAAATGACGGAAGGCATAAGCAAGGCGAGTAAGATGGCATGCAAGAAATCAAGGGGAAGGAAGGAGAGAAGAGGGAGGGAGTTGGCCTTGGGGGAGGGGTACAGTTGGGATGAGACTCATTGGTATGTAGAGAGATTCCATTCTGTTGGGGAGGAGAATCAGGAATGCGGGACTGAAGAATGAAGGTATCTAAATTTAGTTAATGAAGAGTTTAAAAATACTTTGGAAAAAGCAGTACAGTAGGGGTGAGGGTGAGAGAGACATGACGGGCTTGATTAGTTGATAGAAAACATGGCCTTTCCATCTTCAAATGTTACTGTAAACTGGTAACTTTTATTACAGTATTTGAACAATAAAGAATTTCTATAAAATACCAGACTACTAAACTAATCCCCAAACCGTTGACTAATTTAAAACTATGAATGCACAGCTGCATTAAATAGTGAGTTCCATAGCCAGTAGTAGACTGCTTCCCATCTGGAATAAGTAGGGGGCAGGAAAAGAACTGTAAGTGTGAGTCACCATTCATTCCACAGGCTCTTCCTAGCACACTTATGTGCTAGAAGTAAAAGCACAATCTAGATGAAAAAAGTACAGTTATCATATGTACCACTGATATTTATTTCATGCCATATAAACTTACAAAGTACCAGTGCAAGACAGCAGAGTGCTTGAAACCCCCCTCCCATCCTCATATATAATTGCGTTACTGGATGCAAAAAGAGGTGGAAATAATGAAGCAAACATAGTAAGGGACTGATCCTTAATGAACTTTTCCCAGCCAAATTAATAGGGAGTCCTTCCCGATTAGAACAGGATTAGAAGTAATTTGCCATTTAGAGCTAATGCACCATTTTAGAAGTACAAGTATAGTAATTTACAGACCCTTTTCACATCTTGGTCACTGGGTCAAAGCCAGCCCAGACTGGTTGTGATTTAAATAAATAAAAAGTCTACTCTCTGAAGGTTGATTGATGACCTATGTGAAATGTGTTGGTAGTCTCTGTTCTTATGAAACTGCTATTCACATCACAAACTTTGCTTCTTTACTGGCATTCTCAGTAGCAAGGCCAAGGATTTAATGGGCATGGAGACTAGAGTAACCTCTCATCCATGGATGAGGCTCTTGCAGGTTTGGCAGCAGAGGAGTTAGTTTAGTTCCAGTGACCACACTGCAAAATAACACTCCAGCTACACAGAGTGATTGGGTTAGCAACTGACAAGTTGTGCCATCTCCAGCTGTAGCCTACATCCCCCAACAGGCCAACCAACTTAGTTTGAAAGCACTACCACCAATGAATTAACTATTTTTGTGTGGCTAGGACTGGAATTGGGGCAACACTCAAATTAACTCTGCGGTGAAGACAATCCTGAGGTGCAGTATGCAGAAAACCAAAGCACGGTTTCATACGTCCCAGAACTAAATTCTCTCATCTATTTGGTGCACACATACCTTGCCAAAGCAATTGGGCATTTGATAATTTAAGGCCAGATTCTCTCAATCTTGCTCATACTGAATAGTGCCTTGTTCTTTGAATAATTCCATTAATTTCAATGGACTGCTTGTGTCAATAAAGTAATCTATGTGATGAGTATGAATGGCAAAATCTGACCCTTTATAAGATTGTGTTGTAAATGTAAATCATATACATGGTCAATTGCTGCATATTTTTTACATACCTGTTAATCTGTTAAGAAATAAAGCCACATATGGCAAAACCTCGAAAGCCTCATGAGAGGAGCACTTCCAGGATCGGACCACAGATTATTTTGAGAAATTTTGGTTACCAGTAGTTTTTTAAAACAAACAACTCCACCCCCACCACACACCTTTAATTATACACCATTAAATCTTCAACGAGTTGTATAGCATAATAGCTGTGAGCACTGACTTTAGTAGGAATCTGGCAGTTTAAACCCCAGTCTCCAAAAAAACCCCCAACAATAATAAAGAAATAAACAAAAACCTATGCGGCATGGGCAACTTTTCTGCTCTCAAATATTGGATGAAAAATAAGCAAGAGAAGGCATTAGATAGGCATTGGAATCCTACACACACACTGGCAGGGATGGAATGTAAAATAGAGCAGGAGAGAAGAGGGGTGATCTGGTGAAGGCCAGGTCAGCCCAGGCTCTTTCATGTGCTCTGGGAACTGTAACTCCAGAAAGTCAATTTCCTTTACACTTGTGATCTGGTGCCTGTGTAATGAAAAGTAGCTTGGAATTTGCATTGTAGCTGAGGAAAGGTTCTTTGCTTTGGTGATTTAAGTTAAGCAGCAGGACTTTTCTGTTTTTATTGTACATATTTATAAATTCACTCTAACTGCTTGGTTCATGAATTCCCCATAATTCTGCAGATTTCCTTTTCCAGCTGTTACCATTCCAGCTAGAATGTCACAAGTTAAAAACATGCCAGATATTACTCCGGATATTCTGTTCAGTGATCATGAAAGGGTGACTGTAACTCTGTTAGATGTTACCTAATTCTGTCTAGTCAAGGTGCCATTAAACCTAATGTGTTTTTAAAAAAAATTGTCAATCACTGTAATTAAAATAACAAACATGTCAAACAGGCTTCTCTTTATATTGTGTAAGTCATACCCAACAGAATGGTATGGTACTGTATGTTAATGATAAAAGAAAGAGCCCTACTGCCTGCAAAAACCTAACCAGATCTGAAGATTACATCAGGTTCTATGAAACACTAAGCAACACTGATGACATCTGTCACGCTGTCTGGAGTGGCTCACGAGTGAGAATACTAACCTTCGGGGTAGACTGTTAAGAAACAGCACACAAACCTAAGCCTGGTTGCGAGTTATATACTCCGGGTAAATCGACACTACACAATTATGTAGATCTAAATTATGCCAACGTACAACCACCTCAGTAATTGAATCAGTTTTACATGTTCACACAATGCTTGTGTCGGTGGGGCACTCTCTCACCAGAAGCACTTCCACTGATTTAACTGTACTATGGACCGTTTCTGAAAGGCAGCAATAGGCAATGTAAGCAGTGGAGTGTCGATGCTGACTCTGCATCGGCCTAACTACATCGACTTAACTCCACAAAAGGCGCAGCGCTTAAGTCGGTGTAGTGGACAAATTACATCAGTGGAAGCTACATTTTAGTCTAGATGCTTACAGCATTAGGTCAATGTAAGTTGCCTTATGTCGTCCTAACTCTGGAGTGTAGACCAGGCCTCAGATTTCACCAACCAAGTAACAAGTGTAAACTCTCCAGGCAGTATAACAGCCTTAATATGGAGTCACAGGCAGTCCCCTCGAGCATTCTGATCGATCTATCTTGCCACCCAGGCAAGGTTGATTCTATAATAGATGGTTACTTTACACCAAACATCACAAAATATTCAGGTTACTCCCAGTCCCAAACAACCAGTCACTTATCTCAGATCAATTTGAACCTTAGATTTCACACCAACGATCATATCTGTAGCCAATCCTATAGTAAAATAAGGATTGATTAAGTAAGAAATGAGTTTTTACAAGGTTAAAATAGGTAAACACATACAAATAAGTTGCAGTCTTAGGTTTCAGATGACAGTGATTGAGCTGCTGAAATATGCCAGCTCTAAATCCTTTAGGGCTAGCCCAGGTTAATCCTGGGGAATCTCATATTTATGTTTATGAATCTTTGCCCCTTATAGTCCCAACAGCAAAAAAATATCCTTATTCCTTTTGGTCAGGGATGTTTATCCGCATGTCCTAGAGTCCAAGCTGATGGGACAAGCACATCTGCACCTTCCCCTCTTCATGGGTGTGCTGGGAGCAATCAACAAAGTCCTTGTTTTTTGATGGCTTACACTGGCACATTTGGAATAAATAAGCCTTCCTAATGGGCTGGAGGTTACCCCTCCTCGGGGTGCAAACCAGTATTTCACACTTGGTGAGGTTTCCTTCATGACTGGATTTACAGTTTTGGAGCAAACATTTTTACAGTTACAGGACAAACACTTACATCTGTTGCCCATGCTATAAGGTAATATTTAAGAGAGATCAGTGCATGCAGAAACTTACAAGCATTTCATAAAGTCTAAACACTACATACTATTACAATTTTACCAATATTAATACGTAGGTGAGTCAGACTGGTTTCCCGCTATGCATTTGATAGTGTTCACTTGAAGCCAAGAACCTTGGTATGACTAGAATCTGGTCTACTACCATCACAACAACATACTGCATAATAAATAGTTTTGGACAGCCCAGACAATATAAAAATAAAAAATCATTTAAACAAGAACTGGATTAAACCATAACTGTGGAGCCAAATATCTGCAGATTTTATGGGGTTCAAAATCCGTATCTGAATTTTGTATCTTGTGTCCAATAATTCATTTCAAGAGTTTATAATGTGCACAAATAAAATAGTAAATTTAAAATGAGTGGGAAATGATTTTTTTGGTTCATTAGCAATTTCCAGAAGGAAAAAAAAACATTTCAGAGTGCACTGAATACTAATTTTTGGCAAATCAAGAATTAAAAAAAAGCGCCCAATGAAATGATTTGTTTTGAAGCATTTGAATTTTTTTTTGAATTTCTTGAAATAAGATCAAAAGAGATTTTGATAAGTTAATTTGAACCAAAAAAAAATCAAAACATTATGTTTTGAAAACGAAGAAACAACATTTCATTTTGGGTTTTTTTTTTTTTTTTTTTTTTAAACCAGTGGGGCAAAATCAACACCATTTCCCAAAATGTTTCCATGTCACTGAATTTCCCTTCCCTCCTCTTTCTCTACCCTCCTCCAAAAAACAAACAAAACCAAAGTTTTTCGTGAAAAATATTTGCCCAGCTCTACTTAAGATATCACTGAATACATAAATAGGAGCTATGAACTGTGTTATGAGTGAAATCTCAAGCAAAGTTTCAAATAACTAAAATCAAGTCTGAAAGCTATTTCCAAACACAGTGATACCTAGCATGGTTTGGTGGACGCATGGGAACAGGATGTGGATGTAAACAAATGTGTTTAAGACTATGCTTCCGCTTGGTTAGAATACCCTATTTAACCATGTTGTATGTTAACACCATTTTCCAGCACAGATGGTCTTAACTTCCTCTCCTGTTCTCAATTTAAAAAAAAACAGAATGGAGGGAAGGTGAGGAGATGATAGTTGCTGAGAAGTGAATGACAAGTGTGCTGTTAGGGTTGTAGTTACTGTAGCAGCGGGGAGTGTTAGGAAGTTATCCTGTGTGGGAGGGGGAGGAGGAGAATGGAGACAGAAGAGAAATGACGGGCAGAAGAGGTAGGGCTTGAGGGATGAGGGAGAGAAACAGAGCCCCTGAGAGCGAGGAAGAGTGAGAAGTGGCTGTGTGGGTGGGGCAGGTAGATGGGGGAGTGGGGAGTGTTGGCAGAAAGCACTGCGGGAGAAGCAAGAAAGACTTTTATAAGGCTTTTGATGTGGAGAAGGGTAGGGTTCTGAACAATACTTGATCAGCTGTCATGTGGGGGGAGGTAGCCACTCTGCTTGTGGCCACCTGCTAGGAGAAACTGTGTGCCAACTGGCTGTGGGAAGGGGTATCTGAAAAAAAAAAAATAGGCAGCGGATTGTTTGAGCAGAAAGTTGGCTGGAGAATGTACTAGGGCTTAATATTTTCTATCTGAGCAGGCAAAAAATGTGTGTCTGTACTGCCTAAACCACCAGAGCACTCTTTGTGATCATAGCATTATGTGCAGGGATAGCCTTATCCTCATAGGCTTTTGAAGGAAGGGGGAAAGTCATGAAACAGTACTGCAGAGCACTCTCAAATGTAACTGACTCATTTTCTATAAAATGAGGGTAATGGGAGGAGATTAGGGAATGAGACAGATTAGCCCCCACCTGCTGCTGGGCCATGCATACTTGCCAGCATTTAGAAAATATTGCAAAGGATAATTGACTAAATAAATAGGGGTCCTGAGCCACTGGAGGTTTTATTTTCATTTTGGTGAATATTATGTTATAAACATTAACTAATTTAATTTAACTACTTCCCTGTGATATAGGGAAGTAATATCACTAGTTCACAGGTGAAACAAGGGCAGAAGTTTAAGTGACCAATAATGAAAGAGTATCAGAGCCCAAATTAGAATGAAGCTGGCCGGGCTCTCAGTCACATACACCATGATGCAGATTGTGCTCCCATAGGCTAATGAGATACCCATCTGTGTAGCCATGTTGGCTATTCAAAAGAGTTTACTTGCAACTCAACTGGACTGGAGTGTTCAGCAGCCATAGCATCATGGGTGAGCCTAGTGATGCTGCCTTGAAAAGTCAAATACTGCTCTTGAGTCCGCCAAATGATCAAGGGCCTGTGGCAGTAGGTTTATAGACGCCAAAGCCATTTCGGTGTGACTGAATAACTTTTGAGCAGCCAGGGAAAACAGTGTGGAAAGCACCTGTCTGCTGTTGAATAGAGTGATCATTTCAGCAGCACCACCCACTCAGATCACACTCAACTTGATTGCATGCATACAGTTTTAAATGTCAATGTTTATAAAGGCTTGATTTTTGTCTTTATAAAACCCTTTTAGTGCTATAACATTCTTAACCATACCATGACATCGGTTGATGGCAGCTGGATAGTTTCATACTTGGCATATGGTGTATTTATAGTGCTGATCCTAGTCCACTGTAGTCACTAGGAGTCTTGTATTAAATCCATTGGGCTTTGGATCAGGCCCCGGAAGAGACTGTATATATTTTTTAAAGACAGCTTGATATATTTAAAAAAAGTTTTGATCATTTTAAATCTTCTTAATGAAGGCTAAGGTTTTTTTGTTTTGTTTTTGTTTTCTTTTTTGCTGGGTAGACACCTGTGATTATAGGATATGTATTTAAACTAGCTTAGAAAAATGTATCCTTTCACTTCTGCCACACTGAGTCAAATCACATCCATTAGGATAAAATCAGTGTGGGGGAAAAAATGTCTGTTACATATATAGATCTTTAACATTAATAAATATGAAATTTTTGTGATTTGGCAACTGACTTACTTTGGAGGCAGCTGAAAACCTGGAGGTGATTGGGACAAAATGAGTTCTGGCAAAGACCCCTGTGCCTCTGAAAATTATCTTTACAGATTTTAAATATACCATTGGACTCCATTTAAAATTTCCTCAGACTGAAACATGGGGGATTCTTCCTTAGGGAATTGAAAATATGCTTTATCTACTTAAGACCCTATTTTATTATTCTGTTAGGAACTTTTGTTATGCTTTAATCCAGACATTTCCTTTATATTTCACAGATAGACTTACAGGACTGGAAGGGACCTCGAGAGGTCATCTAGTCTAGTCTAGACCCCTGCACTCATGGCAGGACTAAATATTATCTAGATCAGGGTAGGCAAACTATGGCACGTGTGCCAAAGGCTACACGCGAGCTGATTTTCAGTGGCACTCACACTGCCCGGGTCCTGGCCACCGGTCCGGGGGGCTCTGCATTTTAATTTAATTTTAAATGAAGCTTCTTAAACATTTTAAAAACCTTATTTACTTTACGTACAACAATAGTTTAGTTATATATTATAGCTTTGTAGAAAGAGACCTTCTAAAAACATTAAAATGTATTACTGGCACGCGAAACCTTAAATTAGAGTGAATAAATGAAGACTCGGCACACCACTTCTGAAAGGTTGCCGACCTCCATCTAGATCATCCCTGACAGGTGTCTGTCTAACCTTTATTTAAAAAAAAAATCTTGCTTCTAACTTGCAGAAGACTGTGGAAACTTTTTTTCCCTAGGGTTTCTTTTTCTTTGATAAACTTCCACAGACTGGAAGTCGGACACTTTTATTGCAACTTGCCTCTAGGGTGTTGGACTAGCTGTTTCCATGAGCAGTTGGCTGTAAACATTGCTACTGACTCGGGGAAGGACTGCAAGGGACTTGGTCATCTGTTCCACATTATGATATGAATAAAGAGAATTGTCCTCTACTAAATCCAAAAATAGTTGACAGTATACCTACAGGAGCGTATAAGATTTGATACTAAGTAGGCAATGCTTTTTTGGAACAGCATCACACTATATCTGCTGTGTTCACTCTTAACCCCAGAAGCATCTACCGGTATCTCTTCTGAATTACTATACTCTTTCAGGTGTTCTACTTGCTTAACATATTATGATAGTCTGAGTCTGATTCTGCTCCCACTGAAATCAGTGGGAATGTTGCAGCTGATGTCTGTCTGGAGCAGGAGCAGGCCATAGTCTCATTTTCCACACTGGGTGCTGATTTGGAGAACCCTAAATTTTGAGACAACTTAGATTTGAATTTTTTTCACAAGGACAGAATATGCCCAGTTCTCACCATCTTCCCTGTGGTTGTGTGTATTCAATTCTGCTGAACATCCAGCTGAATTTTGAAAAACTTGACGCAAGTACTCCTACTGTAGAAAAGCTCTTCCTTACTTGTTCCTGAATTGCAGTCAGTAATTTTTCAGATATGACTTTTAACCCTGGTTTAGGACTGGCTCTCTAAGACCTCCTTTTATAACTAAATACCAGATCTATGTTAATGCACTACTAGCATTGCACAGGTTACATTAAAATTAACCTTCTCTTACAATCTCCCCATGTCATATAATTAATTTATCTGTGTCCTGCATCCCCTTCAATTTCCCTATTATTCCTTTTCCCTTGCCCCTCGATCACTGCTACTTTTTAACATGTCCCCACTCTCTTAGCCCTCCTCCCCCATCTATTCAGCTGTTTCCCCTAATCAATCACTTCTGAGCCATCACCTCTTCAAATCACTCACTACTTGACTAAAGGGAAGAAATTCGTTTACCTGCTACTTGTTGATTGGGGGTGAGTTTCTTTTCTCTACTCCATTTTAAGAGAAGCTGAGCTTCTGTGGATTTCTTCTGTATCAAACAAGACATCACAGACCTCTTTTCTTCACCTCCCCATGTTGAAAAGCAGGGGTGGAGAAACATCCACTTTTCTCAGGAGGAATCAGTACACTGGCATATCCAGTGAATGGCAGCTCAGTTGCTGCGGGGGTTTTATGCATCGCAAATAGGAGCTGTGATCTGGGCTCTTCTATCTGCCTAACCTAGTGGTGGAGTGGCATCCATGCTGCTGTTTCAGTGTTTCTTCGTCAGTCCAACGCTTGGGCTGCATGGTCAGCTATTGCACTCCCCCAACAAACTGAGCAAATGCTTGCTGGCCTAGTCTGGGCTTGTTGAGAGGCCACGTGTTTTCCAGAAAGTGTGTACGCGTATTGTCATGACCAAGAATACCACCCACCCGTGACTTTTAATCAGGTAGGTAACAACCTTCCCTGACTATCACTGTATTCTGTGCAACTCTAGAGATGAAAGAAGACCTTTAGAAATGGACAACTAACGTGTGAATGACCATAAGCAAGATTGCTATTAAGGCTTGTGCTCAGACTTGGGTTACCTGAAAATGTGTTACCTCAGGGCTTCATTATCTCAGTATACCATGTGAATGCTATCTCTAATATTGTGCATTGGGCACGCATGCTGAGAAACCCCTGTATGGCTGATGCTATATTCCAAAGGTCTACTCTCTCCAAATCCCAGCTTTTTATGGTGTATAGTATGAATTTCTAGACCTAATGGCTGACAAAATATCATACTTTGAAATGAATTGTCTGATCAGCCACAAAACAGGCCATTGTAGGCCATTTACCAGACAAAGCAGGATGTTTTCAGAATGCCAAATGTTCTGGGCTAGTATGCCCAGCAAGTGGCTATTTCCAAACAACTATGCCCAGAAACTGTGTGGGAAGATAATGCAATGCTGCTATTCATCCATGAATGCATTTCAAAAGAGTAGCATTTTATAGATTGTATCAGAATTATTGCTGGTCAGTCTTTTTTCATACATACCAGGGATAACCGTTCTACTAGTGTCATTGTGACACTAGCATGAATTCTCAGTAACTGGAATAGGCTGGTTATCGACAAAGGGAAATGTGACGTTTCTTTGCTTTTGGAAAATAGATGAACCAAGGACTCTTCTGAGCTGCATGCTTTTCCACAGGTAACTGGGTTGTGCTCATCCTGTGCAAGGCATTTCGGAGAGGCTCTCGCTTTCACATAGTTTGACTTGAAAATGACTACCAGACATTTGTGTTACCACAAACGATGGTAGCACTGTGTGATTAAGCAGTAAGCTTTTGCTGACTTAATTGCACGCTAAGAAGCTCCTATGTTTTGCTCCATTTCATATCATTCATTGTGTCCTACACAGAGCCAAAATGATTTTAACCTTGTGTCAAAACCTGCCTGATTGGGTGATTTAAATACTAAATTTGCAGTCTCAGGACTTGGCTGAGTGGACGTGGCGAAGCATCAAATGGCTGTCTGACATCAAAGCACCATCAGAGCAATTCCCATTAACTTCACTATCAGTGGAATAGTACACAAATTAAATCCCAATCATGAGCTCATCACATCCCTGTTGTGTTAATATATGAGAGAACCTGATTTTTTTTTATTTCTGTAATAATTTCTAGACTGTCTAAATTCAATTGTTGATTGTCTTGATAATCTGCTCGTGTTCATAAGCAGAAATTCACTCCTTCCATTCCATTCTTTTTAATGATGGTAAACCCATTTTCTCTAACTTTGAATGCAGTTTAACATTTTGGATGTGGAAGTTTTAAATAAATTCAAAAATTATCCTTCTCATAAATATGAAACCAATATTGTGGGAGGAAAGGGAAAGAGAAAAGAAGGAAGAAAACATTTAATCTACCAATATAACATATATACCACTTGAAGAACACCCTCTTATGCCATTCTAGTTTCAAAGAGTTTCTTCTATTGATAATTCATAGCACAGATTTTCCTTTAAATCCCCCTTGAAAAAAATACGCTTTTCTAGTTAATTTAAAAGGAAACATGATTTTAGATTGAAGAGGGGAAACAGAAAAGTGAGTTCAAACTAATCTTTCAAACTCTACAAATAGTGTAAGGTTTGCAGACCCTTTCCCCCGCCCCATGGCTGGTGCTTTTCAATTGCTTTTACTCAGTAAAATACAATGGTGTTAATTTCACATCCTATTTTTCCATTGTTTTACTTTCAAGTGTGTTTGCAAATAACTTCATCAGCTTCCAGCTATAAGTGTTCTTGTACTTGACATCAGTGAGCAGCTCAATAACTGTTTATCTTTTCTGATCTCTACCTTCTTCCTAGTGCTGCATAAAAATACACCTCTACCTCGATATAACGCTGTCCTCAGGAACATAGGTGAAACCACATTATATTGAACTTGCTTTGATCCGCCGGAGTGCGCAGCCCCCCCCACCCAGGAGCACTGCTTTACCGCGTTATATCCGAATTCGTGTTATATCAGGTCGTGTTATATTGAGGTAGCGGTGTATGTAAATAAATTGTGGAAGCAGAGTTTAAACCTACAATTAAATATTATAAAGTGGATTCAGCCAGTGATACTACTGAAAGACTCTTGCAAAGCATGTTTCAAGAACATCCTAAAGGAAAGGAAATGTAATGGGTGTATCTAAACTGTAAGACACTGCAGGTCAAATTAATTGACTTTCATTCAAACTTGTTACTTATTATAACTGTGTTCCATAGTTTTCATTACAGTACATTTTAATTATACAGATTCTGAAATATCTCAAATACTGAAAGCATGCAAATTCCATGTGGGTAAAACAATAGATGATCAGAAGCACATAATCTTTGCTGTCTTTCTCAAAAGACAAATTGGTCTCAGGACTCTCATTGAATCATAACTGCTATAAGCGGAACTCCATTTTTTGATCAGAGAATCTAAAATTTTTATTTGTCTGACTTGTGTTGAAATGAAATTGCTTTTCCATCCATCCTCCCCATGCTCAACACTGAACAATCAGATGCTTTGTAAGGTGGTTAAAACATCTAATTTCTCTTTGCCACTGACATTTATCCCTATGCAGAAGGCTTAAATGGGATTTAGAGCAATGCATAAGTCCTGTGCTGGCCCTATGCACAGAGGTGAATTTCATCCTACTGTAGTTAGAGGAACTTGTGTTACAAAATAGAATATTTGTAGGACAACTCTTATGTTTGCAGGGGGGGGGAAATCAGGTTATGGCCTTTTTGAAGCATTCACTACTTTCTTGAAAAAGCTACCTATTGTTGCACATTTGTAAATAGCTTTACTTGTGTGTATCTGGTGACTTCTACTGAAATTATATTTAGTGACTGAAATTCAGAATTCAAGTGTTGGCTCTAACTTTTCTTTCTTTTTAAAGAAATTGAAAAAAATAATACAGAGCATGCTCAGATCTGAGTAAGAGGAGGCTTTCTAATAGAAAATGGTGAGATTTTCTAATTTAAGGGAATTAAAAACTTATATTCAGACCCTTCCCAGAACCTGAGACTGTATTGGAGAGGCAATGTGATCTAATAACTGGAGCATGAGACTGGAATGCATACATTCCTGAATTCTAGTTCAGCTCTGCCCCTGGCTCATCTTATGGATTTGGGCAAGTCATTTAATACTTCCATATCTGTATTTCCCATCTGTAAAAGGGAGATAACAGTACTTCGTTACCTGCCTTGCATGATGTTGTGAGGTTTAATCCATTTAATATATGCACAGATTTTTGAACGTGTAAAGTTCTAAAAATGTTGTTTTTTAATAATTCAAACTATGTATGCTGCTTAGGGTGACATAAGTTGCATAATACAATAAACTTTATATGCATACTAAAAAATTAATAGGAATTAAATTAGACATACAAATCTTGGTACATTCTCTTTCCCCCCTCCCACCCCCCAAGGTAAAAAGTTACCTCACAGAGCTTTGCCGAGGAAAAGCAGTTAGTTTATCGAACCGCATTTTATAGCTTTCTGTTGATCTCTCATTAAATTAGTCATTACAGAAGTTTAGTTTACCTTGGCTACTGTAGGGAATTTTTTTTTTTAAGTTGTTCTCCTGAGACTTGGAGTACATGCACTACATACAAAAGGATTAAAGATGAAAAATCTATAGATTGAATCAGTTGTTGGTCAGTACTCCTGGCTGTTGTTAGTTGCCTGCCTTTATGACCTTCCTAAATTAGAGTTTTATTTGATGTTGGTCTGATTTTGTGTAATTGATTGTGTTTGGGCAGCTTTCTAATGATCTATAACAGAGTGTCTGTGCCCATTTAGCAATGACCTAATGTGGCTAGTTAGTCATCTTGGTCAGATCACTCTTCTGAATGAAACTTGTTCTCGGTATATTTTACCTGGTTAAATAAAAGGTTTTGATTGATTAATATGAAAGTTCTCGGTGAAATAATGCCTTCGCAAGAAATTACAATTGCCATCTGTTGGTGGAATTGAAAATTGCAAACAATTCATGGTAAAACAAATGCATATACTGACATTAGTAATGTTGTTGTTTTTTAACACCAAACAAGGGTATAATAGGACCTGAATAATTAGTAGTTTTGCTCGTGTTTATTGGTCTTAATTTAACAAGTCTTCTAACATTTTTTTAAAACTATTTGATAATTATGAAGTGTGTTCTAGATTTTGTATGGATGTGTTAATGTTTGAAAATTAGTTCATCAGACCTGCAGTTCTTATTCAGGCTTTATCCCTGGGGAATTGAGTACGACTGATTACAAGAACTATTCCATAAGGAGTTTGTGATATTCCAAGCCCCAAAGAAGACTGAAGTGCTACAGAAAATGTTTTTAATGTTTCAGTAGGTGGCAATCTGCCTTCCAAGTCTGTACAAAACTAATGCTCCAGCACCTGTTAGGAACCACTCTATTGCTGGAGGTGGTGGAATAAGCACTCCCACAAGAGACTGTCTTCTAATATTGATGGATAAGCTCAGGAATCATTCAGATAAGCATCGGCACTTATCCATACCTCCCTTGTCTAATTGGGAAAGAAGTCTTCCTCCCCATATATCTTAGTTTTGATGATTAAGGACATACCATGGGCATCTTTTTGTGTTTTTATTTCCATTTTCATGTTTGGATGAAACTGAGAAGTGGAAAGGAGCATAAAATTTAAAAGAATAAAAAGTTAACCAAACTTTTGAAGACCTCAATAATAGTTTCATTTCAGCTCTAGCTTTGGGTGAACGTTCAGGCTGACTTATTGTCAGTGAACCATTAAACTGATCCATGTTTTCTAGTAAGATCCATTTTTATTGGGAAAACAAATTCCAGTAATATGCATATTGAGACTAGCTATTTATTGTCCAAATTGTTGTATTACCTTATTTTACAGAGTGATCTTTTAAGACTTCATTGATAAGGAGTCAGCAAGAGCAGCTACTTTACTTATGAACTTATAGTACACTAGATCAAAGCTTTCAGTATGTGCTTTGAAATAAATTATAATTTAATACATACATGATTTGCTTGATTAGAACTCACAGAAGAGCTCACCCAGGAACATGAATCCAGCTCTTCAGGTTCCATTGGTGAAATATGAATAAAAGATAAACCACTGAGGTTATTCCTTCCACTGTACAGAATACTATATTAAATCATTAGGGGTTTTTTTTTCTTATACTTTTATGAACAGAAGCTCCATTTCATTTCTGATTAGAAAATACTAGAGGGTGATAGGATTCAGAGCTGTGAATCCATTGAGATATAATATTAAAAAAACTTTTGTTAAAATACTTTAAAACATTAAGCTCTGGCAGGACCTGCTGCTAATTTTAGTCGTCTAAACTTATTTTCTACATGACTGAATCCAGAGATTAAGTTTCAGCCTATTACTTTAAAATAAGATTGGGTCTGAGGAACATGCAGAGAGTTAGGGACAAGATTTCACCTTTATCAAACTAAGTACCTCTGTAGTGCACATTGTGACTTGAAGTAGAATAAATTTGAATGTGCAGAGGTTTCCAATGGGTTTTTTGTACTTGATTTTTTTAATATGTCCTCAGAGAGGGAGCAGTGAAACCACATCTTTTGAATCAACTTCTTATCAAAGGTATTTTTAAACTTAAGTAAATATTTGCATTGCCTGCAGCCTCCGTTTATATCATTTTTGTTTGCCTTTTGCGGTTTTCTGCTAATAATACAAAAATCCAATTGTGTTTGTCCTTAGTATTCTCTTTGGCCATCATTATTTCCACATACTTATTCCTGTATGGAAATATTAAATATACTGGTTCATTAAGAGAACATAAAAAAATGCTAATTATGCATTCAGGTGAGTTGCTAGTTACACTGCATATGTGGAGAACAGTGCATCTTATAGAAGTGCAATTGATTTTTTTCTTTTTAAACAATAAAATTGCTCAAGTGGTTATTTTAAAACTGCAGGTCAAAATATACAGAGCTGGGTGCCTATAGTTAGGATACAAGTACATAATTAAGCACGTAAATGAACGTGGCATGCCTTTCAAATGTGCTGCTTAGCCCCTGCCCATTAGAAAATTTGAAAATGTTGACCATAGTATCTCTTGTAAACCATGCAACTTGTAAAAACCTCTATCTACTTTTCCTTGAAAGAAATATACAGAACTTTTTAGTTTGTTGTGCAGTGTGCCAATAGTACTGTAAAAGTGCAAAATGTTCTTCTACCTCTCTAGTCTACATTACTCATAGGCAAGATATTCATCCCTAAAGGGAGAAAGTGAGGCAAGTGAAGAGTTGTTCTTAGCTCAAGCATTTATTGATTCGCTAAAAGAAAAAGCTAAGCTGTGCTTATGTATTTGGCCCATAACTAGTGGCAAGGGCCAGGGTGGGGGGGGGGAGTCACTGCTGACTCCTATCCAGCTTCTCATCCACTGTAATCCCCTGGTCCTTTTCTACAGAACTGCTGCTTAGCCAGTCGGTCCCCAGCTGTAGCGCTGCATGGGATTCTTCCTTCCTAAGTGCAGGACGCTGCACTTGTTCTTGTTGAACCTCATCAGATTTCTTTTGGCCCAATCCTCCAATTTGTCTAGGTCACTCTGGACCCTATCCTACCCTCCAACATATCCACCTCTCCCCCCAATTTTAGTGTCATTTGCAAACTTGCTGAGGGTGCAATTAATCCCATCATCCAGATCATTAATAAAAATGTTGAACAAAACCGACCCCTGGGGCACTCCACTTGATACCGGCTGTCAACTAGACATCGAGCCGTTGATCACTACCCATTGAGCCCAACAATCTAGCCAGCTTTCTATCCACCTTATAGTCCATTCATCCAATCCATACTTCTTTAACTTGCTGGCAAGAATACTGTGGGAGATCGTATCAAAAGCTTTGCTAAAGTCAAAATATATCACATCCACCACTTTCCCCATATCTACAGAGCCAGTTACCTCATCATAGAAGGCAATCAGATTGGTCAGGCATGACTTACCCTTGGTGAATCCATGTTGACTGTTTCTGATCACCTTCCTCTCCTCCAAGTGCTTCAAAATGGATTCCTTGAGGACCTGCTCCATGATTTTGCCAGGGACTGAGGTGAGGCTGACCGATCTGTACTTCCCCAGGTTCACTTTCTTCCCTTTTTAAAATATGATCACTATATTTGCCTTTTTCCAATTGTCCAGGACCTCCCCCGATTGCCATGAATTTTCTAATGGTACGTCTTCACTACCCGCCGTATCGGCGGGTAGCAATCGATTTATCCGGGATCGATATATCGCGTTTCGTTAAGACGCAATATATCTATCCCCGAACGCGCTCACCGTCGACTCCGGAACTCCACCAGAGTGAGCGGCGGTAGCACAGTCGACGGGGGAGCCGTGTGGACCCCAGGTAATTCGATCTTAAATACTTCGACTTCAGCTACGCTATTCGCGTAGCTGAAGTTGCGTATCTTAGATCGATTTACCCCCCCCCCCAGTGTAGACCAGCCCTAAGATAATGGCCAATGGCTCTGCAATCACATCAGCCAACTCCCTCAGCACCCTTGGATGAATTAGATCTGGACCCATGGACTTGTGCATGTCCAGCTTTTCTAAATATTCTAAATAGTCCTTAACCTGTTCTTTCACCACTGAGGGTTGCTCACCTCATCCCCATACTGTGTTGCCCAGTGCAGCAGTCTGGGAACTGACCTTGTCTGTGAAGACCGAGGCAAAAAAAGCATTGAGTACTTGGGCTTTTCCCACATCATCTGTCACTGTGTTGCCTCCCCTATTCAGTAAGAGTCCCACACTTTCCCTGACCACCTTCTTGTTGCTAACATAACAGTAGAAACCCTTCTTGTTACCTTCACATCCTTGCTAGTTGCAACTCCAATCGTGCATTGACCTCCTTGATTACATCCCTGCATGCTCTAGCAATATTTTTATACTTCTCTCCAGTCATCTGTCCAAATTTCCACTTGTAAGCTTCCTTTTTAAGTTTAAGCTCACTGAAGATTTCACTGTTAAGCCAAGCTGGGTGCCTGCCATATTTGCTATTCTTTCTGCACATCAGGATGGTTTGTTCCTGCGCCCTCAATAAGGCTTCTTTAAAATATAGCCAGCTCTCCTGGACTCCTTTCCCCCTCATATTAACCTCCCAGGGGGATCCTGCCCATCAGTTCCCTAAGGGAGTCTAAGTCTGCTTTTCTGAAGTCCAGGGTCCGTATTTTGCTACTTGACCCTATCCCTCCCTCCAGCATTTGAGTTGATGTAATAAGCTGCCATTTGTCCACAGTGCTGAACTGGCCGATTTAGTACCCTGCCTTGGACTGCTGTGTTCAGACAGTAGGATGAGATTAAGTATTGGAAATCCTGCTGAGAAGCAAGAGTAGAGACAGCTTTATTTTAATAACCTTAATGTTTTGTGCTGAAAATATAAGACCGTGCAGCTTCTGGTTTTTAGAAGAATTTACCTTCCACATCACAAATATAAGCAGGTGGGGAGCTGAAGTTCACTCATAGCGGGTGACAGGTAAATAAATCCATTTTGGTGGGGGAAAGAACAACAATCCAGAAATTGAACTAAATCTTCAAACTTTTTTAAAATTTAACCAACATTTTCTTTTGAGTTAATAAACAAACAATACCTTTCTTTGGCTTCCCAGTACTTGAAAGGCCTACTATTTCTGATTAATCCATTTCAAGTTCTAGAGTTGTGACAAACTCATCTGGCTTAACTGAAATCCTCAAATAGTTTGAGTCGAGTGCCTTATCTTGGATTACAGGTTAGGGCAATTCATTCTGACCTGATGGCAGAGAATTTGGGTAGATTACTCAGTCAGGGCTCAATCTGAAGGAAAATTTGCAATGAAGAATTTTTGATGAAATCCCCTTCTTTTGTAAATCGTCTATGAACAACATAAGATTGTCTGTCTCATTTTGTTCTCCCCCCCCCCCAAATTAATTCAGCTAATAATGTCTGTGGATAATTCTTCATTAGCAGATTGATCTTGAGCACTGATTGTGAATATTCAAAATCAAGCTGTCTTGGCTGGTTTGGAAACAACAACCACAAAATAATGATTCTGATCCTTGACTGATTGTGCCTTGTTCCTGGGCTCAGGTTTCTGGTACAAGTATATATGCAAGTTCAGAATGTGCTTTACATGAAAATTCACTTAATATGTATTGTTTTCACTAACATCCCTGTCAAACGCATGGAAATAATTGCAGAAAGCAAAGAGGAAAGGAGACATACACACAATAAAAGCACATCCATTTAGAGAGTCAAAGAGGTATCTGTGGGAAATGTTTGCATGATTCACCTAATTCCTGTCAAGGTGTCTGTTAATATTTAAAGGGATGGAGAAAAGAATAAGGAGAAAAATCTGGTTGGTTTGGGAGGTAAAATTAAGAAAGATGAGGAAGAGAAGATTAACCTCAGATGAATAGAATGAGGTTGGACAATTTTGAGAGTTTAAAGGTGGAACTTGTGAAACACGTGAGGGTCTGCCATCCCTATTTCTGACCCATGTGTGACCTTAAAAATCACCTTAAAGGTAAAGGGGCATGTTTTTCCCAAATATTTATGTTAAGGTATAGCACAGATTATTTGTATTGATAAATTGTATAGTCAATTGCTTGGGTTACTTTTGTTATGAAATATATTCAAGAGACCAAATAACCAATATCAGTCAGGTTTGCTGCTATAATCCAGTCATAATATAGTACTGGAGAATGGATCAATATGTTACCAGTCTCCGGGAGGTTGTTTTATGCAATGTTGTTCTATTCATCTTATACTGAAGGTGTGATCCCCAAAGTTACACCCCTAAAACCACTTTTCTACCTTGTATTTCTGGTACCTTGGTGTAGCCCTCTTACTTTGTCCTGAACAGCTTCATTCCAGCTACCAAAGGGGCTCATAGGGTTGTACCAAGGTAGAACATTTATATGTCTTATTCCATTAGTACATTAGTACATTTCCATACTAGTCTGCAAGAATGAATCCCTTCCTGTTGCTATGGTAAAGCACTCATCTGTCCTGGTCTTGACAGATTCCCTATTTGCTTCATTAAAACTTACTTCAATGAAGATAAGGGGTTATGAGATATCTAGCATAAGTGAGCAGGGCTCTTTATATATAAAAATCATAGGCCAGTGTAGGCTATATAACTTCTATACTCTTACTGTTATGTGCTTAATACATACGGCTATATGCATGGTGAGGATAACATGTATTGGTAATTTTATATATAAAATATTATTTATATTTTATATATAATATGCTAGCCCAGCATACATTAGTCCACATCTGTCATTCTGACCACAGACCAGTCTGAGAAAAAGCTGACATAGCCAGACACACAACCAACCCAGGCTGGTTGTCCATGGCTGTCCATGGCCCCAAGTGGTTGCTACAGTAGCCAAGCATCACTGGAATGCTCTCTTACTGGCTGTCTCCTACAACAGGCAGAGAAATGGCACAAGATCTGCTATACCAGCCATATGGCACTGGGTGATATAACTATCATGGAGTTACCCTCCTATGATAGAGTACTCTAGCTTCAGGGCCACTTAGCATGGCAGATACACTGTAAACCCATCCATAGCACAGCCAAGATCCAAGGCTATAATATTTAGAATAGCTGTGTTAAGTAGCAATGAGCAAACTTTTAAGTTTTTGGTAAGCATCTAAAAATTCTGATATATCTGGACTTCCTGGCTCAGAAAATGGACCTGGGCATTTGTCAAGGACAAGGTCTCTAAAGATTTATTAGGACTCCTGGCTTCAAGTTGTGTTGAAAATGATACCAGTACAACCTGTCCAATGCATTTCCCAAATCGTGTTTTTAGTTCTGGTTGAAAATAGAAAAGTGTAGAAAACGAATAAGGGAAAAGGTTAGCCAAACAATTTCATATCTCTGAAAAAAGGTTTGGTGTTAGGGTTGGGTTCTGGGCAAATGGTTGTAGTCCATTGTTTGTTTTTCTGAACAGATTTGCACATCTAGAATTCTAAAATTTAAGGGGGAGCTAAAAATTCTAAACTTATCTGTAAGCGTTCACCAACAGTAACATGAATTGTGGGGTGCTCTTTCCAACTGGAAACAACTCCACTGTGCAAAAACACTGTGATGCTTCCCCGGTGTACTCAGGGTCGTGAGGCATCTCTCCGCCACCTGCCCTTCGCATGTGGAAGTTTTTTCTGTGCCTGCTGGGATCAGCTCCCTGACTCCACTAGACTGTGGCAACACAAAAACTAACTACCAGGCCTACACAAGTCTTGCTTCTCTGTACAGGTTAGTAATAGGCACACACTAACCCCCATTCCTTCCAAGCATCTCTCTGAAGTGCTCAGCCCCTATCCCACTGAACACTTGCAGAACTCTGAGTCCTGGTCTGCACTACAAAGTTAGGTCAAGGTTAAGCAGCTTATGTCGACCTAGTTGTGCACCTGTCTGCCCTCAAATTGGTCTCCCACTGCTGTAAGCATCTCGTTATGGTGACATAGTAACATCACCTCCCTGAGCGGTCGATGTACGATATATTTAGATTGTTGCAGGACAAGTGTAGACACTGCGTTACTTACATCAATCCTAACTGTCTTCCAGCAGCTGTTCCACAATGACCTCTTTGGTCACCATTGTGAACTCCACTGCCCAGCGGTCATGGAGACTGGAAGCCCTCCACCCCCCTCACCGATTTAAACCCATATTAATTTTTTAAGTTCCTTTTCCTGGTTTCCAAGCTTCTGTGCAACTTCCCAGCTGACCATGCTGGCAACATACTCCTGCTTGGAGTAGACAGGAGATATTGGGTCTCCTGGGCCCATAGGGAGAAGAGGCTTTGCAGGCACAGCTGTGAAGCAGCCATAGACATGTCAACATCTATGAGCAGATTGCTCAGGGGATGCAGGAGAAGTGGTATGTCAAGGACTAGCGCAGTGCCGTGTGAAAGCTAAGGAGCTGCAACAAGCATGCCAGAAGGCCAGGGAGGCTAACGATTGACCCAGTGCCAAGCTGAAAACCTGCTGCTTTTACAAAGAGCTGCATGCTATCTTCAGCAGAGACTCCATGTCATGTTCCAGGGTGCAATCCAGACCAGTAAGGGGTTTTCACCACCTGCTCTGCATCCTGGGGTGCCTCACAATGCTTTGCTGCTGCAGTTCCCAACTGGGCTCTTCACAAAGACCAAAGCAGCATGCAGGTCACATGCTGAACATCTGTCTATAGCTGCAGCCTGCCAGCAACACTGACCCCAGCAGCCTTGGTTACTACTTGCACACTCTCAGTCCTGAATTTCCCCCCAAATGTGGGTTCTGCACTGTCCAGCCCACTCCCGGACAGTCCAGATATTGGAGGTCTGTTGCCCCTGTAAGGGGTCAGTGTACAACTGCTACCTTAAATGGAGGTATCCACACAGTTGAGTTTAAACACAACACTGGGTTAGCTTTGATTAAAGAATAAAATAAATGTATTTACCTACAAAGAGATTTTGTGTATAAGGCACTAAAGTCAGAAATGGTTGCATGAGAAATAAAGATAAAATGCTTTCTTGTGCTGAAACTTAAACTAGACTTGGTTCAAGATAGAATTCTTACATGCTCCCCAAAACAGGGCTGACTGTGTTTCAGGTCAGGATCTCTCCCAAAGTCAAATGGATCTTGTTTTGTTATTTTAGATGAAAGAGAAACCTTGGGGTGTTCTTGCCCTGCATTTTTATAGTTCAGTCTTTTGACATGTATTTTCCTGAGGGTTACCTCTAGATAAAGTTCATTCCCACTGTGAGATTGGAGTCATGGAGTTTCATGGAGAAAGAGGTTCCATACTGTTGTTGGCTAAAACATAGATTGATCGGTTCCTGCCCTCCTCCTTTGCCCAAGAATAGCTACTTAACAGGTGATTGCCCATCAAGTTAGATGATACCTGCCTAAAGGCATCAGCTTGTCCTTTGTCTTTGAGAAACTGGTTTATCCACTCCCCAGACTTCTCTGGTAACCACATTTCAGTCATAATTTCATCTTATGTTCGTAACTTTACGCACAACATTGCTACACAGATTTCAGCATGATATTATTGACCAGTGAATTATTAGTTTTCAAATGATACCTCACAAGGCATATTTTGTACAAAGATTGTTACTGTAGTGTGTATGGTGTGAATACTGGGGTGCATTTGGTCACACCCCACCCCCACAGCACCATGGAGACCTCAGAGAAGCCTGAGTCACAGGCCCCTGCTGTGAACAGCGAGATGATTATGAGGAGGAGTATGGGGGACAGGCAACAGGGGGATATGGTTGTGCTGCGAACGAGGACCTGTTTTTTTGACTCCACTGCAATCCAGCCAATCCCACCAGTTAATCATGGGTGAGCCTGATGCAGGGGAAGGAACCTTGAGTACGTGTGTAGATAGATTTTCAATTACAGGGATGGCACTCCCAGAGGAGCAGGACACCTCTTTTGACTTTTATTAATTTACTAGCTCTAGAAGAGGCAGTGGTTTGACCAAGCAAGGCAGAATTGCTATCTGCTTTTCATTCCTCTCTCGAGTTAGGCATTTGGAGCCATGTGGAGCAATTTGTTTTTGTACACAGGGATGTCCAATAAATCCTCCATAGAGATCTTTGTGAAACTTTGATGAATGTGCTCTTTAATCCTGTGCCAAAGGTTTCTGGGGAGGGCTGCCTTATATCTTTCCCCGTGGTAGGACACTCCTACACCGTTCAGTGATAACTTAATCAGGCACCGTGACAAGGTTGGGACTCACCACCCGGGCTCATCCTGCTGGTTGTCTCAGGGATTTAGCTCAGTCCAGTGGAGCGCCCTCTCCTGATAGTGTCCCGCCCGTTGTCTTGCCCTTGGTTGGCGTGTGGACCCGCGTTGCTCACCAACTTGCGGCGTCCTCTTCAAGCCACTGCCCTCCGGCAGTGCCCCTTAGTCCATCCTCGCCCTCTTCCGGGGGCGGGTCAATCAGCTGTCTCTCTGGGCCCTGGCCAATGTGGGCAACTGCACCCCCAAAGTCACACCCCTCTTGGCAGGGGGTTGGTGCAGCCCAAGACGGCCACTCCCATCGGCCAGGTGTAATGGAAGGGGGGGACCCAGGCCCACCCACTACTCTGGGTCCCAACCCAGGGACCCTCTAGTGGCAGCTGTCCTACCCTCCTTCTCTCCCTCTGTCTATCCACGTCCCTGGGCCGCTTCCCCTTTGGCCCCTCACACCGGCTAGGCTCTTTCCCTCAGGGCCTGCAGCCTGCTCCCCCGGACCTGCCCAGCACTGCGCTGTCCCAGGTGCTAGTCTCCTAGCTCTGGAGACAGACCTTCCCCTATCAATGGCCTGGGACAGACTGCCTGCTCCCTCCCTGAGCAGCCCTTTTTATAGAGCTGAGTCTGGCCCTGATTGGCTGCCTCCAATCTGGGCCCTGATTGGCTCCCAATAAGCCCTTTTCTTATTGACTGTCCGTCTGCGCAGGCCCACTGGCCTGCTGCAGCCTAAATTCTCAGGGAGTGGGGCAGTCGCCCCACTACAGGCACCATTGCAGTACAGAGGCTAGCAGTATACGGGCTCGGGCAGCTTCAGGATGCTAGAAACTGTGGTCTCTCTACCGTTGTTACCCTCAGCTAAAATCATCAGTATTCAGTCCCATTGTCCTACGCTGCTAGAATCATGCAACTGAGCAATTCCCTCCTCATTTTCCCCAACCGCCAGTGGGCCATACTAACCATGGCTGGTCCTGAGACTGGCACAATATGCAAGCAATCCCAAGCAGAAGTGAAAAGGTAATGCTTAAAAATTTAGGGGAGCAAGGGGAGAGAGTTCAACATCTTGAGTTTTGCTTCCCATAGTGAATATGCAGAAAATAGTACCTCTGTCTTTTATCTTCAGCTGCTGCCATTGCAGCCTTAAGGGTCGCCCCCTCCATATCCGCAGAAAGCTTGGGCCAGATAAGAAGGAGAAAGAAGAGGACTCGGATCTCATTGAACATGTCATCCCTCCAAGAGGGTGCTGCATTGGACTGTGAGTGCAGGGCCTGGAGGATGAACATTGTGAACATTCGGGGAAGGAAAGAGTGGCAAGGAGAAATGCCCAGGAGTCCCAGCAGGAAAAGGAGAGGACGATGCACTAGGACATAATGGCGTTTCTTAGGTAGCAAACACAGATGCTGCAGGCTGTGATGCACCTGCAGGTTCGACAATCCTGGGCTCACCTCCTTTTGCAGCCCATTGAGAATACCTATATCAGGACCTTTGTATAGCAGCCCTGAACATTCCATGTGGCAGCAGGGGTCAGTGCACTACCCTTACCAATCCACCCTGGGGGACATTAAAGACAATCATAGCTTCACATACAAGAGACCTGTGAAAGCCGCAGTTGGTATATGTGTAGCTGAAATGGAAACAAGTGTTCTTTTGCCTTTATAATTTCTGGTCTCGACTTAAGTTTTAATGTATTTTACAATTACACACACTTTTGCACTATTTTGTTAGAGAATAAAATTCTATTATTTGGAACGTAATTCATCTTTATTAGTTCAGCATATGCTGCTGAGTTCTCAGCGGTTCTGAAAGCAGCCAGTTACTTGTGACTGCACAGTGTCACACACCTCACAGGATCATTAATAAGCAAAACTAACAGGAGCATTGACAATGTTATAGTCCTACATGTACAGCAACCATCACATGATTCCTACCAGGCCACAAAAGAGCAGGGCCAGGAAGAACACACTACAACAACACACACTGCTCTGGCTCACTGTTAAAATGGTCTCTCAGACCTCCCTGTGCCATAGAGCTCTTCTTGAGCTCTTCTAATACCCCTTGTATTTGGCTGTTCAAATTTAGCAGAGTGCACTCCACCTCTGTCCTGTAATCCACTGGAAACTTTTCCACTTTGCGTCACATAGATTATGAAGAACACAGCAGGCAGCTATAACTGTTGGGATATTTTTTTCACTGAGGTCCAATCTTGTGAGTAAACAACACCAGCATCCCTTCAAACGACCAAACTCACATTCAACTGTCATTCTGCACCTGCTAAGCCAGTAACTGAATTGTTCCTTGGTGCTGCTGAGGTGGCTGATGTATGGCTTCAGGAGCCAGAGGAACAAGAGGTGGGCTGGGTCCCCCTGGATCACTATTGGTATTTCAACATTCCCAATGGTAATTCACCAGCTGAAAAAGAAATTCCCAGCTTCTAGCTTTCTGGGCAACCCTGTGTTCTTAAAGATGCAATCATCATGCACTTCCCTGACCAGCCTACACTGATGTCTGTGAAGCATCCCTGGTGATCCACCAGTGCTAGCATAAACACAGAAAAGTATCCCTTTCCTCAGTGAAAAGGTGGTGTGGTGCCATAATAAAGATGTTTGTGTCATCTATCACACCACGGCAGTTCAGGAGCCCCATTGCTGTAAAGCTATCCATTATGTCCTGCACTTTGCCAAGAGTCACAGTCTGGCATGGCATAGGAAGTGATTAATGGCCCTGTATACTTGCATCACAATGGCCCCAGTGTGGTGGATTTCCCTGCTCCAAACTGAATCCCAGCTGACTGGTAGCAATATGGCATTTGCAAGTTTCCACAATGCAGTTGTCACTGTCTTCTTCACTGTCAGTGCAACTCTCATTTTGATGTCCCTGTGCTGGGGTGAGATTGCTGCACAGATCCAGGAATATGGCCTTGTGCATCTTGAAGTTCTGCAGCCACTGCTCCTCATCCGAAACCTGCATTAAGATGCAATCCCACCAGTCAGTGCTTGTTTTTCTGGCCTAGAAGAGGTGCTCCACCATCTGCACCTGCTCCATGAATGCCACCAACAACCTTGAATTGGTACTCGTTATGTCCCACAGCAATCTGTTCTCCAAGGAATCGTCATATTCCCCGCTCATTCGGTTCTTCTTGCAGCTCTGTGACTACTCCAGGATCGTTCACCCTGTGCTAGCAATGCTCATGACAATAGGGCAGAACTGTGCAGGCTCCATTCTTCTGTCAGAGATGGTTGGCAGCAAGGAAAGAGGGCCGCATGTGTTTGTGGGATTTTGAAAAAAATTGTAAAAATTATGGGATACAGATAACATAGGATGGAGACAGTTGCAAACTAGGATGCTGACGCCCATGCTCCCAGTGACCCCTACACGTCTTGTTTCGGCCCCACCATGCATTGCCAAAACTTCCCAAAACACAGTGCACTGGGTGGGGGCAAGTTGCACGATGGGATACCTACAGCACACTGCACTGATACAAGTACTCCTGGTGAGTACACATGCTGCTGACACAAGGAGCCAAGTATGCACGTGTACAAGTGATGTCTAAAGTACAGCGGCCGTATGCTGACATAATTTGAGTCGACATAAGTTTGTAGTACAGACATGTCCTCAGATTCATATTCCCAAGGGAATAATACGCACCATGTCATAAGATTCAACTCAGGGTCATGACTCTACTTAAGACGCAGCACTATATATATAAGTTAATGAAAACAAAAATAATTTTATTACCATAGAACAGAGATTCAAGTGATAGAGTGAGAATAGTGGAAACAGGAGGTTACATATAAAACAAAATCATAACATGCTTTCTAGACTGTAAACTTAACTAACAAGGCATTCCCCATCTTGCACAAGATAAGTTACTCCAAGTCCTTTTTCCTGCATTTTCAATCAGTTTCCCGAGATCTCTTTTCATAAGATCAACCCCCCCTAGCAGCTTTTCCTCATAGACTGACGGTATAATCGGGGGTTCAGCTGCATCCCAGATATAGTTCCAAAAGTTCACTGCCTTACTCCCCTGCTATTTGTCTTTTCCTCCAGCCCTCACAATCTACTAATTAGTATCTTGCTCAGATTGTAAATGGTGAGCATCCATTGTGAACTGTACAATGCTCAGTTTTCACATGACTAGCCAGAGTGAGAAAAGCATCTTTCCCTCTGCCTCATAGGGGTATGTGGATCACCTTTTTGTGATCTGCCTTAACTCACAAACCTAGAGAACTGAACTTTGTGTGTGTGTGTGTGTATAATATATTCATATATTCTCTGTACATGTATCTCTCAGTGATTATGATGACCAGAGTGACAAAGGCTTTCATTAGAAACCATACATGATATTCTTTGGCGATCTAGTAGGTAGATGCCAGACCAAGGGATCTCTGTAACCCTTATGTACCCTTTTGCCTCTGCCAGTTCTCACCAAGAGGTCTTGGGTCATAAATACCCAACAATACCTATTTAATTTGAAGATTTTGTTCCATAGATTGCCTCAATTACAATACCATGGAGTTTTCACACCCTCCAAGCACTATTTTTCCTCTCAGAAATATATATTTCTCCTTAGTTGAAGATATACCAGTGAGAGAGAGAGAGCATGAACAAGCACACACTTACAGGGCTTAGCTAGTAATCTGAGTGAGTTAGCAGAAAAGAGATGTCTATTTTGTCTATTTGTTTGATGCCTCTTATGGTAATTGTCAATTTACCAGTGCAATGCTGGGAACTGAGCATATCAAAATCACACAATGTTCTGGTTTCTGAAACTCAAATATCTTGAGAATGAGCTCTCTGGTTTCTTTTTCCAGTGCTGATGTTCTGTGATGACTTTAAACTACCAGTGTATGAATGTACTGTGCAAATGGGAAATTAAAATAAAAATTAGCTAGCCCCATCTCATAATACCTAATACTTACAAAGCACTTTTAATCTTCTATGGATTTTATAAACATTAACTAACTAATCCTCACAACACCCCAGTGAGGCAAGTATTATCCTCATAAACAATAATATCAGGACTTAATTATTTCTCATTTTTCCTGCTTGTCATTTGCATGGTTATTTTATATGTTTGAAAATTACTCCCCTCTCATGTAATTTTTATTGGCGAAATAAAACTAATTTATTATTTATGTGTGATGCCTTTTATCTAACTCTTTATGTTTGACCAAAATGCCTTAATTGTTTCTGATACATTAGGTAAGGCATATTGATATCTCAAGGTCTGTTTTATGGGGATAGGTATTGAAAGGTAGTAATTGTCTAGGACTGACTCCATGTGAAATAAAGGAAAAGCAAAGTATTTTATTCTTTTTGGTTGAACTATTTATTTTATTGTTTGATATTTTGTTTGCTCATTCTAAACAATTTCCCTAACTGAAAAAAATCTCCTTCATTTTAAAGGTGTTTGTGGGTTTTTTTAAATGATAACTTCTACCTCTTGTCACCCAAATCTACCAATCCACCATGAAGTTGGTCTAGGCAGTCTTGGGGAAATTGTAGGATGTTGGAGGACTAGTAAGTCTCCAAGTAGAGAGATAAATGTGTATACAATATCTTGATTTATGTGGTTTCACCAGGGCTATGGGGCATTATGGACCCTGTAGTACCCAAGCCCAGGCAAGTAAGACCAGAGGTTTCACATCCTTTTTGAAAAAGTAGAATCCAAGTGCTCTGTGGTTGATAAGGTAGAATCATAGACACTAGAGATAAAAGATTGACTAAATGATGGAGTAGCTTTCTCCTTGGTATTCCTTACAATACATTTTCTAGTGTCTGTCAAATCTGTGAAGAGTCTGTGTCATGGACTTAGCTAAGTGCAGTCACCCCAATCCTGGAGTCTATAAATACAGGCCAATTTATTGGCTTCTGCCCCCCAAAATGGCCATCTCTGAACAGGCTGACAGCTTTAAAAGTAAATGTTCTGATAGTGTTAGTGGTGCCATGCACCAGCACTTCCTGTTGAACTATTCCTTGATCCACTGTTCTTTCCCCTTTTCCTAGGTGACTTTATCCTGTCACCTGGTTTCAATTATGATTTGTTGACATTTCTGCCATAGGTGAGGGGTAGACCCCTTACACTGACTCCATTCAGGCCTGCACCTTGGGCTGTGTTATCTTGCCAAAATGGCCAATACTTAACTCCTTGTGTTCTCTTCCCACTCCTCTTTTCTGTGTCAGTGTGGACAACACTGCCATCCCCTCAGTCACTCAGGTCTCAAACCAGGGTGTCCTATTTGGCTCCATCTTCTCTGCAGTCCCACCAATTCAGATTGTGTCGCCAAAACTTGCTGCTTTTTCCTCCACAAGGGTTCCAAGAGATGCTCCACACATAGGTGCCGACTCTGTGGATGCTCTGGGGCTGGAGCACCCATGAGGAAACAATGGTGGGTGCTTAGCACCCACCAGCAGCCCCCCTATCAGCTCCCTCCCCGTGCCTCCTGCCCGCCTATGGGACCTGCGGAGCAGTGCCTCCCCCTCCCTCCCAGCGCCTACCGCCTGCCACAGATCAGCTGTTTCACGGCGTCAGGAGGCACTGGGAGGGGGGAAGAAGGAACAAGGTGCAGTGCCCTCAGGGGAGGGAGCAGAACTGGGCGGGAAGAGGTGGGGTGGGCTTGGAGCTTGGGGGAAGGGGTGGAGTGGGGTTGCGGCCTGGGTGGAGCCAGGGGAAGCACCCCCCGGCAGATTAGAAACTCGGCGCCTATGGTTCAACACCACTAAAACCCTCAGCCATGTGTACCTTCTTGATTACTGCAACATCCTCCTCTCTGGGCTGCCTGACACCCTCCTCACCCCCACCTTCATTCATTCAAAATGCTACTGCTATGGGGGTGGTTTTCCTGCCTTGTCTCAATGTGTAACTACTCACATGTGCGTAAGTGTTTTGCAGGGTATAGGCCTTAGGCATTAACTTTACTTGGTTTGCAGAGGGCATCGAATATAATTCCATTCTCTATCATTCTGACCTTACTGATACTGCATATTGTATCTCTGCTATATACAGAGATTTCTAAGTTTATCTTCTCAGTGGACTCCTCAGTGGGAACCTAAAAACAATATTCTTCAGTTTATTGATGTGGTACTATGCTGAAAAGTAGTTAAATAGTTTTAAGCAACAGATAAGAAAATCCTGAACCTGGAGAAGAAAAATGGTGTACAGCCGAGAATATTGGAACTTCTGTTAGGATATATCAAGATACAGCAGCTCAGAATTAGAGAGAGAATATTTCAGATGAGAAATAACAGAATGAGGAGTAGGCACAAAACTTAATTTTAGCACAGAGATGTGCATGTCCGATCACTTCTATTAATTCACACTATACTATATTTTATTTTTTTGTTTCCCTGGAAAGGCTTATTACTCAGAATGGTTCCTGAAACCCAAAGCTTATTAACAATGTAGCTGTTACTAAAATGACACAAGGTAGATTTTTACCACTACAGTAACTGTTGGTATCTTTTTGTTCTGGTCTTCCTCCCAACTAACCTTTTTTTGGTATTTTTTTCCTTCCTTGTCTGAATTCAAGCCCTGGTCCTGCAGTGAAATCTGTGTGGGATCAGAGCCTTAGATATTGCATGCTGTTTGGCATAGGTACCACATTTTTACAGGTTTCTGTGATGTGACTAGTATGCTTTTAGATGGTCAATAAGAAATGACTAATAATAAAATGGAGGTAGATAAATATTAAACTATACTTACTTTTCATACTCTCTTAAATAAATGGAGACCTGTAGACACATCTCATATTAAAATAAAAACCCTAACTTTGCTTCTATGGGCAAAGTTTTGTAAAGATATTTAAGCTCCTAAAGATGAAGATAGGCTTTACAAATGGGCTTTACAAAAGTGTCTAAGCAGGTTAGGTGCTTTTGTCCCATTGACTTTCCATTTTGAAAATAGGATTTAGGGCTCAATCCTGTGAGTTATACGCCCCCCTTCCTTTCAAATTCCCCTCCCCCCATGTTCTTAACTTGGTTTAAAATAGCAATGGAAATATAGCAATTCATATTTTAATTTGGGTTAGTAGCTCAAGTTCAACCCCAGAGGTGTATCTGTCAATATCATCAACTCTGTGCTGGATTTTCCTTCTATCAGTGATATGCTTGTAACATTACACTGAGTTGACAGACTAAAGTTACATTTCAAACTAAAGCTTTTTTTTTTTTTCATTTTTATGCGACTTTTTTCATGACAAAAGATGAATGAAAAGAAAATTCTAGGACAAAAAATTGATCAGCCACAGAGACTGCAAAATAAATTATAGCATTTCAGAAAAGCAAAAATATAAGTAGTGTTTTCCAATAAAATAGTTATAACATTCTATTCATATCTTGATACGTTGTTGATTTGATAGCACTATATTCTCTGCATTGGTGAATTGTTACAAGATTAAGAGTACAAGAATCTATACTGAATTTTAAATAAAGGCACAGAACTGATTTATGTTTTGTAGACTAGTCACTAAGTTAAATCGTTTCATATACTTGAACACCTAAAAAACAAGAATGCTAAACTTAATTTATTGTACAAATCTGAAATGCATGTGATTTTAACACAGACCTGGCCTGATATATTATAAAGCATTTAAAAACGATCCATATAATGGAGATTCTAGTCATTATTAGCTAAATTTGTAAAAGTATTTTGATTACCCCTAAGATTAATAGCTTCTGGTTAAATAGTAGAAGTATTCTCTGGTGATTTTCAATATTGTTTTTGTACTTTATGGCAAGTGTAATAATAGAATCATAGAATATCAGGGTTGGAAGAGACCTCAGGAGGTCATCTAGTCCAACCACCTGCTCAAGGCAGGACCAACTACCAACTAATTTTAGTGAGACTGTCCATTCCTGTCTGCTGTGTTAACATGAAATACAGGTAACAATTTTTAATGAAGTCGTCACATACCATTCCACCTTTTAAAAATACCTTCCCCTTTCTACATCCCTCCCCAGTGTGAGCAGGTGAAGAGTTGGAGGTGTAGGAACCTACTGATACAGTGGGAATTTTGTCACTGACTTCAGTGGGAGCAGGAGCAGGTCCTAAACAAACACGTTCAATGTGAAAACTATTTCTTCAGAAGGCTTCTTCCATAAGCCATTATTTATTCAGTGCATCATGGTGTTTAGAAATCTTATTTTAACATATAAATCCATAATCCTAGCTGTCAGAAAAGGATTTATCTAAGCAGATAATTAATTATACTCTTGAAATTGGTGGAAAGAAATGATCCAACAGGCTTCATTATCAATTCAGTTGAGGGGAAGAAAAATAACACCATCTAGTAAGAAGCACTAAAGGGCTGTATTGTAGCAACAACCTCTGGTATCACTTGGCTCCCTGTTAAAAGATGAGAGAAAGAGAAACCTGGCTAGTGATCTTACTCACTTTAGTATATTAAAAATACAAAAGATCAAGGACTCAGACCTGCAAGGTGTTGAGTACTATGAGCCTGATTCAGCAAACCCTTTTAAGCACGTACTTAACGTTTTGACTTCAGTAAGAATACTCACAAACATTGTTAAACCTGTGCTTAAATGCTTTTCTGGTCCAGGACCAGGGCTAGAGTGTTCAGCACATTGTAGGATCAAACCCCAAAAGACTTAGTTTTAAATTCACAAACAAAAAAACCTCATTCAATGTTAGTGGAATTGTCTCTCATCAATAAGCTAAACCATAACATGTTAGGAAACACAAAGGATTTAAAAAGCATTAAAAGGTTGAAAAGTCAAGCACTCTCATGTTAGGAAGTTCCGGAATGAATGTTACATGCAGCATTAATTTTGCCCCTTGTGCATATGTATTATTATGGTAGCGTCTTTAATTACATGCAGAAGTAATTATCTGTGAAAAGTCTGGTGTAACTGGCTTACCTAGTGTCACATTGAAACTTTGTGGCAGAGGTAGGGATAGAATCCAAGACTTCAGGGCAGCATTCAACTGCCTTAAGTATGAGACCATCCTTTGTCTTCCTACAGTCCCTTGCCTCACTCACTACAAACATTCCAATATCTGCAACAAATGAGACATAGGTCATACAGACAACAGACTCCTTCAGTGCACAATCTTTTAAAAAGACAATATTGTAATGCCATAATGCATAAACATAAAGGGACCGAATTAAGGTTGCATGAGCAACAATCATTCTGGCATTTGCTAACTAGAAAGTGCTTGATTTAACAACCTTTTAATCCTTAACTTTGTATTTGCTAATATTTTTATGGTTTAGCGATGACAAGAACCTTAGCTGACATTAAATGAAGGTTTTCGTTTGTGATTTTTAAAAATATTTAAATAATCAATCACTTGTCTTCAAAGTATATTTCATTGCCATTATCTTTGTGAAGCTCCACATTTCACTACTCAGTGCCATGTTGACCCATATATTGAACATAATTTAAGCTGTATTCAAACAAAACTTGTTTTGTTTAAATATAACTTCTGTTTTACTACACCTTTTAAATGGCATGTTTTGTAATTGTGTAACAGAAAACTGAGTAGGGATTGGGATATCTATAATCTTCTGTATTTTTTTAAAAAAGGTAAAGATTCAAAAGCCTTTGTCCCTAATTTGGAAGAATCAGATAAACAATCACGTGAAAAGGAACTGGAATTTTGTAGCTTATTTTCGTGTATCTCTTGTTAAGGAAACTAACAAACAATAAGCCTTGAAAAGAACCAGTACAAACCCAAAGGAGCACAGCAGGAGCCGATCCAAACCCAGCCTGCTTTCACTAGAGCTCCTCCTGGGACATTTCTTTGTAACAAGTCATGGGAGTGTAAGGGAAATCAGTTACCAAAGGCAGCTGTTGCCATGACAACTAGGGTATTAGTGACTCTCTCCCCAAATACACAAATTAACTGGGAGGGAGGGAGGGATGAGTGGCTGATTATTGCTGAGATCATCATGTTACTGCTGGGGCAGCAAATGTGCACTATGTGGAAAATTATCTGGCTTTTCTGGTTTTCCCAAACTTTCTTAAAAAAAAAAAAACCCAAACAAACAAACCCCACAAGCTGCACAATGGAGACCATTCCACATATATATTAATTACTGGCTAAAATTTTGGTTCAAATTTCCCATGGCATGTTTACAAAGGTGAGACGTGGAGGTATAGACCTTGCAAAACAGAAAATTGTGATGCAACCTCAACTATGTGAGACTGTAACATGGTGTAATGGGGTATCTGAACTGCACACTAGTCAGGAAAGGGTTAACAAGCTGCTGAGGGCTCAATCAGCCCCACCCTGCTAATCCTGCAATAGGTATCAGGCTAAAAGGAGATGGCCTCATATCTGGACTCACCGGAAAGTAGAGCCAATCTCCAGTTCTGAATGGGACCAGGAACTGCTTACAGGATGGATGCTTGTCAGAGCCTCCCTGAAGGAGGACAGACCTGAGGTGGGACTTCGTATTAACCAGATCATTCCTGAAAGGTGGTTGTCTGACCTGCTCTTAAAAATGTCCAATGATGGAGATTTCACAACCTCCCTAGGCACTTTGTTCCATTGCTTAACTACCTAACAGGAAGTTTTTTTCCTAATGTCCAACCTAAACCTGCCTTGCTGCAATTTAAGCCCATTGCTTCTTATCCTATCATCAAAAATTGAGAATTTTTTCACCTTCCTCCTTGTAACAAAATTTTATGTGCTAGAAAACTGTTACGTCCCCCCTCAGTCTTCTCTTCTCCAGACTAAACAAACCCATTTAAAAAAAATCTTTCTTCATAGGTCATGTTTTCTAGACCTTTAATCATTTTTGTTGCTCTCCTCCGAACCGTCTCCAATTTCTCCACATCTTTCCTAAAATATGGAGTCAAGAACTGGACACAATAGTCCAGCTGAGGCCTTTATCAGGATGGAGCAGAGTAGAAGAATTATTTCACGTGTCTTGCTTACAGTATTCATGCTAATATATCCCAGAATGATGTTCACTTTTTTTTGCATCAGTGTAACACTGTTGACTCATATTTAGCTTGTTATCCTCTATAACCCCAGATCCCTTTCTACAGTACTCCTTCCTAGGCAGTCATTTCCCGTTTTGTATGTGTGCAATTGATTGGAATGGATTGTATCACAAAATTGGAGAAATTTAAGATGAAAAGATCATTAGGTCATCTATTCCAACCCGCTAATATTGCCATGCCATTTCCTAAAGTGCATTTCCACAGCCTTTATCTAATTTTCAATGTCTCAAATAATTGTGCTTCCACCACAGGATGTGCAATTGATGATTTATCTACTTTCCTTCTCTAAGTAGCTCATCAAGAAATGAAATCTGGTTCTCATTATTCACATAGAACTCTTCATACTTTGTATACAATGTTGAAAGTGTAGAAATGCACTGTAGAGACATTTTGATAAACTGCACTGATATAAAATGGAGCTCTTTGAAATAATGCATTGCTTAGTAGAAGTACAACGAAGCATCTTTCTGTTTACTCAACAGTTTTGAGAGCTGTCCAGTGTGTAAATCATAGAAATGTAGAGCTGGAAGGGACCTGGAGATGTCATCATGTCCAGCCCCCTGTGTTGAGGCAGGACCAAGTAAACCTAGACCATCCCTGACAGGTGTTTCTCCAGCCTGTTCTTAAAAACTTTCACTGATGGAAATTCCACAACTTCCCTCAGAAGTGTAATACAGAACTTAACTACCCTTATAGTTAGAAAGTTTTTCCGAATATCCGACCTAAATCTGCCTTGCTGCAGATTAAGCTTATTACTTGGTGTCCTACCTTCAGTGTACATGGAGAACAATAGATCACCACCCTCTTTATAACAGCTCGTAAAATATTTGAAGACTCTTATTAGGTCCCCTTTCAATCTTTTTTTCTCAAGGCTAAACATGCCCACCTTTTAAATTTTTCCTCATAGGTCAGGGTTTCTAAATCTTTTGTCATTTTTGTTGCTCTCCTCAGGACTCTTTCCAATTTGTCCACACCCTTCCCAAAGAGTAGTACCCAGAACTTGACACAGTACTCCAGCTGAGGCCTCACCAATAGTGAGTAGAATGGGACAGTTACCTACTGTGTCTTATATATAAGACACTCCTGTTCATACTCACCAGAATATTAGCCTTTTTCACAAATGCATCACATTGTTGACTCATTCAGTTTGTGATCCATGAGAACCTTTTCAGCAATATAACAACCTAGCCAGTTATTCTCTATTTTTGTGCATTTGATTTTTCCTTCCTAAGCAAAGTGCTTTGCACATGTCTTTATTAAATTTCATCTTGTTAATTTCAGATCAATTCTCCAAATTGCCAAGGTTATTTTTAATTCTAATCCTGTCCTCCAAAGTGCTTGCAATACCTCCCAGCTTGGTATCATCTGCAAATTTTATAAGCATACTCTCCACTGCATTATCCACGTCATTAATGAAAATATTGACTATTACTAGTCCCTGGACTGATCCCTGTGGGACTCCACTAGATACATTCTCCCAGTTTTACAGCAAACCACTGATAACTACTCTTTGAGTATGGTCTTTTAACCAGTTGTGCATCCTTTTTAAAGTAATTTCATCTATGCCCTACTTCCCTCATTTGCTTCTGAGAATGTCATGTGAGACTGTGTCAAAAGCATTACTAAAATCAATATACATCATATCTACATCTACCCACTTTCACCAGGCCAGTAACCTTGGTAACTCCAGTCCAAAAAGGAAAGTATTTCGGTTTTGCAGGATTTGTTCTCAACAAATCCATATGGGCTATTCCTTATTACACTGTTATCCTGTAGATGCTTACAAATTCATTGTTTAATAATTTGTTCCACTATTTTTCCAGATATTGAAGTTAGGCTGACTGATCTATAATCCCTTGGATCCTCTTGGGCCCCCTTTTACACATAGGTAAAATTTTTGGAATTCTCAAAGGTACACCTTTACCCCGATATAACGCCGTCCTCAGGAGCCAAAAAATCTTACCACGTTATAGGTGAAACCGTGTTATATCAAACTTGCTTTGATCTGCCAGAGTGCTCAGCCCTGCCCCCCACAGAGCGCTGCTTTACCGCATTATATCCGAATTCGTGTTATATCGGGTCGCGTTATATCGGGGTAGAGGTGTAATTGCTAATGGTTCTGAAATTGCTTTAGCTAGTTCCTTAAGTATCCTAGAGTGAATTTCACCAGTCCTGCCAACATGAATACTTCTCATTTATCTAAACATTATTTAGTGTGATCTTTTCCTACTTTGCCTTGTGTTTCTTTCCCCTTGTTGTTAATATTAATTGTGCAGAGTATCTGATCACCATTAACCCTTTTAGTGAAGACTGAAGCAAAATAGGCATTAAGAACCTCTGCCTTCTTGATATTATCACTTATTAGCTTTCCTGCTCTACATTTTCCTATCTTTCCCTTACTCCTAATGTATTAGAAGAATCTCTTATTGTTTTTCATTAGGGCTATTAATCGCAGTTAACTCACACGATTAACTCAAAAAAAATAATCGTGATTAAAAAAATTAATTGCAATTAATTGCACTGTTAAACAATAGAATACCAATTGAAATTTATGAAATATTTTTGGATGTTTTTCTACATTTTCAAATATATTGATTTCTATTACAACACAGAATACAAATTGTACAGCGCTCACTTGATATTATTATTATTTATTATTAAAAATATTTGCACTTGAAAAATGATAAAAGAAATAGTATTTTTCAGTTCACCTCATACAAGTACTGTGGTGCAGTCTCTTTATCATGAAAGTGTAACTTACAAATGTAGATTTTTTTTGTTTATTACATAACTGCACTCAAAAACAAAACAACATAGAACTTTAGAGCCTACAAGTCCACTCAGTCCTACTTCTTGTTCAGCCAATCGCTAAGACAAACATGTTTATTTACATTTACAGGAGATACTGCTACCTGCCTCTTATTTACAAAGTCACCTGAAAGTGAGAACAGGCATTTGAGTGGCACTTTTGTAGCCAGCATTGCAAGATATTTATGTGCCAGATATGCTAAACATTCTTATGCCCCTTCATGCTTCGGCCACCATTCCAGAGGACATGCTTCCAGGCTGATGATGCTCGTTAAAAATTAATGTATTAATTAAATTTGTGACTGAAGTCCTTGGGGCAGAATTGTATGTCTCCTGTTCTGTTTTACCCGCATTCTGCCATATATTTCATGCTATAGTAGTCTCGGATGATGACCCAGCACATGTTCGTTTTAAGAACACTTTCACTGCAGATTTGACAAAGCGCAAAAATGGTACCAATGTGAGATTTCTAAGGATAGATACAGCAGTCGACCCAAGGTTTAAGAATCTGAAGTGCTGTCCAAAATCTGAGAGGGATGAGGTGTGGATCATGAGGTGTGGATCATGCTTTCAGAAGTCTTAAAAGAGCAACACTCTGATGCGGAAACTACAGAACCTGAACCACCAAAAAAGAAAATCAACCCTCTGCTGATGGCATCTGACTCAGATGATGAAAATGAACATGCATCGGTCCACTCTGCTTTGGATTGTTATTGAGCAGAACCTGTCATCAGTGTAGATGCATGTCCTCTGAAATGGTAGTTGAAGCATGAAGGGACATATGAATCTTTAGCGGATCTGGCACATAAAGATCTTGCAATGCTGGCTACAACAATGCCATGCAAACACCTGTTCTCACTTTCAGGTGACATTGTAAACAAGAAACAGGCAGCATTATCTCCTGCTTGTCTGAGCAATTGGCTGAAGTAGGACTGTGTGGACTTGTAGATTTTACATTGTTTTATTTTTGAATGCAGCTATTTTTTGTCCATAAGTCTACATTTGTAAGTTCAACTTTCATGATATAGATATTGCACTACAGTCCTTGTATTAGGTGAATTGAGAAATACTATTTCTTTTGTTTTTTACAGTGCAAATATATGTAATTAAAAATAAATATAAAGTGAGCACTATACACTTTGTATTCTGTGTTGTAATTTAAATCAATACATTTGAAAATGTAGAAAACATCCAAAAACGTTTAAATAAATGGTATTCTATTATTGTTTAACAGCATGATGAATAATGATTGATCACGTGATTAAAAAAATTAATCTCGATTAATGTTTTTAATCGCTTGACAGCCCTACTTTTTATGACCCTGCTAGGTGTAACTCATTTGGTACCTTTCTGATTTTATCCCTACATGCTTGTGCTATCATTTTGTACTTCTTCTTAGCAATTTGTCTGTTTCCACTTTTTGTAGGATTCCTTTTTGATTTTCAGATCATTAAAGAGCTCCTGTTGGAGCTATATTGGCCTCTTATTAATGTTCATATCTTTCCTTCCCATCAGGATAGTTTGCAGTTGTGCCTTTAATATAGTCTCCTTGAGAAACTGCCAGCTCTCCTGAACTCCTTTATCCACCTTCTAGCCAGCAGTCAAGGCCTGTTCCTTTCTACACCTTACTGCCTTTCCCTGAGCCCTATTCTACCTTCCTGGCTTTGCCCCCCTCTGGGTTTGCCAGCCCAAACGCATCTCCCTTCTTCCAGAGAATGACTGCAGGCTTTTCTACCAGCACCCTTCTGCTTCCAATTTCCTGCCTTTATAGTCTTCTTCCTCCTCAGCTGGGCTTCCTCATTCAAACAGAGGATTGCTTAGCCACCTGATTCCCCTCACCTCTGGCCTGTTGTGTTAATTAGCCCCATTCTTTGTCTTCATTAACTTTTTCAGGGCAAGTGTGGGGTGAACACCCCATAACACCCCTCTATACCAATATGCCAATCACGAGCTTTATCCCATCAAGTCTCTGATGTCAGTTATGGCCTCATTTAGCCTATGTACTAATATTTTCAGTTCTTCATGTTTATTCCCCATATTCCTTTCATTTGTGTATAGATATTTAAGATGTTGAGCAGATTGTTCTACTAATTTCCCTGTTGTTGCTTCTATGGCTCTATTGTAATTTCCCATGTTCCCCTCAACATCTAGTCCCCGATTCAGGTTGCCTTTTTATATATCATATGTTGATCTACAATAAATCCTACACATGTTGTAGTGCTGCATTGAACGGGCTTATTGTTTGAAGTGACTAAAGCATAAAGTCCAAAGGCACTACATCATATTCAACCTTAGTGTAACTTCATTGAAGAAATTAAATTAGGGCTGAATGGGTCCCACTGTAAAATTAATCCCCCTTTTATCCATAGATAAGGTGCATAGCATAATAAATTACCTATAAAAATGTACCCAAAACCCTTGGGGCAATTATCCCCTGTCAGTTTACCATGTACCATGTCTTACCTGTGCACTGCATACTGATGAAGTTTATAGCAAACCAAGTGCCATTATAGAACAAAGTGCTCACAAGCAAACAGGAGATAGGCAGTGCCTGTGTTCTGGGGCCCATTTTATAAGCTCATTATTAAACTATGGGCAGGGTGCTGGGAGTACCCGCCATAAAAGAAGGCAGCACTAATAGCAGTAGATAAGAACTGCTGTTGTATAGTACAGCAGTTATATTTGTGACACTTAGTCAAGTTTCTCTTTCTGTGGTACGTTTTGGGGCATACTGAGTATAATCTATATCCACAATAGAGCACCTGTACTACTCCATTAATTTAGACCCTCCTCTTTTTATCTATGTGTGGCTCTTCTTCCACTTCTGAAGTCCCCAGTTATTTTATTGTGATGATAGGTGAGTGGTTGTATATCTGTGCTTCAAAATATGGCCACTGGATATAGTTAAACCTAATGAAGGAAATAAGTTTATTTAGTATCACTGGCAGATAGTTCGTTATTGGCTACGATACAACTATAAACTACTGATCCAGCACTGTGCATACGTTAATGACTGTGGATGAGCTATCTGAAATAATTCAGTGACTTCTTGAGCAGAAGTATTTTATAATTGAAGAAATTTCACAGTGGATACTCTTTATTAAAGTGTACCATGAGGGAGGGATGGAAGGGTGTGTGTGTGAGAGAGAGAAATATAATTCAGGGGATTACCAAAGTGAGTATTTCCTGGAATGCTAATTCACTATATGTGCATAAAGTTGTATAACCTATAAATTGTAAATGTAATAGGTTTGCACCTTCCCTTCCCCCCAAGACTTCTGAAGTTACTTGAGTGAATAATAACACTTTGATCTGCTATAGTACTCTCATCAGGGCCGGCTCTAACTTTTTTGCCACCCCAAGCAATCTCTTACAACCTCCCTGTGAGGTAAGTGACTGTGGGGATTGCCATGTTACAGATGGTTAGATTAAAGTACAGAGAGGTTGAGTGTTTTGGCCAATGCTGTAAAGCATGTCATTAGCAGAGCTGGGAAGAAAACCAAGGAGTCTTGTACTCTGACTGCACCATAATCCATAACCAATGGTTACAAAGTGGATTCTACATTGTTTTTCTTTATGAATCAAAGTACATAAGAATTATGCAAGCACAGTTGTGTACATAATATATAATATTTTAAAGCAAAATGCTACACCTTATTTCCCCATATTCCTGAAACCTTTTGTATTAATGCTCCATCTTGAGGTATATCACTGGTACTTTTAAATCTTTAAATGTTTTTTCCTTGCATATAACTGTGAGATTGTACACAGGAGAGTAGATTGTATAAGCATGTAAATATATTTTGCTTTCTTACCAAGTTTACCATCATTTGTGTTTTTTATGGATTGCTGACTCGCGAATGAACAACCTGAAATCTCTCAAGAAAGCAATCAGTGACAGAATAACCCCCATGTTGGAATAATTTAAGAGTTAATGGCCATGCAATAAAAGCCTTTGTGCTGCCACTCTCAGCACCTCAAAATTAAAAGCTCAAGTCATCAAACATTTTATACACTGCTGCTTTCAGCAATGCATATCTTGTGATGTATATTAAGCTGTTCAGAATTGGTACATTAAATTTGAGTCATACATGCTGTTGTGATGGATGCCGGTCACTGAAAATCCTATTGTATTTCCATAGGGAATTTTCTACATTCAGGTTAAATCTGGCAAGTGCATGGATGGGACTTCTTGATCAAAACTACAGCTGACAGGAGAGCATTGTTCTATCAGCAAAAGAGAAGTGAAGAGTATGGGACTCACTTACAAGTTAATTACTGTTCATTATCATGTTGAATTACCAAAATGTCAGATGTATTAGAAAGCCAATGTGACATTGCCTTTGGCTTTTTTCTTTAGTAATACCTCAGTAATAGTGTAATAGAATTGTTCGTTGAAGCAGATTTGAACTATACAGTGATGGACAAGGTTTTTACAAGTTTTGTATGGATAAGGGTATATGTAGAGTCACGGAGGTTAAAGTGACAATAATTACCATATCATGGCATGAGGAGAGTGGAAATAGAGTGTGGAGAATGGATTAAATCACCATGGAGTTCATAAAACTGGAAGATGAAGACCATTAGGAGAAGATTTTACTGTAGCTAACAAGGTGCTAAGTTAAGTGTATTTTGCTTTCTAACTTTGTAAAGTCACTGATACTTCTTCATTGGTTCGATCTTAGAATCGTAAGTAGAATCTGACCAAGACAGCAAAAACATCTTTAGCTTTAGATTACTGCCTTTCAAGTGTAACTCAGTGTATATCTTTAGCAGATTTTACTTACAGCATTGAATATCACAATGCAAACAAGGAAGGAGAAGGGACTAATAGTGATGTGTGTGTGCAATACAAATCAACTAGGCCTTGATTGTGCTATATGTCTTTAACACGTGGCATTATTGGTTTATTAAAATCTTCTCTTAATGGTCTTCCTCATCCTGTTTTGTACATTCCATAAACAATAATCCATTATCCACTCTCTCCCTCTTATTATATGGCAATTAGTGTCACTTTAATTGACTTCAGTGGGACTGCTAAAGTGCTTAAATTAAGTATGTCATTGGATTGGGCCCAGCGGGCTCAAAATCTTGCAGGATAGAGCCCTTATATTTTTGATTCAAAAACTGGCTGAGGGTAAGTGAAGTTTAAAAAGTTCCATTACTATTTTGGAGAACCTGGATCCCAATAAGATAAATAGATCATTAAATGGACAAATGTTGATACTTAAAAATTAAACCGAATGAACTTATTTGCCTAGTAGATTGGGATTACCCATTCTTTAGCTAGATAGGCCCCGAGCAGCAAGATTTACTTACATGAGTAATATCTATGTGATTACTCGTATGAGTAAGACTTGTAAGACTGGCTAATGGTAAGCAAAACAATGTATTCCTTATAATGTTGTATTTCTTGGAAGTATAAACTGTAAGATCAAAGTTAACTGTCCAGGAAAATATTTAGCAGTAACAAATTTATGGTCTACTGTTTTACTATACTTCACAGATTTAAATTGAATCATTAGAATAGGATTTAATAGGTTGATTTTTATAAACTTATTCACCAGATGCAGAATTCCAAAAGGAAAATTTCAGGTTCCTCTATCATGTAATTATAGCAGAGAATTAGCTCTGCTATAGTTAAGGTTATGGTATGTCGCTGATGTTCAAAGGATCACAGTTTTGCAGAACATGTCCTATAACGGCAATGATAGATTAGTTTTTTGGTACCTAGACTGTATGCTGTATAGCAGAACTTTCAAAGGTAATTGTGTATCTGAATGCTCTTTTATTACTAAGCTATACAATGGCATTAAACGAGAAGAGAGAAATTTCTTATCTTAGCCTTCTGAATACTACATACATACAGCGTATCCTGTTAAAGTGTTAATTTGTTTATTGAAATGGAAAACAAGCTTGTACCTTTCTTTGGTGCTTTATGATATCTGAAGTCATAAGAGATGGTTTGTTTGTTTTGTTTCTTTGTTTCTTTGTTGGTTTGGTTTTTGCCTTTTTTTTTAACATTGAAAATTTCAGGTTTTGTCTATCCTATAATGACTAGATTGCATTTTTAGTTCGTAACTTGGCTATGCCCCCTTGTATGCAAGAAATGGGAGGGGGGAGTTCACGGTATCTCTTAATTCACATCAGTTACTCTATTTTGGAGAAGTGTGCACTGCAATTTTTCCTGCTTAAATCTTATGATGTTTGCAAGCAAGTGATCCAAAGTAGGCTTTTTATTATCCGAGCCCTAATGCTTTTGTGATGTAAGTACCAATATTTCATAGTAAAATCCTCCACTTACTCTTCTGTGGTTTCTCTTCCTGTACTGTATATTATTTTACCTCCCACTACCACTTATCCAATACTTTATTTTCCTCCTGCCTAAGATGTTTGTCCTTCTTTGTTGTTGATGATGATGGTGGTATTTGGCTTTAAAGTCAAACATTACTAATATTTTCCACAGTAACTTTTTTTGGTAATATTTGTATTACTATATGAATACTGAGATATTAGAAAAATGTGGTTTGGGATTGACTATAAAAATTTACAATTAAGTGCTGCCCATCATTGCTGCCTCTCAAATTGCTAAAGTCCCATTTACCCATGGAGTAATTGTTCCCTCTCAAAGTCGATGGGAAGCAGTGTTCACTATTTGTCCCCCACAATCTCTCTCCTCCTGCTGTGTCATAAAACCCTATCACTTCTTCTGCCCATGTTTCTTCTGTCCTCATTGTCTCCTTCCTCTTTTCACTCCAAAAACCTCTCATTCTATCCTCCCTTCTGCCCAGTTTCTTCATTCTTGTTCGCCTAGTCTTTCTTTCTTTCTTCCAGTCTCTGTCTGTACCTTCTCAGCCTCTCAAAATCCCACTTTTGTCTCTGACATCCTGTTCTTTTCCATCTCTGCCCCACAAGGTAGCTCTTTCCTCTTCTTTGCTCTTCCTATCCCAGAGCTCCTTTTCATCACTCCAGCTGCTTCTGCTTTCACTCCTTTTTTATTTAGAATCATAGATTTCCATCTCCTTATCCAAGTCCCTTATCTCCCAGCTCCCATTCCCCAATGTATCACTAGCTTCTTGCTCCCTTCCCTTTCTCATCTCTAAAGTTGTACCTGTTCAGGTTAAAAGTGGGGGAGGAGGGCATTCCCTCTGTAAATACACCTGTGCTGTCAATAGAAATTTAAGTGGAGGGAAGACAGTGGGTGTTAGGTACCTATATGGGAGAGGCCAAAGGGGGAGGAGTTTGAGTATCAAAATGGTGGGAGGATAGACTCATATTCAAATGGTGACCCTGGGAGTCAATCTTAGAAGGAACTTTGTTTGCCAGAACTTTGCCTGTGGAGATGTAGGAGCCCCACAGGTTGCAAAAAACTAGATTGAACAAAACAGTAGAAAATGGTACTGTAGAGAGCAGATCATCACTGGCCCCATGGAGTGGATCACTTAATAGGTCTCTAACTTCTGAGAAACTCTAGGATTGGCTAAGAAATTGCAGAATCAGAGGGAATGTCTACAAGTTAGGGTTGGTACAAGCTTTGGATCAGTATTTATGTTCTTCAATGCTTATCAGCAAACCTGTTGACATTTATCAATCACTAATATGTACCAAACATTTATCAATCACTAATATGTACCATTTATTCAATCAAAATGGCCTCATCTGTGTAAACTAAGATGTGTATATATGAGCCAGACTCTTATTGAGTCTCCTGATGGTATAATTTGGTCCATGTAATTGTAACCAATGTTTTTAATTTGCTTTATTTACATCTGTCTCCTGGACTGATAGCTGATTTTCCAAGTGACTGTGTGGTGTACATTTTAAAATGCTGCTCTAGAACCATCAAATATAAGACTTTATAATGGAAATGCCAATACCTAACTGTTGCCAACACTAGCTTTTCCATACTTAACATTTGATTGAGAGAAAATGTTTCTTGTTTTTTTTCCCTTTTATATATACTGTCAATTTTGACTTAGAACATAAGCCAATTAATTTGGCTAATCAGTACCAATGAGATTTTCATTTCCCAGATTGCTGAAAAGAAAATTTGGAGTCTGTCAGCTTTCAAAATAAGGAAATTGGACGCTTTTCAAGCTATTTTGTGAAATCTGCCAAACAAATAGAATTGGCAAACCATAAAAAGAGAGGTCACTTCTTTTTGTTTTAGGTTAAAAAAGGACCTAATTGTTGCTGCCTTCCAAATCTAGAATACAGACTTGTGAATTTAGGATTTTCTTAATAAGAGAAATAATGGAGAAATCTCCCAATTAAATAAAAGAGATAACAGGGTTGTCTTAGGCCTGGTCTACACTAGGCGTTTATGTCGAATTTAGCGCCGTTACATCGAATTAACCCTGCACCCGTCCACACCACGAAGCTATTTAGTTCAACATAGAGCTCTCTTAAATTCGACTTCTGTACTCCTCCCCAACGAGAGGAGTAGCGCTAAATTCGAAATGGCCATATCGAATTAGGCTAGGTGTGGATAGAAATCGATGCTAATAGCTCCGGGAGCTATCCCACAGTGCACCACTCTGTTGACGCTCTGGACAGCAGTACGAGCTCGGATGCTCTGACCAGCCACACAGGAAAAGCCCCGGGAAAATTTGAATTCCCTTTCCTGTCTGGGCAGTTTGAATCTCATTTCCTGTTTGGACATCGTGGCGAGCTCAGCAGCACTGGCAACGATGCAGAGCTCTCCAGCAGAGATGGCCGTGCAATCGCAGACTAGAAAGAGGGCCCCAGCATGGACTGATCGGGAAGTCTTGGATCTCATCGCTGTGTGGGGCGATGAGTCCGTGCTTTCCGAGCTGCGCTCCAAAAGACGGAATGCAAAGATCTATGAGAAGATCTCTAAAGCCATGGCAGAGAGAGGATACAGCCGGGATGCAACGCAGTGCCCCTTGAAAATCAAGGAGCTGAGACAAGGCTACCAAAAAACCAAAGAGGCAAATGGACGCTCCGGATCCCAGCCCCACACATCCCGTTTCTACGAGGCACTGCATTCCATCCTGGGTGCGGCCGCCACCACTACCCCACCCGTGACCGTGGACTCTGAGGATGAGATATTGTCCGCGGCCGGTTCCTCGGACATGTTAGCGGACGGGGAAGATGAGGAAGGAGATGAGGAGGACGAGGCAGTCGACAGCGCTTGCACCGCTGATTTCCCCGACAGCCAGGAGCTCTTCATCACCCTTACCGAGATCCCCTACCAACCGTCCCCAGCCGTTACCCCGGACACAGAATCAGAGGAAGGATCAAGCAGTAAGTGCTTTAAACATCTAAACATTTATTTTTAACAGAACTGGAATATTTATAATATTAACAATGGGTTTCTCATGATTTCTTTGCCTTAGGCGCTTAACTACTTAGTCCCAACTATTTAAAAAAAATCTAACAATGTCCGGTTTTTCATGATTCTGCTGCCCAAGACGCTCCACTCTTTAGTCCCTGCCAGTGCATCTACACCAAAATCCGGTCTATATGTCCGGGGATAGAGATGAAATCCTCATGGGAGATCTCAACGTAGCTCTCCTGGAGGTAATGTTCAAGCCTGTTCATCAGGTTCCTGGGGTGAGCGATCTTATTGGGTCCTCCATGGTACGAAACGTTTCCGCGCCAGGAGACAATCAAGTACTCAGGGATCATTGCCCTGCAGAGCATGGCGGCATACGGCCCTGGTTTTTGCAGGCTTTCCCTAAGCATCCGTTCCTTCTCGCTGTCCAAGATCCTCATCAGGGTGATGTCGCTCATGATGCCCTGCTTTGAATTAGGTAGGGGAATGTTAGTATTGGGACTGCTTTACAGCCACGCGGTGGAGGCGGGAGAGGGGCAGCATACAGGGATCTTTCCCCGGGACAGCCGCGAGGGGGTGGGACAGGGGCAGAGTTCATGCTTGCCTGATTGCTGGCAGCAGAGACTGGCATTGCTTTCAATGTGAAAGGAGGCCAGTGCTACTATTAAAGTTTTAAGCAGCCACAAGTCTACGGCTTACCATGTTTGCCCGCTACACAAATTCCGGTGTCCTGCCCCGCTTCTCAGATCGCCACTGCAAGACCACAGGCACTGAAGGCGAGGGCCGAAAATTCGACCTTGTCCTGACTATGTTCTTTGTTCACAACTACATTTATCTTTCTGAGGAATTTACTCCCTTTTTCCAATTCCCACAGCCACATCTGCGACTGTCTCCCAACCCAGCGTGGCATCACAGTCCCAGAGGCTAGCGCAGATTAGGTGGAGGAAGAAGAAGATGCGGGAGGACATGTTCTCAGAACTAATGTGCTGCTCCCGAGCCCAGGCAGCCCAGCAGACACAGTGGAGGGAGAACTTGTCCCAAATGCACAGAGTAAACATGGAACGGGAGGAGAGGTGGCGTCAGGAAGACCAGCAGGCGACTCAAACGCTGCTTGGACTGATGAGGGAGCAAACGGACACGCTCAGTCGCCTTGTGGATGTTCTGCAGGACCGGAGGCAGGAGGAGAGAGCCCCGCTGCAGTGCATCTGTAACCACCCTCCCCCGCCACCAAGTCCCATACTCCCCTCACCCAAAGTCCAAAGAAGGAGGGGCGGCAGGGGCCGTGAAAAGTTTCACTCCACCCCTGCAGAGTGCTGTAGCACTAGAAGGTTCTCATTCCCCAAACTTTGAAAAGTCCTTTCCTACCCACCTCACACAAGCCCCCGTCCAAGTTCCAACCCCCCTGTTTCATGTGTTGTTACTAATAAAATATACGTTTCTGTTAATTACTGTTTCCATCATTTTCTTTTGGAGGAGAGTCTGTGTGAAGGGGGGGAAGGTGGTTGGTAATTGGACAGTATAGTCACCTTTAGCAGGGTACAGAGGCGGGGGCAGGTCCAGCAGCAGGGCACATACACAGTGCAGTTACTAGTTACCCTGGTCAGTCTGGGAGGTGGTTTTCATGTTCTGTGGGGGGAGAGGGGGTTTGCTCTGTGACTTTGTGGCGGGGGAGGGCAGTTACAGATCTTATGCAGCGGTCCTTATCTTGAATCACAGAGCCACACAGCAGGGGATCTGTAACCCTCCTCCCCCTGCCAGAAAGTCACATAGTCGACACATACACGCAGTCCCGCCCAGGACGGCTGGCAGGCTCCGTTGAAACAACCAGTCCACCACTGCGGAGCCTGTCATTCCAGGAGTTTAGAGGCATCATTTGCATCACTACACTACACCCGCCCCCCACCACAGTCTGCGTCCCAGGTTTAAAGCATTCCCGCGAAAACAGTAATAAAGACAATGGTGTTCATTAAGAAAATAGAACTGATTTTATTTTTTGGGAAGTGGGTGAAGGGGGTATGTAGGATAGTCAACATAAACTGGGTAAAGAAACGGGGGCAGGTTCAGCTTCTGTGTCCACAAAGTTAACAGTCACTGGTTACCCTGCTCACTGTGGAACCTAGCTTTCAAAGCCTCCCGGATGCACAGCGCGTCCCGCTGGGCTCTTCTAATCGCCCGGCTGTCTGGCTGAGTGTAATCTGAAGCCAGGGTATTTGCCTCAACCTCCCACCCCGCCACAAAGGTCTCCCCCTTGCTCTCACAGAGATTGTGGAGCACACAGCAAGCTGCTATAACAATGGGGATATTGGTTTCGCTGAGATCACAGCGAGTCAGTAAGCTTCTCCATCTCCCCTTGAGACGGCCAAAAGCACACTCCACCACCATTCTGCACTTGCTCAGCCGGTAGTTGAACAGTTCTTTTTCTGTGTCCAGGGCGCCAGTATAGGGCTTCATGAGCCAGGGCATTAGTGGGTAGGCTGGGTCCCCGAGGATCACTGTAGGCATCTCCACATCCCCAAGACTTATTTTGTGGTCCGGGAAGTAAATACCTTCCTGCAGCCGTCTAAACAGACCAGAGTTCCTGAACACGCGAGCGTCATGAACCTTGCCCGGCCATCCGACGTTGATGTTGGTAAAATGTCCCCTATGGTCCACCAGTGCTTGCAGCACCATTGAAAAGTAGCCCTTTCTGTTAACGTACTGGCTGGCCTGGTGGGCCGGTCCCAGAATAGGGATGTGAGTTCCATCTATAGCCCCACCGCAGTTTGGGAATCCCATCCCGGCGAAGCCATCTATGATGGCCTGCGCGTTTCCCAGGGTCACTACCTTTGAGAGCAGTACCTCAACGATTGCGTTGGCTACTTGCATCACAACAACCCCCACGGTAGATTTGCCCACACCAAAGTGGTTCGCGACTGACCGGTAGCTGTCCGGCGTTGCAAGCTTCCAGAGGGCTATGGCCACTCGCTTCTGGACAGTCATGGCTGCTCGCATCCGGGTGTCATTGCGCTTCAGGGCAGGGGACAGCAACTCACAAAGTTCGAGGAAAGTCCCCTTCCGCATGCGAAAGTTTCGCAGCCACTGGGATTCATCCCAGACCTGCAGCACTATGCGGTCCCACCAGTCCGTGCTTGTTTCCCGGGCCCAGAATCGCCGTTCCACAATATCCACATGACCCATTGCCACCGATGTCCTCGGCGCTGGGTCTCGTGGTTTCTGACAGCTCTGTGCTACTCTCATACTTCAGGCCCTCACCGCGGTGCCGTAGCCTCCTCGTCTGATTTCTCTGTATCTGCCTCTGGGAAAGGTGGATGAGAAGCTGTGAGGCGTTGACAACGTCCACAACTGCAGCGATGGTCGCAGTGTGCTCCATGATCACAGTGCTGTGGCGTCCGCGCTGTCACTGACCAGAAAAGTGCGCGAACTGATTTCCCGCCGGCGCTTTCAGGGAGGGAGGGAGGGCGGTAGTGACGGACGGATGATGACAGTTACTCAAAAGCACCCTCGACACATTTTTTTACCCAGAAGGCATTGGCGGCTCGACCCAGAATTCCAATGGGCAGCGGGGACTGCGGGAACTGTGGGATAGCTGCCCACAGTGCACCGCTTCCAATGTCGACGCTTGCCCCGTTAGTGTGGACTCACAAAGTCGAATTACTGTCCTTAGTGTGGACACACACGTTCGACTTTGCACTATCGATTCCACATATTCGATTTAAGTGAAATCGAACTACCCTCGTAGTGTAGACATACCCTTAGACTCAATTAAAATCTCTTTTCTCAACTGCCATCTCTAATATTAGAAAACAATCTAAAGAGCTATGACAAAAGGGAATGTTGGGGAGGCGGAGCCTCATAGTGCAAACTACAACCATTCTCCTTCTCATTTTCCATCACTTTCCATGCTTCAGCGGCAACATTTTAACAGCTCTGTTAACTCCTGGGCTTGGAGCAGTTTGAATTCCCTGTCAGTTTGCTGGTACAGTGATCTGCATCTTATTTAGGCTCATTATTGCTTCATTTTTCTTTCTTAAAACTTTTATTAATTCCTCGTAATAAGGTTTGTAAGACAGACATTAAGAGCTTACAACACTAAATAAAAGAGAACATGGATTTCCATCCCAATAATGTCCATGTTTATGTAAATATGGATTTGAATGCATCTCGCTTAGATTGGTTTAACATGAGTCTCTCTCCTGATTTTTCCCCAATGTAACTGAGATTGGAATATTCTATTCAGAGAGTGGGAGAAACACCCTATTATATTCAAGAAACTCTGAAAGTTTGTGTTTCACAATAAATAAATAGCCAAAAAACAAGCAAACAAAAATATCCCAAACAAATGCAACAATTTGTATTAAAACTCTCATGTAACGGAGTTCTCTTTCAAGTTGTCATTGCTGGAGTCCAATATTCTTTCTCAATACTTCTGAATGATTTTTTAAAATACTCCAGATGTCTGACTTTATTAAAAATAATTATTAAAAAGATATGTTGATATAACTAAGGAAAAATAACTTTGCAGGATAAGGTAAACCAATATGGCTTCTATATTACATTCTCTCTCTCTTTTTTTTTTTTAATCTTAAGTAACACTTTAGTATTACTTAAGTATTAGGCAGTCGGATATCAGCTACAGGCCTAGGCATCCTGCGTGAAATTCCAGGGTTAAATCCTGTCCTCACTGAACTCAATGAGAGTTTGGCCATTAACTGCAGTGGGGCCAAGATTTTACCTTGGAAACTGATTAATTCTCTTTTCATAGTGATAAAACAGTAATTTACAGAGAGACTTTATAACAATTCTTTCCTTGACTGAATTTAAGGATACTAAGTAAACATACAAATTCACTTGATATATCCTTGGCATAGTACTTCCTGTGCGTGTTGCAATTTTTCTTTGTTGGAACATAAACTTGATCCTCTTTTTTCATTTTCTTACTAAGTTTCCATAAGAAGTTAAAAAGTTCCTTCAAAAAGGTTTTCATCCAGCCTCTTCAACAGTCAGCACCTTTTAGGTTACAAATTTGTTGGTGCATTTTTCTAGCCTTTATTTTTTCTGTGACGTGAAACCATTGTCCTGAACCAACACAGCAGACCAGGTTTTTAACATTTTCTTTCAGACAGTGGTTTCAGAGAGAGTTTTAACTGCTGCTTCAAACACAGTGAATTTTTCATTTCTTTCATCCAAAAGAGAGGCAACTATATCTATTTGGGCTTATCACTGAATCTCAAGAGCTGTAATTATCTGGAACAATGTTTGCTGAAGTGTTTCAAAAGCAGGAAAAAACCATACACATTATTAGTCCATCTTGGCCACCAAACTTTCTTGGAAGCCCACATGCAGTAGAGGAAATGGACATGGAGACTAGTGTGACAAAATTCCTCCTCTATCTTGGTGGGTCCTGTGCTTATTGGCGGATTTTCTTGCCGCAGAGATTCACCATGTGGGTTGGGGAACAGCCCAGAGACCTTCTCCTCTGGGAGAACCCCACAGTCCAGGTCAACTGGGAGGTTTGGGGGGAACCCGGGCCTGCCCTCTACTCCAGGTTCCAGCCCAGGGCCCTGTGGATTGCAGCTGTCTATAGTGCCTCCTGTAACAGCTGCATGACAGCTACAACTCCTTGGGCTACTTCCCCATGGCCTCCTCCAAACACCTTCCTTATTCTCACTACAGGACCTTCCTCCTGGTGTCTGATAATGCTTGTGTTCCTCAGTCCTCCAGCAGTACACCCTCTCACTCTCAGCTCCTTGCGCCTCTTGCTCCCAGCTCCTCACACTCGCACCACAAACTGAAGTGAGCTCCTTTTTAAAACCCAGGTGCCCTGATTAGCCTGCTTTAATTGATTCTAGAAGCTGCTTCTTAATTGGTTCCAGGTGTCCTAATTAGCCTGCCTGCCTTAACTGGTTCTAGCAGGTTCCTGATTACTCTAGTACAGCCCCTGCTCTGGTCACTCAGGGAACAGAAAACTACTCATCCAGTGACCAGTATATTTGCCCTCTACCAGACTCCTGGACCCCACTGGTCTGGGTCTGTCACACTACCTTGCGGTGAATTTCCCTTCCATTTGGAGTTTTCTGAAGAACACATTTATCCAGAGTTTCTCTTACGTAATAATGATTTGGAGCCATATTAACAATTTCTGCCTCATCTCAAAGGCCACAACAACTTAATTCAAGAGAGACCTGCCATAAAAAAAACTTAGAGCCAAATTCTCTGATGCCAAAAAATGGTGGTGCTTCACTGAAGTCTGTTGATGCCAGCAGAGAATTTGATCCTGTATCTGAGAATGCTCAGAGACAAAAGAAGATAAATCAGCAAAGGCCATATCTCAAAAGTGCTCAGTCCAAAAACTGTACAACTTGAAAGAGCGTAATCTGCAGACCAAATTGAGAAATAAAGGGAAGACCTTCTAGTCCAAAACTCATTGGGCAAATATGTTAACTTCTAGGGATGATGCAAGAAAAGTAAGAGTATAGAATAAGAGAGACATGCTTGTCTACTGCTGGCTATCAACAAACACTCAGCAGTGAAAAGCAAGCAGCATCCACCTTCTCTCCTTTCTTCTTTAAATGTTCCTTCCTAAACATCTTTAGTTTTGTTGTTGTTTTTTTCCACACAGCTTGGAAAAACAAAACAACACTTCAGTAAAACCTGTTGGGAGTGCTGTTGAATGTGAACACTAGGAATTTTGCAAGGTGTAAAGTATGCAATACTAAAGGAATTTGCTCACCATATTGTGAAATTGTTGTGCAGTCCATTTTTGCTGTACAGAGAAGCATATGTTAACTCATTTCCTGCAAAATGTGTACTTGATCCTGTGAGTTGTTGAGCATCTTCAACTCTCAGTAAACTAAAGCTGCACGCCACCCTGCAAGATCAGGAACTGAAATGTACCTTAGAATGATATTAGAGTTAGCTAATTAGGTGGTCAGAATTATGTATTCCAATTTTGAGGGAATCTGAGCAAGATGCACAAGTACATTTTGCGCCACCTGAAGTTATGATGTAGATGACACTGGGGTGTTGTGATATTTGAATTTTTATTGACAAAATCAGCTTAAGTTTACTAGAAGCCTCTTGGTTTGTTCCTTCATGATTGGAATGGCAAAAAACAGAGACAGAAGAGATGTGTGATTCATCACCATCATTAGTCATGCTCAGCCTTCAGTAGGACAAAGCCTGCTTTATGCCTTAGAGAAGACTCCTACTAAAGATCATTTTATTTCATCAGCCAATTGCTGCTATAGCCATTTCCTATCTCTCCTCCATTGAACCCATCAGACTGGTTCATGTGGTTTCACTTCTGCAGGATATGTGCTCGTATGAGGCTGAACATTGGGACTCTCTGCTTTATGTTTACTTCTTATAATTTCTGACAGCAACTAACTTTTGCTTACCCGTGTCACCTATATCTTTTGAATAATATTTGGTTAATGTCTATCCTACCATACCCAGGGCAAAGGGCAGTTCTATATGCTTTCATCTGGTGGCAAATCTAAATGCCTGTAGGGAATTACGTTGCACCATTATTTTTGATGGAATTTATAAGCTAATTATTAATTTCTTGTTCAAAATCACCATTTATAGAAAAACCTCAGCCAAAAACTGGCATTACTTTGCATCCTGTTTCCTAAGTAAATGTTTTGTTACAGATTTTTGATGAGCCTCGTTTTATATTTTGTCACTTCTTTGAGATTTTTGAAGAGCTTTTCTATATTTTTAGCTTGATTCTCAGGTTTAGATAACGACTTATAAAACACATGGCATTTCTATCTGTGTCTCAGCATAATGCATTTGAGATATTAACAAGATCATTGGAATAACCTCATTTGAACTTCTGTTTGTCTGTGATGACTTACTCAGCATGTGGGTACACTGTGTGTTATCATCATTCTGTTAAAACCAATTTATTTACTTATCCAGTATTCTTTCTCTGTATTTGTGACTTTTTTGTGCAGGATTATATATTGCTTATATGTAGCATAAATTTGTGTATTATTTTAGCTGGTGTAATTAAGCTTTGAGATTATGTTCTGCTTTTGTGTTGTGATCCCAGACAGTAACATGAGTTTAATAACCGCCCTGCACGTTAAAGCAGTGGGGTGTTTGGCTGGCTGGCCGAGTGAAGGGAACAGTGCTTTATGGCTGGGGGGGAAGGAGATGAAAATGGCTGCAAAAAGGGGCAGTGTGGTTGCTCACTCATCCCCTGGGAATGCAGAGTTTTAAAGGGGGCAGCTTGGTGCCTCAAGCCTTCCTTTTCACATGGACGAAGGCTGAAGGAGCACCCACCCTCCCTTTTAGGTGGTGAAATACAAGGTTTGGTCCACACCTGTTGTGGGCATTACACTAGCCGCCCCTTTTTTGGGGGGGGCTGAGAATGAATTTTTCCTTACCACCATATTGGCTTGGGTGAATTGCGGGTTTTTTGCCTTTGCCGTAGTGGGTTCAGGAAGGGCTCTGTTCATGCATGGCATGATGGGCAGTAGGCCATATGTTCCAACTCATTATTTAAGTGTAAGGTGGATATCCAGTGCAGGTACTACATAGGAAAGGTATACAGTGACCAGATAAATAGCTTGGAAAATGACTTAAAAAGAGGTGTTCATTAAAGGAATGAACAGGGGGTGGTTGGGGACTCCGATGATTGGTACAGCAGGGAGCCATCCCTGCATTCTTATATCCCACCTTAACCCTCCTACAAGGTTGGAGGGTGGATGGTAAGGTCCTGGCAATGGATTTGTTGGAGGGACATAGATGGAAAAAGAGCGGGAGCTGGTAATTATGGAATAAACATGGGGTTGCCTGCACAGTACACTGTTATCTGCCGGGTATTTCTGACATCTAATAATAAAGTTGTGGCCTGTCAAATGTCTCCTGTCCTTCCTTCGGCATAGCCAGACAATGTCCTGGATGTATACCAGTAGAAGTCTCGGGTTTTTAAGTACATTGTTGGGGACAGACTTCTTGAGAGACTGTTTCTAATAACCAAGTAATATTGTCTTACATGTCTTAAAACAATGATTTTCTTGTTGCCATTGTGAAGTGTGAATAAGAGTCCTATTAGAAATGATCATTGTGGACTGAGAGAAACTGTATTATGAGTTCACAAATCAATAGCTCATAGCTTAATGGTACACTGTAGTTGTTGCCATTGTGTCAAATGCTTTGCAGAAATCTGTGAATGTCAGATGGAGAAGAGGCCTCTGGTTTCTTTTTCTCTTGATAGTTTGGTAGTTTATGATGCATAGGTGTTATAATGTCAAGAATCCACTCTGAAAATTGTATTTGTTTTCTCAGTCAATTTTTCATCTTTCAAAAAAGTTTGTTGGTGATGACCTCAGAAAACTGTTTATACATCTCTATGTAAGAGTGAGGTCTGCAATTTTTGAAGCAATTTTCTTCTCTTGTTATGAAAGAATAACAGATGCATTATGTATGACATTCCCCTCATTCCAATGCAGCACATGAAGAATGCAACAACCTTCTTTGACGTATTGATCTTTGGGCACATTTCCTAATGTTACGTTTTCCTGGCATTTAACTTAGCTTCATTTTGCATCAAGACTTTGATTTAATATTGATGCAGAAGAACTGCTTTAGCATTTTTATTCCTCCTTATCAGAATTATCATCGGAATTTTGTGTTCTTTTCAAAATGGTAAATTAACATCATAATTTCTTTTCTTGTGGTCATTCCCCTACTGCTGTTTAATTATACTTCCCTTCTTAGTAAGTCTCTCTGTGCTCTAAACATTTATTATAGATGTAACCAGAAACCACTGTTCTTCTGATGAGGGCACAGAAGAGAATGAAGTCAGAGACACATTAATAGATATAAAGTGGTAGGCCACAACTTTATTAAATGTAATACTAAGGAAGAAGCTGACTCTCCCTCCTCCTCCTGGCATTAACTGGGTCCAGGGAATTGTTGTCTGTCTTTCTATTTGTCCCTCCTCCAAATCTCACCATATTCATACAGTAAAGTACAACCTGATTAATGGCTAAGCAAGTGGAAAGCTATGCTTGCTATTGCTGGCTAAGAATTGTACACACCCTATCATATTTGTTGCCCTGTCTTCCAAGCCCCGCCCCAGCCTGCGTATTCGGCTTATCCACCTGTGGTCTTTTCTTTTAGATTGTAAGCTCTTTAGGGCAGAGACTGATCATTTAATGGATGTACAGTGCTTAGCACTATGGGGATCAACCTGATTCTGGCCTTTAGTACTACCAGCATGTAAGTGTTCAATAATAATAACCAATGTTTTACATTTGGTTGTATTGTGGGTTTTTTTCTATACACTTCTATAGTTTTCATAGAGCAAATAATCTTTTTATTAAAGAATTTGCTTTTTTTATGTTTTCAAGTTCTATTTTAAAATGAGTTATTCTAATAAGGCATCTCAGGACCTGAAATGTTGTAATTTTTGCCTATATGTTAATAATCCTTGGTATTGTGCCTAGCAACATGCAGGTATAAATTGTTACACAATATTGTGTTTGCTTATTCCTTGAGTAAAACACAAAAAACCCTTATAATTGATTATACATAACAGTGATCAGTAATAGTAGTCAGTTAACTTGTACAATGTTTAAGTATTTGAGAAGATCATATCATGATATTTTTATTAGTTATCAGCATAGCAGTCATTAAAAGGAGATGCATATTGAATATATTATGCACTTCCACAATAAATTGTATGCAAGTTGTGCAGTCAGAAAAAGTGCAATGACTATTGTTTCATTGAAAATGTACAGTAATACAACGGTCATATACTCCTGCCACATTAAGCCAAAGAATATAGTAAAACCTATGGTAAATAACTTTAGGAATTCACCATTTAACAATAAATAACTTAGTGATTAAAAAAAATCCAAGATCTTGGATTTTAATTATAATAATGCTTTATACACATTATGTGGTGCTTATCTCTGTAATAGTCTGAGCACCAATAATAAATTATAATATCTTACAATGCCCTTCATCCAAGTATCTCAAAGAGGTTTTGCAAGCATTAATGAAACCTCTGATCACACCTGCGAGGTATAGTGAGTGAGTATTGTCATTATTTTATAGAGAGGTGAGCTGAAGCACAAAGATGTTAAGTGACTTGCTTATTGAACAGGAAGATGGTGGTGAAGTGGCAGAGATGAGGATAGAATGTAAGAGTGCTGCCTTTTAGTCTTCCATTCTAAAATCAACCATTCTCGAATAAAAATCAAACAAAACTTGGAAATATTTTGAAAAATACAGTTTCATAAAACAAAGCACTTGGAAAATTTCCACGTTTGGGTGCCAAAAGTTACACAGCCTATATTTGTGTGCATCTCTGCAGCATGATTAATATATGTAAGCACTTACTATAGGTACTTAACTTTATGCACCCACTTCAGAGAATTTTAGCTGAAGAGTAGGAATAGATTATTTAGCATTTATTTAGGACCTCATTGATTTTTTTTTTTAAAAAATAGTATTTGGATCAGGCTCTTAATCACTACTACATCTAGACATCTCCATGGTTTTGAGAGTATAATAATTTTTTATCCAGTTACTAATTTTGGAAACCCTAAAGTATACAAATGACATTATGCTATTGCACAGTAACAGTTCTCCCCATTATAGTCAGTGTAAGCATGCTTGTATATGAAGAAATATTTTCAATCTAACTAATGCTTGTCACATACAAGAAAAGCCTATAGGGGAAACTCTTCATCCACATGTATTCATATCTTTTTTCATATCAATACCTTTGTTTTTGTACATTTCTTTGCGTAGTGAATGAAAAATGACATTAAAATTGAGGATGCATGGGTGCTTTGTCTGTTCTTACATAGTCAAGAAAACTGGACATGCTTAGCCACTGAGCACTTGGAAACTAAACTATTGATGGTAATAATAGGAAAACAAAATGACATTATGTGGTTTGTAACATTATACAGTATCAGCTCTGATGGAGTTGAGGGAGGATGTGGGAAAGTAACTGCCAAGCAAATGTCACATAGCCCAATACTTATCTACTTATTTATTCTGCAATGCAGAATATCAAAATAATACCTCATCAGGGTTTTGAGAGGCTATATTAGTGTTTGTAAAGCACTTTGATGTCCTTGAATGAAGGTGGTTTTATATTTAAAACCACGAATATATGCCTGTCCCTCTTTGCAGGTTTTACAACATTTCCCCACAAAAAAGTTGCAGTTCACCAGTTACTCATTTTTGTCAATTTTCTGTTTTAATGCTAAGCGTGATAGTAATTCGTTAAAAGGATAGAGAAAATATAAAATTTATTTACAAAGAATTCAGTATTGAATGAACATTCTGTCTGTTTAACCACAAATTCTTATACCCTTACTTGTTTTGAATGATACCTTATTTAACAAGCATCTCCAAAGACACAATGGGACTACTTACCAAGTATGGTACTATGCGAGGTAAGAGATAGTATCAGAGTCTGGCCCATAATGTGGAAATGAAATGTACAGTATGGAAAATAGGTTATCCACTGGATACATGTAGCCACACATTTTGCCCAAACTTATTCTCCCTTGCAACATTTTATTTACATCATAGTTTTCTTGAGGAAAGCATGCCATTTGACCTGGGTTCTGCCAAATTGTATGTATGTAGATGTGGAGCTCTTGTGACATTGCTTAATTGCCATTATAATTGTGACTGCCAATATCCACACATTTTCTTTGTGACCAAATCCAGGTTTAACATTAGACCTCCTACGTAGTGCAGTCTTAGCAGTAGAATCATAGAAACATAGAATCATAGAATATCAGGGTTGGAAGGGACCTCAGGAGGTCATCTAGTCCAACCCCCTGCTCAAAGCAGGACCTAATCCCAACTAAATCATCCCAGCCAGGGCTTTGTACTATGCTGCAGACATGCATGTAATGGTTGAAACAGCAAGGGAACTCCACCATTCCAAGGGTAAATTAGGTCAAGTAAGTGAAATGGAGTGGGCACTTCAGGTTGGTTGACTCTGTGTCTTTCATCAGCCCAGAAGATCAAAACCTTTGAGACAAGTCCATTTCCATCTAGTGAAACCATAGAGGCTCTGTTTACAGAAAAACCAGGGCACTTCTGCTACTGTGGAGAAAGTTCTATGCATCATGTATTGTGGAGCTCTGCTCCATCAGGGCCTCCTGTGTGGCAGTGCACGTAGGCATGCAGGGCAGTCTAAGGTGTATTCAAGCCATATGCTGAGACCAGGATTTGTGCTTTAGTGAATGCAAGTCCTAACTGAGCAAAGCAGTTAAGTACATGTTTAGGTCTTTCCTTTTTTTAAAAAAAAGCACTGATGGCCTGACCCAACTCCCATTGACTTCAGTGGGTTTTAGGTCTGGATCTTAAATATGTGTTGAAGTCCCATGGACATCAATGGGACATAAGCACATATGTAATTTTAAATATGTATTTAAGTGCTTTGCTGAATTGGATCCTTAACCTCACCAGATGGGTCATCCATTGAAAGCCAGACAAGTGAGAGACTTGCTTGTCTGATAATTGGTTGTATTTTTTTTACATATTCTTGATTCAAGGTATTCTAGGAGCGTAGTTTGATACCATTTTTGAACAGCTGGAAAAAGCACTCTCCTTTGTGTGCAGATAGGTGACACCATTTTGCTTCAAAACTACAGGTCTTTGGAGGTGTAACAGAGTGTGCTGGTCAGAAGCTATCTCAGCTCCCAATCACTCTAATGCCCACCAGTATGTAGTAGTTGGGACCTATTTGAAAGACAGGCAGTTGACTGAAGGTGTCATTTAACTTGGTAGAGTTACAGATGAGGGGCTAATTGATGGTGAAGTAATCCCAGTAGATGGGATTATATAAACATATAGGGAGGAAGTGCTGGGGGAGAGCAGGGAGCCTGAAGGAAGGTAGAGGTAGGCAGGACTGGCTGCTGCTAGTATTGTTCTCTTCCAGAGAGGCAAGTGGGGAAGCTGGTTAAGAAATGTATATAACACTACAGGCTGTGACCTGCTGAAGGAATACAATAAAGCACAGTGGTAGTGAAGGAGACATGGAGTGGTTGTGGTCTGTGATTAAGACCTCAAAGGATTATCACGGGGACCTCACACCAATGGGTCTTTTAAAGGTATCAAATTCACAGGTGATGAATAAGAATACTTGTATGGAAAGTTCATGGTAAAATAACAAATTTAAATAAAAAGAAAAATTCAAACTGCGTCACATGAGTGATGGGTGCATGCTGAAAAGACGTCACACAGACAGAGGTCAATTTATAGACAATAAAAAGGACTCCGTTTTTTCCCATCAAGTATGTAGGCGCCTTATGGAGTAAAGAGAGCTACATATAAATGTATTTGCCAAAGCAGTGTGAGAAATTAGGGTGACCAGATGTCCCAGTTTTATAGGGACAGTCATGATATTTGGGGCTTTTTCATATATAGGCACCTGTTGTCCCCCACCCTCTGTCCTGATTTTTCACACTTTCTATCTGGTCACCCTATGTAAAATAGAAAGGAAAAACAAAGCTATAAAATATCAAAGTAACAATATCAAATGTGAAGTATGTGGGAAGATGCATTATACTTTTTATAAACATATATGTTTTATTTACTACAATCTGAAAATTCATTCATTCATTTGAATTATGACAATTTATTTTAAAAACGTAGGAAATGTTCTGTGCCATTTAGTTTTCTAAAGTCTTAGTTAGCACTTTTTAGTTGTTGGGGAACAAAGCTTGCTTGAAAGAAAAAATTGACAGTGTGATACTTGAGACAATTAACTCTGTAAGGTATAGTAGGAAGAGATCCATTTTCAAAGAATAAGAAGTGCTTGCAAACATACACACTGCAAATGTGCCTCATGGTGGTTCCTTATTACGCAAACACAGATTACATAAATTGCCTTCCTTTGCATTTCATGGGCTTTTGGTGCATAACATCAATTATTTCTTCTCCAGCAAATCAGTAACTTCCATTTCAGGGTACTCTGAATCACTCTTATTTTGCCATATGTTTTTTCTCCTGCTGCATTCAGAATGTTTGAAGGTTTTTCATTTTCAGCTATTCAGTGCTCTACGGTAATTGCTGCACTCAAAAGCAGATGTAAATGGAACATTCCATTCTAATTTTGTATAGAAGTTCTTTATTTGTGTTCACACAAAAAGGATTCAGTTCTTATCCAACTGTCAAGAGCTATGCCAATTCACTCCAGTTTGGTTCAAAGAAGTTCATACATTTTTTTTTATGGGGTTGAGTGCTTTCCACTGTGGGTATGCATGCATTCCAGGCACCCAGAGTTGGAGAATGTTGAAGGCAGTGTCAATTGATGCCCTGGCTCACCTCATGCCTCTGACTAAGAAGATAAAGGGCTGGACAGACTGATAGCCTCTCCCGTTCTTTCTCTCTACCTCATGGTCTGGGTCAGAACCTCCAGTGTCCAGAACTTTTTTTATTCTTTTATCTGTAAATATATATATTTATATCTATAGCTCTAAATAAGTTTTAGAAGATTTTTAAAGTTTAGAATTTTATCTTACAGTTTTAGTGTTTTATAGTTAGCCTTCCTGACCTGGGGAGCCCCTTCCAATACCCCATTTTGGGTACTGGACTATGCCCAGGACTCTGGGTTTCAAAATTTGTGCTTCTGGCCCATGCTCCTTCTAGGTCAATAACTAACATCAATGCTGCTTGTACTGCCTCGGGGAAACCCACATCATGGCAAGGGGCAGTATTTGCTGTTTGTTCCTCAGTTGTATCCGAAAAAGGCGGGAACTTCAATTTAGGAAGCACCTAATGGAAAAGGCCAGCAAGGAGTGCACCTCCTGCCCTGAGATCCAACTCAGGAGCAAGGGAGTCTACCCCCACAAATCTCTCAATGGAGTCTTGTTGGGCATCACTCTCATAAGCATGAGAGTAAATCCTCCTCCAAATCCACTTCAAAGAATTCAGATTTAGCCATGACTAAACCAAGCAAGTCTCTAAGATCAGCCCAAGAGAACTTAGGACATATGAAGTCTCAGGGGCATGATAAGTTTAGGGCTCTGTTAGCACTGGATCATGGTTCAGCAGCAACAGTGCCTTCGGTACCACCCAAGCACAAAGCCTAGGATCCGTTGGCACCAATGAAGAGTGACCATGAAGAGACTTGGCTACCCATGGTACCAACTCCATCTTGCACAAGAAAAGATCCATTCCCCGGTGTGCAGAAGTGGGCAGTCTATGGAATTGTTGCATCAGCAATCAAATGACCCTGTCATTAGTCTACTTTCCAGGGAATCAGAACATGTTAGAGAACTCTCTTAGCAGACACTTTGCTGTCTGCCACAAGTAGGAGTTGCATGATTCTGTGATGAACAATGTTTTTGTTCTACAGAGGATTCCAACCAGGGACATGTTCACAGCTCAAATGAACAGGAAGTGTGGCATGTACTGCTCCAGTGGAGCCCTAGGTTGACATTCACAGGACATTGGTCTACTTCTTTCATGGTCAGACCACCTGAACTATGCCTTCCTGCCACTACTACACCTATCCTGGGCTTTACAGAAGATTCTACGGGACAGGGAATGAGTCATCCTCATTGTCACCAACTGCCCCAAACAGTTTTGGTTTCCAAGCCTCTTACGCATGTTGTCTTGGGCACCAGTCATTATTCTGCCATTTTCTGATCTTCTGACCCAGGGAAATGGTAAGATCAAGCATCGCAGCCACGATCCGCTTCATCTCAGGGTGTGGTTTCAAGATGGACAATTGTGTTCTGGAGCTGTACAGAGCATCTTTACTAACAGTAGGAAGGTTTCAACTATAGAATGTTATTTAGCCAAGTGGAGACATTTTTCTGTTTGGGTTCATCCAAGACTTATATCCTCAGAAGCTGTGGATGATATTTTATTTTGGACTATATTATTTCCCTAATGACATCAGGTTTATCCATAAGCTCTTTACAGGTTCCGTTGGCAGCAATCAATGCATACCATCCACCATCACAGGGTTACTCAATCTTTACCCACCCATTGACTAACAGATTCTGGAAAAACCTAATCAGAACCTTTCTGCCAGTGAAAAATCCTACTCCTCAATGGGACTTAAATCTTGTTTTTTAGGTACTCACGAAGCCTCCCTTCCAACAATTAGCTTCTTGCTCTGTCTCTCCTATCCATGAAGGTTGCATTCCTGGTAGCCATCACCAAAGCCACAAGGTGAGCTTGGAGCACTGAAGATGGACCCTCCTTACTTTATATTTCATAGGGACAAAGTTTCATTACATTTACACCCTAAATTCACCTCCCACATAGTCTGAGTTTCACCTGAAACAGTCAATTCACTTACCTCTTTTCGTCCTAAAAATTCACACATCCTCAGAAGAAATGAGGCTTCCTTCCCTTGACATATGGTGAGCTTTGGCCTTTTACCTTCAGAGAACAAAACCAATCAGAAAGTCTCCCAGACTTTGTTGCCATAGCAGAAAGAGTTTGGGGTCGGACTATATTCTCTCAAAGTCTCTCAAAATCGATCTCTGACTGTATTTTTCTCTGCTATCTGCCTTCCTCCTCTTGGAGCAAGGGCTTACTCCACAAGAATGGAAGAAACATGTATGACATTGCTTCAAGAAGTACCTTTACTTGACTTGGGTTTCTTTAGTTTGGAAAAGAGAAGACTGAGAAGGGACATGATAGCAGTTTTCAGGTATGTAAAAGGGTGTCATAAGGAGGAGGGAGAAAACTTGTTCACCTTAGCCTCTAAGGATAGAACAAGAAGCAATGGGCTTAAACTGCAGCAAGGGAGGTCTAGGTTGGAAATTAGGAAAAAGTTCCTAACTGTCAGGGTGGTTAAACACTGGAATAAATTGCCTAGGGAGGTTGTGGAATCTCCATCTCTGGAGATATTTAAGAGTAGGTTAGATAAATGTCTATCAGGGATGGTCTAGACAATATTTGGTCCTGCCATGCGGGCAGGAGACTGGACTCGATGACCTCTTGAGGTCCCTTCCAGTCCTAGAATCTATGAATCTATGAATCCGTAAAACAGATATGTGGAGTTCCATCCATGCATTTGCGAGACATTATACTTTAGTTCAGGATTCCTCCATTGATGCAGCCTTTGGAATGGCAGCCCATCATATGGCTCTGCCATCTGCATCCTTTCACCCTCCTCCTACTTGAGTACTGCTTGTCAGTCATCCACAGTGGAATACACATAGAGACCATCACTTGAAGAAGAAGGACTTAGCTTTGTAACTGGAGGTTTTTCGAGATGTGTGGTCCCTATTTGTATTCCACTAGCCATCCTCCTTCCCCTCTGCTTTGGATCATCTTTTGGTTTACAGTGGAGAAGGAGCTGGAGAGGCAGTCACGAGGAGAGCAATGGCACATGTGCGGATTAAGGGGCACTGCTTTCAAAATTATCCAATTCCAGGCACGTGGAGCACATGCGTACTCACCGTGAAATACAGATAGGGACTCCAGTTACAAAGGTGAGTAACCTCTTCTTCCAGTAACTTATGCTCTGATTTGAAAAATGCACTGTGAACAACAGACTGATAAAGTTAATGGGTACCCAATGTAACAAGTTTTTCAAAAGCTTCTATGCTTCTGATGAGGTTCAACAAGGACAAGTGCAGAATCCTGCACTTAGGACGGAAGAATCCCATGCACTGTTACAGACTAGGGACCGAATGGCTAGGCAGCAGTTCTGCAGAAAAGGACGTAGGGGTTACAGTGGACGAGAAGCTGGATATGAGTCAACAGTGTGCCCTTGTTGCCAAGAAGGCCAACAACATTTTGGGCTGTATAAATAGGGACATTGCCAGCAGATTGAGGGATGTGATCATTCCCCTCTATTCAACATTCGACCTCATCTGGAGTACTGTGTCCAGTTTTGGGCCCCACACTACAAGAAGGAGGTGGAAAAATTGGAAAGAGTCCAGCGGAGGGCAAGAAAAATGATTAGGGGGCTGGAGCACATGACTTATGAGGAGAGGCTGAGGGAACTGGGATTATTTAGTCTGCAGAAGAAGAGAATGAGGGGGGATTTGATAGCTGCTTTCAACTACCTGAAAGGGGGTTTCAAAGACGATGGATCTAGACTGTTCTCAGTGGTAGCAGATGACAGAACAAGGAGTAATGGTCTCAAGTTGCAGTGGGGGAGGTTTAGGTTGGCTATTAGGAAAAACTTTTTCACTAGGAGGGTGTTGAAGCACTGGAATGGGTTACCTAGGGAGGTGGTGGAATCTCCGTCCTAAGAGGTTTTTAAGGTCAGGCTTGACAAAGCCCTGGCTGGGATGATTTAGTTGGGGATTGGCCCTGCTTTGAGCAGGGGGTTGGACTGACTAGATGACCTTCTGAGGTCCCTTCCAACCCTGATAGTCTATGATTCTATGTTTTATGGACACATGCAAATTTCAATCAAATACACCTAATTCATGGATGTAGTCGGAGCTTTTTTTGTGTTTTATGTCTGAATTCTTAACAAAGCTGATTGTGAATCCTTATCTGACCCTATCAGATCACAAATCTCTACAGAAGACTACTTCATGATAACTACACAAACAGAAAACATAATTATCTGTAATGAATCCCTTCTATGACTGATGTCCTAATTCCAGCTGGTTTCCAGACACAAATCAAACTGGGGGGTGTTTATTTCTACTGCTGCATATTAAACAAGATATATTGTTCAAAGAAAAGCAGGAAAAACACTAAAGGAAGAACTACTATTTGAAAATGTATCTATTTCTTGGCTGCTGTAAAACCACTGTATTTGACTATATAGTATATATGGTATTAATACAGACTCAAGCTTGAAATGTGTTAGAAACTGACAGACACTTCACCACATGAATTTTTCAAAAAAAGGTGCAAATCATCCAAATAATCTTTGAATTAATGTAAACAATTATATTAAGAAATACAAAAAATATCAGTCCTGCAGAGATCAATTAATTTTTAAACATATTGACTTCAAGGTCAATGTCAATGTTTCTTTTCAGCATAATAGAGAAAAAGGAGGATGAGGGAAAAAATCAAAGATTCCTTAGGTTTTTATCTCATTATCTGTTGTATTTTAGGAAGTTTTGTGTAGTGTGTAAAAAAGCAAGGAACTACACTGCAGAAAATGAGCTTTGGCATCAGAGGTAAGTGGAATCAGAGTGGTACGGCAAAGAGAAAAGTCATTTGATATGCCTCATTTCATATTAATAATTGATGGAAGCTGCATAGATTGATTTTTATTAACTCTTCTTTTTTGAATTTATGATGTATAATTCATGGTTTCAAAAATGTTTTTGGAGGGTCTTACCGTGTGCCATGAATGGGCTACCTTTGGAGTCAATTTTTTTTGTGAAGAGTAGAGGCACAAGCAGCTGCCTAATTTAAAACTCAAGTATAAAAAAGAGAAGAAGATAATCAGGAAATTCTTAAGTGTCAAAAAAAAGACACTCCCCTTTCCCACAATTTGAAAACAGACTAAAACACTGCAGGAAGCATCTAAGGGCTCTAAAATGACCTATAAATGTTTAACCATGTGAAATCACTTGATTTCATTTATATTTCTACATAGAACTTGAACGAATGTGAGTCAGTTATGGGTTAGACAGCCTAACAGCACATGACATGAGGCAATTGTTTTCTGGGGGGTACAGGGAAGTTTATATTGAACCCACCTATCTTGTTGAGTTTCTCAGCAGGCACTAATATTTATTTATTTATTTATTTATTTATTTATTTGTCCCTCTGCTATAAGGTTGATATTCATAGGAAAAACACAATTCCAAATGCTGCAAGAAGCTTGGTTGCTGCATCCTGATGAGATCAGACAATCACATAGTGTAAAATTGTTGCAAAGCTTTGGCTGTCAAGCAACAGACAGAGGAATTGATTGGGTCACCTTACATGTTTTCTCAAACCAATAGAGTTTCATTTTAAAAGTATGAGTCAGTGCATCCGTTAAGTGGTAGAGAATGAAAGAAAACATGATCTAAATTGAGAAATACTAGAACATACTTACCAGTGCTACATTGCTGTAAGTGTTTTACAGGAGTTAGTTAAGTTTCACAACAGCTCTGTACATTACAGAAGTGTTCATTATATTTACTGTAATGCCTTTATTAGGCTGCCCAAATACTACACAAAGGAGCCTATCAAATAAGCCCTGACTGAAACTGCACTACTGAAACCCTTCCGACAATGAGATTTACCAGAAATGTCACAAATTGAAATTTACTGAAATTTCTGTTTATATTTGGCCCTAGAATTTTTTCCAGGTAGGGCATGAATTGGGTGACTCTATTGTTTTGACTGGCTGATCAAAGCTATACATGGAATCAAATGTATGTATTGAAACAAGACTTCCTGACAGTGCAGCTGTATGCTTTTTTCTGATTTTTTTTTTCTTCAGATGCCTAAATTGCTTAGGTCAGGGATTGAGTCTTCCTTTGTTTTTACAGCATCAGTCACACTGTCAGCATTCAATCAACCATATCAAGTAATAAATATGTATCCCAACATTCAAACCAACAATTTAGAAAAAAAAGAAACATGAGCTTTAAAATGTGGCTACGTTTAAAAAAAAATCTGATCTATTCAAAATATTAACATTTGCATTTAGAATACAATTTATTAATCACAAAGCTAATGTACTGAATTCTCAGCCATGTCTGAGCTGTGCTTAGTACAGCTGAGGTACAGGACCAGGCAATGGGACAAAGATGGGTTTTAAGCAACTCCCTACTAAGTTTTTATTCACCTGCTTCCCACTTCAGCTCCTGGTGTGACATATGCTGCTCTAAGATGCCCTGCCTGGTAATGGGCTCCAAGAACTGTTCCTCCAGTCAGGGATCGTCTAACCATGATCGCACTCTGATCGTGCCCCCTTCTTCCCTAACAATCTCACTGTGCCAAAACAATGCAGAGAGGAGGGGCATAGAGTCAAAACAGGAAGGAAGGATGGCCTAGTAGACAGGGCACTGTACTGAGACTTAGGAGACCTGGATTCAATTCCCAGATCAGCCACAGACTTCCCGTGTGACCTCAGCCAAGTCACTTATTCTACTCTGTGCCTCCATAAAATGTGGGGTTAATACTTGCTTACCTCACTGGGGTATTGTGAGGAGAATATCCAGTGATAATTGTTAGGAACATAGATACAGCAATGATGGTGTCATAGAAGAATATAGATAACCCGTTCTATGTAATCTAGGTATTCCCCTACTTCAGAGAAATGTGCTTCTTCTGGTCTATTAAGCTGGGTTTCTGCCTGCATTGTACTTCTTGAGTGACATACAACAGGCTGGAGGAGAGGGTGGGGCCAGGAGCAAGCCCTCATGTACTTTCATGAAAAATGGATTGTTATGCACTACATCTCATGGGCTAAAAAGTATTATGTATAATCACAAAATTCCTTAGAGTGTTAATTATTTGAGAATTTCTTTGTGAATATTTCTCCTATCTGACTAGCTTGCAAACAGTTCATTCAGAATGAATACCTGTGTCCCCCAACAAATGGGGTGAAGTGCAGACTCCCGACAAAAATCTCAGGTTTGACTGTAACTAGTGCTGTGCACAACTATCTGCCCTGTTATTATATTCGTTATTATTCCTTTGTTCAAATCTATTTTCCTGTAACCTGATTGGCTGTAAAAAGCAGAAGTCACAAACCTGTTTGTAATGAGGTGATGAATTACATGAAGTTTAAGGATCGGAAGGGTTGAAAGCATGTTCTATTCTTGAATTTAAAAGGAATGTGATTTTTTCAGTGTTGAAAGGTAAGATTTGTTCTTGTGAGAAATAGATTTGTCACTCTTTTAGGGTTAGGTGAACTCTAAGGAATTTGGGTTTAGAGGTTGACAAGTTTAGCAAACTTTCAGAACTTGAACTCAGCTCATTTTCTTCTTCCTTCCTTGAAAAACACTGCAAATGGGATCCCAGATGAGATGGGCAATGTTCTTTCAGGCTGTCCCTGAGGAAGCAGATAGCTTTTTCCTCTTCCTTGCACTGCATACATGGACCGCGATTTGATTCACAGCTGCTCTATTCCAGTTTTTTTACCACTGTGGTTCCGCTTTAATCACAGATACAGGTCTATAGGAGTAATGCAGTGGTGAATCAGGCTTATGGTGATATAGAGAGCTGGAGTTTTCTTGAGTGGACGTAACACGTTACAACATGATATGGTGATGCATCATAATGCCACAATGCAAAAGTCAAAATGAAATGCAAAATGCTTGTCCCAGAGAATAAAGAATAAAGCAACCTCCCCCTCCACCCACCTCCAGAACAAACTCACAGTGGGCTTAATCCAAAAATCATCGAAGTTAATGACTACCATTGACTGGGCTTTGGATCGGATACAGTGTTCATTTAAGCATCTGATTTGTCTGAACTTGGATTTCCCCTAACATTATTCACGCAGTTCTCTCCAAAACCCTTCTGTTTTCTGCTCCTCTTCCTTTTCAAGTTTGGGGTTTTTTTTCCAATGCCTTTTACTCAGCAGAAAATCAATTTGTATTAAAGCCCGTGGATTAAGAGGCTAACTCTTAACCAGGGCCGGCTCTGGCTTTTTTGCCGCCCCAAGCAAAAAAAAACCTTGCGGCGCGGCCGGAGCCAGGGTGCAGGGGGACTCCCTGCGCTGGTGCCCCGGCTAGCGGGAGGAGAGAGAGAAGGGGGCGGCCAGGGCTTCAGTGGGGCGCTGTCAGCGGCCCCAACCGCCGAGACACCTGCCGGGAGGGCTCCGCGCCGCGGTCTGCTGGGAGGAAAGGACGCGGGCTGCCCTGCCGGGTTTGCTGCACGGCGCTCCCCTCCTCCTCCGCACCGCCACCCCCTACAGGGCGGCCGGAGCGGAACCAAAAAAAAAAAAAAAAAAGCAGCCGTGCCGCCCTAGGATTGTGCCGAATGCCGCCTCGTACAATCTGCTGCCCCAAGCACGAGCTTGCTCGGCTGGTGCCTGGAGCCGGCCCTGCTCTTAACCCTTGAGATATTAAATAGATTAATGTACTGGCTTCCAATGAAAACTATTATTTTTAATGTATACACTCTTAATCTTTCTCTGATATCAATTATTTCCTCATCCATATCTTTCAACATCTAAATGAACTGATAATCACCCAAAATTATCTAATATGTAGATCATCATAGTATCCACAGGTGCCCAGATCAGGATCGAGGTTACGTGCAATATACACGTAAAGGTAGACATCCACTTTTTTCTACAGGTTTTTAATCGCACAGAGGTTTTTCCATGCCTTCTGTTCAGTTATGATTTGGGAGAGAGCAGTTAATTGCACAAAAAGTAGCAATGTATTTGTGAAATAACTCACAGAGCTTTCACTTGTCAATTGCAAACCAATACAAATTGAATATCCCCGGAATGATGTTGAAACACAGTGACGCTCATTAGTGTTAATCCATCACTTTCCATAGTATTGTTTATATTTATATATATATATAAATATTCTGGCACATCTTTGACACTAAGCCTTTTTCTGGTTCATTGTGTAACTTCATTGTATTGTCTACAGATTATAGTGCGACTATTTGGAACAAACATAGTCTTCCTCTACTTTATATAGGGCTGAGCACTGAGGTCAAGGTTTTTGAAAGTGACTACGGAGTGGTTTTTGAGTGCTTCAGTTTTGAACTGTTCCATTCAAAATGCCTTTAATAGCACTTCATTTCTAGAAAAAGCTAATCATCTGCCCTCCAAAAATTAGGCTGCTTTGACGTTCATAGAATCATAGAATATCAGGGTTGGAAGGGACCTCAGGAGGTCATCTAGTCCAACCCCCTGCTCAAAGCAGGACCAATTCCCAACTAAATCATCCCAGCCAGGGCTTTGTCAAGCCTGACCTTAAAAACCTCTAAGGAAGGAGATTCCACCACCTCCCTAGGTAACCTATTCCAGTGCTTCACCACCCTCCTAGTGAAAAAGTTTTTCCTAATATCCAACCTAAACCTCCCCAACTGCAACTTGAGACCATTACTCCTTGTTCTGTCATCAGGTACCACTGAGAACAGTCTAGATCCATCCTCTTTGGAACCCCCTTTCAGGTAGTTGAAAGCAGCTATCAAATCCCCCCTCATTCTTCTCTTCTGCAGATTAAACAATCCCAGTTCCCTCAGCCTCTCCTCATAAGTCATGTGCTCCAGCCCCCTAATCATTTTTTTTTTTTGCCCTCCGCTGGACTCTTTCCAATTTTTCCACCTCCTCCTTGTAGTGTGGGGCCCAAAACTGGACAGAGTACTCCAAATGAGGCCTCACCAATGTCGAATAGAGGGGAACGATCACGTTCCTCGATCTGCTTGTATTTTCCCATTCCGCCATCCCTCTTGTTTTCCTACTTCTACAGTTTGGGTACGTTGCCATGCTTCTCCTACACTATTGGTTGTACTCCACCATCAATGATCAGTGCTCTTTTCCATTCCCTTCTGTCTGTAACAAATGAAGAGCTGAATAGCAGACAACTACACAGGCACCACATAATCTAAGGAATTCAAGATGAGGATTAAGAAATGAGCAGCTTGTTCACATAAAAGGAGGACTGACATTATTAGAGGAGCACCAAAGGGCCCAGCAGATTTAGGGACCAATTATGCTATGTGCTTTCAAAATGTATGCTGTTTACTGAGTTCATAGTAAGACAGTCCGTGCCACAAACAGTTTACAGTCCAAATAGACAACAAGTGGGAGGGGAAACAGAGCTACAGAGAGATTAAATGGTTTGCGCACAGTCACCCAGCAGGTTATCCGCACAGCCAGGAATTGTACCCAAGTGCTCATTCAGTGCCCTGTCCACTGGACCTTAGGGCCTCTCACAAGCAGAACCTCTCACAACCAGTTAACTGTTAAGATTTCGTTCTTCAAATTTTATGGTGAGTTGCAATTCATTGGGTTTAACTGGAAATAAAAGTTTACTAAAGGACCAAAAAAAGAACTATTAGCTGGAAGAATTAGCAGAAGAAATAGAAGGCTCAAAAGGAAAGGCCTGCTTATGATCCAATAAACATCTGAACTAAATTTCCATACCCATCTCTAGTCCTCACTTCTCTTCCCTTGCCCATATCCTCTTACTCTGGAAACCATTATGATTCCATAATCTTCACTTCAAATTCTTTAATATCTATGGAATGTAAAACCTTACTAGTGCTTTCAAAAATATTAGTTCCTGTGAAGTAGAGTGGACTTGAGCTTGAGTGTACTGAGGCTCAAGTCCACCTCAGCCACTATACTGCCTTGGCATCCAATTAACTGGCTCAATACAATTCTGTCTATAATTTGTATGACTATAATTTCCTTAAGAGATTGGTAACTATATATTTGAACACTTGTAATGTACCCAGATGACTAAAAAAAAACAACAACAAAAAACCCCACCTTTGAAAGAAGGTTGCATATGTATTTGGGGATTTATTTTTGTCTGAAAGAGGTAGGATAAAAAGAGAAATAATGCTTTGAAATAGAAAAATAAAGCATTAGTACTGAGATCAGAGCAAGGAACGAACAAAAACCAGAAGAAAACAAAATGTTCCAGATCATCACAGTGACATTAAAGAAACTAAGTGTATTTTAATTTCTGTAAACTGCATTAAAACTGAGTTAGCTGAAATTTCTCAAAATAACATTCTGCAATAGCTGATGCTTCCTTTGATTTCTTCAATTTTCTTGTTTTAAAATAGCTTCTATTGACACCTTTGGATTTTAATTTGTATATTTAAAAAAATGTTTCTTTGACAGACGAAACCTCTGAGCTTTTCAAAGTCAGAAGCCAATGTGAGAGGAAAAAATGTTTTTTCTCTCCAGAGTCTGCAGTATCATTGCATGGTACCCTTGTAAATGGAACAAATGTATCTGTAGTTCCTTCATAAAGAACTCGGAATTGTGCAGAGACATTTCCTATACCATAGTCATTCTTTTTTTATTGTACTCAGTAGAGATGGCTTCAGGGGCAAAATTCAGGTCCAGGTTTAAGTTTGACAAAAGTGTTCAAATCTAAGGTTATACTTTGGATTATTAGTATTACTGATCATGTTTTTTACAGTAGTGCCTAAGGATAAACCGAGAATGGGGCTCCATTGTGCTAGGTACTGTACAAATGTAGTCATAGGTAGTCTGTGCCCCAAAGTGCAATAGACAAAACTGACATAAGGTAGGGGAAAGGGATCGATCTTTGCTATGTTCATCAAATAGTTAAATCAGTTAATAATGTTTTGGACTGTGTGACTAGCACTAATTTTAGCTACCTTTTGTTTTTCAATTTAATTATTTATCAAAAATAACATTTATCATGTGACGTATATCCTTTTCTAATATTCAACCCGTTGTTTCAGTGACCATGAAGAAGATCTGAAGAGGCTGCTGTGTTTGCTTTCATAGCTTGTAATTTCATGTCCATTTTCATGTGCCATTTTCTCTGTATATTGCATATAGCCTCTGTTACTACTAAGATTTTTTTGAATATCCTTATGGAATGCTATGTTAACTTTTTCTGCACACTTTTGCAGTACACTTTTTTGCCTTTTGTATACAAATGCAAGTTGTACAATATGGCTTTAGGGAACAAGTAATCTGTAATGTATTTCTAGTAGCAATTTAGAGTTTCTTTCCAAGGTGTCATACCCATACGTAACACACATTTTCCTTAACTCCTCCCGCAATTCCATACACCACAGCCTCATTTATGCAGATCATCTACATAACATCATTTTTCAGTTGCAGTTTGGAATGAGATCGTCCCAAGTAGGAGGTTTTGGGTAGGCTTCAAGCTTTTAAGACTTGATTTGTACTAAACTGCTACACTTTTTCTCACTTTGCAGTGCCCAGACCACAGAAACATATGGCCTAAATTGTTATAACATGGATTTATAGTAGTTATGTTAAGATGAGTTGTCTGGAATATTCATTTAATGTTTTTGCCAAGATTTTTTTTTCTAGATGAGGGTTTTAAAAGTCTCTCTCTCTCTCCTCTCTCTCGATAACTATGTCTAAAGAGAACATCGTTGCAAAATAGCCAATAAAATACAATAATAAGCATTTATCTAGGGTTTAATTGTCTCTCTCCAAGACATAGTTCTCTACGGGTGAGGGAAGGGGTAGAGCAGAACTGTGTTACTCCAGGGAAGCCTTGGAAAGCATGCTTTCTCAAGGAGGCACCATGTCTTCCTGTGCTGCCAGGGGTGTATTGAGCTCCCACTGTTACCCTCTTCATGAGTGACTGGTCATCTGAAAAGTTTGGCATTTCCCTATCCCTTTCTGTGTGCTGCAGGAGTGGGAAGGAGTATCTTGTGCACAGTTACGGTGACTGGTGGGAAGAGGTCAGTCACATTCACCTGTGTAACAACTAGGCACAATTTGACTCATTATGTTTTACATTTTCACATTGTACAAACTTGAATGATTACAACAGCTTTAGGATGAGTATGTAAAAAGTATTATTATGTATAAGCTAACTTGATGGAGTTCAGGCTCAATCTGTTTTGGGGGTTGCAAGGCCACCTTGAAGTACCCCATCTCAAATTATTATCCTAATCCTATTTAATTATGCCCATTTTATTGATTAGGGAAACAGAGACAGAAAGATTGAGGTCCTAATTGCGCACGTGTGGAATAGTTGCAATTGCCTGTGCAATCAGTCAATAGGAGCTGCAAGGAATCACTTAAGCCCCAATTTTCATTTTCAAAACTGATTTAGGTACTTAGGAATTTAAATCATTTTTGAAGCTGAGATGTAGGCTCCTAAATCAGTTAGGCATTGCAGCAATGAATGGAGTAATGCCTAAATACCTTTAAAATCTGCCCGTGAGTGACTTGCTCAAGGCTGCACAACAGTTTCTTGCTGGAATTAAGGTTAGAATTTGGGAGTTCCTTGGTTCAAAACCCCATGCTCAATCCACTAAACAAGGCGTCCTCTCAGTCTAAGTTATTTCTGGAAAATAAACCACAGAGGTTGGGGGTAGAGGATGCTAATGGAGGAAAAATGTGTGGATAAAGGAAAGCAAAAGTAGAAATGTTGCTAAAATAGCTGGAAGCTTGTTATCCTTTTGTTTGTGTGGTTTAAAAAAAAAAAAAAAAAACCACGCGCAACACAACTTAATTTGTATGTATGAAGAGGTTAGGAACACACACGTTCCCACAAAGACACAGTTCATATTTCAGCCCTTTGGAATTGCTTTTCTGAGAATGTGATAATTTATTTTGTTTTGTCTGGAGGCAAAGAAAGGTGCTGTCTGTAGCAGGTAATCCAGTAGAAGCATGATCATCAGAGTATTGCTTATGTTGATTCCTGCTGAGAAATTACAGAGAAAACAGGCTCAGGACTTGTCTAACTGAGCTTTGCTGTTGGAATACATTTAGATGGGAGTGTGGATCTCATAAGGTGTAATCAGTTTGCCTTCTGGTGTCATGGTTATGTTTGCAGCAGGATTATAGCTTTGCTATTGCTGTATCTCTGTTAAGTAAGAGTTATAGAAAGGCTTTAAATGTAATTTGAAAGGACATGGAAGACTCTTGGGGTAAAATCTGTTTTCAGTGGCTCAGTCACTTTTTTGAGAAGCATAGTCGAGTGGATTCTACTCTTTAAACTTAAATTTCAAATGTTCATTTAAAAGAAATATAGAAATACACATTAACATGTAAAATATAGTGTACAATAGTGTCAGCACTTGAAATTATTCTAATGGCAAAAAAACAGGACAGCTTTTCTAATCTACATTACATTCATACAGGGTGAAATTCATGCCACTACAAGGAGCCTTCAAAGAAACCTTCTGAACCAGTTCATCCCCTCATAAGACTTAAATGGCACACCACGCCTTGTATGGATCCTAGGAAGTGGAATATAGATTTTAAGACAATACGCTGTATTGATTTCCTGATACAAAAATGAGTAGGAGTAAGGATCAATATAAACATATAAGCTAAAATAGATAAACAGATCTGATAGCAAAAACTCTCTCTCTTTTTTTGGTCAAAACTAGAAATCTTTTAACCAGCTAATAGTAATGCACTATTGAGACCTCCCCCCACCCACCCAAAATATCAACTGTTTTTTCTGAATTGCTTTTCTGAAATATGAAATCCATATTGTAGAGTTTGTTTTTGCCTAAAATAAAACTCTTAATTTGTAAAAGGTAAAGCCATTTCAATTCTATTCTGTTTGTACTGTGCATATTACAAAGTTTCATGTGTTTAAAACAATTTAAACCTGTATTTCTTACATGAATTTTGACTTATAGTTATTTAGGCCTTTATGTAATAAGGTGGTCAGTGTCTCATAGGAAGCATCCATCTCATGTAGCTGCATTGCTGTAGTGATTTGGTATTTTTTAGTCAGTATTAAGTAAATTTTTGTGTGTGTAACAATGAATTTGGAAGTGTCTTTAGGAATGTGTGACCCAAGATTTTCAACAGTGACCAGCGATGTTGGTTGACTCCGTTTTGGAGATCCTAATTTCAGACAACATTTTCAGAAGGTGCTGAGCTCCTAACCCTGGAAAAGTAGGCCCCTTAAATGTGAATTAAATTGGGCACATGCAAATGTAGGTATCCAAAATCTCTAGTCACTTTTGAAAATCTTAGTTATAATTTATAGTTCTTCATTTTAGCTTTCGTATATGTTGTGCAAATAGGTGGAGAGCATCCATTTTAAAAAAAAACCTCATTCTTCTTTGTTGTATAAGAGTTTACAAGGCACAATCTGCCCATCCCAGATCTTTACTTTGGCAAACTTCCATTGAAATCCAATGAGAGTTTTTTGCCTGAGTAAGAAGTCAGTCAGTAATTCAACATCTGGTCCTGTGTGCACATTAATGAAAATGAATGGATTAATGTTTGTCTCTGTTCAACATTTCCTTTACCAATACTTTAAAAATATCCTTGTAGTCAATTGAGCCAGAAACAGTCTGATAATGTATACTGAAATGCCATAGTATTGTACTAAATACTCCCATTTATTCCCCTTAATAAATTAAATGTCTCCTCCCAAATACCAACCTTTGGAAGATGTTTTGTAGGCGCTCTATATCGATCCTATACAGTGAGTGAACTTCCCAGTCAATGTTGGTCATAAGTCTGCCTCTCAACTGCCGCTAGAGTATCTCTCTGAATAAACTTCCTTTTGATGCAGTCATTTTTATGTTAACTAATCTCTCATGCATTTCATGTTTCAGTAAATCTGCATGCTAGTTTCAGAGCCCATCACATTTTGGTGTATTTCTAATTTGTATTCCAACTGGTGAGGTCATGGGAGCGGGTTGCAGTGTGTGGAGAAAGAGAGGAGGAAATCAATAAACATCACAGGCTTTGCTTAAATAAATGACTGATTGTTAATTAGTCCTGTAAATACTTCTGGTTTTAACAAAATACTGGACTTCATTAAGGTCACACAAGTGTAAATGAGGGCAGAACTTGTCCCAATAACAATAACTTCCGGAATGGCTTTCAAAGGGCAATAGAGGGTTCATCATGATTGCTTGATGAATGTTTATGGGAAGGAATAAAGAAATCTATGTCATGTCCACCTGTGTACTATATGTACTTTCTTAGCTAGTTCATTTTCTAATCTCACTGGTTTCCCTTTTGCCATCAGTAGCAGATTTTCAGGGCCTTGAAGGTCAGTTTCACATTTGGAACAAAGGGCACATAGGCAATTCCCTCTGGAAGAAACCTTGAATTAGGCATTTCTGCCCTGTCTCAGAGAAGCAGCTCTCTTGCCTCTGTCCAGGGATCCTACACAAACCCACAGTCAAATACAGGACTGCCTCCAATCACCAGTACTATCACATTTGATTTGATTTCTGCTTGATAAGCAGCCTAGATCTGCTCCAGTCTGTACATCACAAAGTAACTTCAGCTGAATTCCCAACCTGCAAATAACAGTAATGACTCCCTGTCTGTGGCAGTTGTATCAATGGCAATCCCTTACAATATGTGTATGTATTTGTATTTATGTGTATTTGCATGTTATGAGTTTGCACTGCCACATGTTGTTTTCACACACACACAATTTTCTCTTTAACTGCTGGTGTAGATCATATAATCTGCACTAGACTGAGCCTTAGGCTCAGCCTTGTGCAAGGGGTGAGTGCAGTTGTGCCAGCCCAGGAGAAGCTTCTGGAAGAAATTGTGACTTCCCCTGCTCCCCTTTTTGCTTCAGCATGGAGGGAATAGATACTTAAGCACTTTTTGGGCAGCTGCCTATTCTCTCCCACCTCTTGCTTAACTAGTTTAATTGGCTGGATCATATAAGTATAGCTCCATCGCTCCACCTACTCCTTTGGAAGATGTCAGTTAGGGTTGCCAGGCATCCGGTTTTTGACCAGAATGCCTGGTCCAAAAGGGACACTGGTGGCTCTAGTTAGCACACCTGACCAGGCCACTAAAAGTCCAGTCAGCGGCACAGCAGGGCTAATGCACACTCCCTGCCTGCCCTGGCTCCAGGTGGCTCCTGGAAATGGCTGTCATGTCCGGCTTCTAGGCACAGGGGCAGATAGGGAGGCTCTGTGAGCTGCCCATGCCCCGAGGACTGGCTCCGCAGCTCCCATTGGCCAGGAACTGTGGCCAATGGGAGCTGTGGAGGCAGCACCTGCAGACGGGGGCAGTGTGCGGAGCTGCCTGGCCACATCTCCGCCTAAGAGCTGGACATGCCAGCCACTTCCAGGAGCTGCCTGAGGTAAGTGATGCCCAGCTGGAGTCTGCACCCCAAACTCCCTTCCCCACCTCAACCCACTGCCCCAGGTGGGAAACCCCCCCCCACACCCAAACTCTCTCCCAGAGCCTGCACCCAATCTCTTGCCCCAGCCTTGAGCCCCATCCCGCACTCCAAACCCCTCATCCCCAGTCTGAAGCCCCCGCTGGACCCCCTCCTGCACTCCAAACCCCTCATCCCCAGCCAGAAGACCCTGCCTACACACCTCCTGCACCCCAAACCCCACATCCTTGGCTCCACCCCAGAGCCCACACCCCCAGCCAGACCCCTCATCCCCCCAACCCCTGCCGCAGCCTGAAGTCCCTTCCTGCACCCAAACTTCTTCCCAGAGCTCACACCCCCTTCTGCGCCCGGAACCCCTCCTTCACCCAGAACTCCTCATTTTTGGCCCCTCCTGGAAGCTCACATCCCTAGCCAGAGCCTTAACCCCTTCCTGCACCCCAAGCCCTTGCCCTAGCCCAGTGACAGTGAGTGAGGGAGAGTGAGCGACAGAGGGAGGTGAGTGGGGGTGGGGCTTTGAAGCAGGGGCGGGGCAGGGTGTTTGGTTTTGTGCGATTAGAAAGTTGGTGATCCTACCGTCAGTGGGTATCAGGCATAAAACGACCCCTACCCAACCCCAATTGGAGTACATTCTGTGCAGCTGTGAAGGTGTGGGAAGTCTCACTCTCCTTTACTCTCCTGCACAGCTACAGGACCAGAGTACAGTCTGACCCTCTGGGTCACATGGCTTTCTGTTTACTGTGAAGCTGAGTTTCTCTTACTACTTTAAAATTAAAAGCACTCTTGCTATCATGTGAGCTTAACGAGTAAACATGTTGGAAAACACTGGGTGAAATCCTTGCCCAATTGTACAATGACAGTTCTGTATGATCTAGGAAGTTGAGAGCTAGAAGTTAACAGTAAGAAAATGAGACATTGAGCAAAGCTGAATGACAGGTTAATACCACTAACGAGGCAGTTTTACCTACTAAGTGGTGTTCTAATTTTTTGAATAGTCATCTGTAATGATAGAAATGAAGACACATTTTAAGACCTAAACCAACAATCATGTTATCACTGTTTTTCAAGAAATACAATAAGAAGATGTGGTGAGTAATGGGCTTTTTACTTTGTAATCTATAGTATGACAGTCACAGTTGAGATAATATTTTCAAGGTGTAAACAAAAGAGAGCCTTTCCACATCGGAATATACTGAGATCTTCATATCATTATTACACAGAGACATTATGGCCTGAAACCCATTAAAAAGGACATTTATTGATGTGTAATGCCACATTTATATGAAAAATATATTTTCTTATTACCTTGCTGAGAAGCTACTTTGGGATTTTAAACTATTTAAGTGCAGATGTTGCTTTGATTTAGTTTAAAGCTGGAGTGTTAATAAGAGATTATAGAGAATGAAAGATTACACGTAATGTTGGCAAGTTGTTTGCTCCCATTGTATAATTTCATGAGAACTAAATTAAATGTTTATTCAAGATATAAAAGGCACTGATTTTTTTGTGTTCATTGTTGTCAATTAGGTGTAATGAACAGCACAAGGAAATATTGAAATGTCATCTGTCTAGCTTGCCCAACTGTTAGTTCATTCTTTTGTTTTATTCAGATCTTCTAAATATAGAGGGGATAGTATGGTATTTCCAGAGACGGCTTTGTGGTAACTGTTGACAAATGTGGATTCTTTATTGGTAACTAATGTAGAAGGTTTAATTTCTGAGACTCCATCTAGTAGCTGTAAATTGTAGGAGATTCACAGTAATGCTTGCAGAGATACCCTGCTTATAATATTCCTGCCTCATAAAACTTTCACCGGTTGAATCAGACTTTTTTTCAGCCTCTCATCCAAGCTTAAATCAATCTCTTACTGTCCCTTCAGGTCTACAGTTGATTGGGTGTACGTTCTACTATCTGCTGCTAATTCTTAACTGTTTACTCTAACAACTGGTGTTTTAATAGTCAATGGAGCTGGAGAAGAAAGGAACAGCAGGTCTTTTATGATGTTCATCAGAATCTATTTTTCCTGAGATTACCAACTAAAAAGCAGGTCACCTGGGAATGGTAGACTAAATGTGGCATGCTGGTTTTAAGGCTTTCCATATCTCATTGCTGTCAAATGCTCTCCTGGTCTGTCAGCACATCATTTTTTTTTTATTTTTTTTTTTTTTGTAAATGAGTGGAGTCTAGTCAGTACTCAAGCTGGAGGCTTCTAAGGATAACCAGCTGCTGCAGGAAGATATTTTTTTGCTCTTGGTGAGTATAGTATGAAAGCCCCAGCTGAATATACTAATAGGCACAGCTGTTCACTCAGACCTAGTCTACACTGTATGGTGAATTTAATCACTTTTTAAAACTGGTTTGGTCTTAACTTCATTTAAAATGATCTGGCTTAGAAAATGAAGCCAGCCTTGTTCCAAGGATAGAACTACAATGGGTAAATACCCGCATTTTTTTTCCAGGATTCTTTTATTGAATATTTTTAAATGAAATTACTTCAGCCATAGTAAAACCTTTTTTTGTGTTTTATTTTCTAAGAATATTCAAGCAACCAAGTTTTGCTCACATGAATGCTCCTATAAAACAAATTTTAAGTTTCCACATTTGAGTAATCACTGGAAGTGATACTTGATACAGGATGAAACACTGCTTGACACAGTGAGAGAAAAGATTTGCCAAACCCACCTCCCCACCAGAACCCTGATACAGAAGCAATTAAATATACCCTTCTTAGCTAGAAACATGAAAGCAGATGCAATTATGTGAATGTGATGAGACAAAATTACATTAAAACTCTGCTCCCAGCCAGTAAATCATAGAGCAGCTCAATTCAACTGTGTAAAACCACAGTGACCTCAGTAAGGCTCTGTGTGGTCTTAAGGATCCATATGTGTGGATCTGATGGCAGGATCAAGGCCTTAGTATATAGACACGGTCTATGGCTTACAGAAATTTGCAGGATTAATTCCTAATATAGCCACATCCATGGACCAAATCCAGAGCCACTTAATTGACTTCAAATGATCTTTTATGCATCTACTGTGATGTGCTAGAAATGGTTCAATAGCTATCTTTTTTTTGTTTTTAACATTTTGCCACTTTACGTGGTAGGGAGATGTTGCTTTGCAGCCTACTTTCGCCTTCTCTTCAGATTTTTGTCCCTAGACCAGATGCTTCTACTATCATGCACTCGTGCTGAAAAATACTTAGTTCTTGGTAGTTGCAAAAGAGGAGGAGACTGTGGAAGAGAGATGCCACAAGAGGTGGTGGTAGTGATTTGACTGTCTGTCGGTCATTTCTCTGTGCTTTTCAAGAGGGATCTTTCTAACTGATAGTTTAGCCCAGTGTTACCATCCAGGGCAGAAGCAGAATGCTGTTTTTTCTAAAGTGTGATGAATCACAAAGCTATTGAGAGGAACCCAACATGCTCAGACACTACATTGAGAGGCACAGCACAAGAACAAGAGTAGTTGTAATCATTTCATGGTGGCATAGAAACATGGATAGGCCCAGGACTTTCTGTGCCAGAATCACAAGCCCTTAATACTTGAGCAAAAGGAGGATTTCTATTGATTGTAGTGGTATTCACCTTTGGACTTCTATCCTCCATGGTCTACCACGAGAGGGATTCATAATCATCGGTAAAGTACCTATATTCACTTAACCAATACACTCCACAGTGACAGTGGACATGAACTTTCTTTTTCATGACTTGGCTTGCCCAGTTTGATCTGTGGTTTGTGGTTTATGGCAGATAAAGATGGTGATAAAGCTTCACTGAAAATATGTTGTTAAAAAAGAAACAAGAAAGCTCTGAAAAGCACATGCTTTACAATATCAAAAGAGATGAGGAGTAAACATTGATCACTCATTGTTTTGTTAGAGGGCTCACAATTTCCTTCCTATATGCTATATTCTTCCCTAAATATTCACACACAATTCCCAATTGGTATCAGTGGGATTATGGACAAATTTTGTATATAATCCACAGATTTGTGGTTCAAGACCAGAATCTTTAGGGTCAGTCCTGCATTCCAGTCTTCAGGATATGAATTAATTGCTGTGTATCTTGTAAAACAGACTCCAATATGTTTGCTGTAGCAGACTTACAAACAACACCTAGGAATATAGTCCATCATATGAAGAGTGGACCCTTTATGCTTCATGCAGTTTTGGCATTTATTTTTCTAGAACAATTATAATTACATTTCTTTTTGTATGACTGACTGACTGTTTTCAGCTTGATATAGCAGCTCCAAAATACATGCAGGCTTTTAATTGCTGATCAGTGTTTTGCATTGTATACTGTGGGGCTCACTCGTTGCATACAACTCCTGTTGAATTGAGGGTTAATGCAGATGCCTATCACTTTTAAAAGAACTGTCTTTTTTTTTATTTAATGAAGACATGGCTTGTCGGAAAATCTGCAAAGTAATTGTTTATTGATGATAATGAGGTCATTAAATTCTGAATTATTTTGCATAAAAATTGTTGGTAATTTAAATTAGAGCTTGAACCAAGTGATGTGATACTATATTGTAAACTTAGCAGAACGTGTCCTGAATTTTGAATAGTCAAAAAATTAGTCATTAACTGCTAAGGGAACAACAGGTAGTCTCATTACACTCACTACTTCTGTATGTAACAGCTGCTCCATTTTTTGTTGTTCTAACAAATTTTTGAGCCACATTCACCCTCCATTGCAATAATTGAATCTCTGCTTTGACCTTTCTAATTTAAGGTCTGCAAAATTTTGCACACTACCTCCCATCTTTTACATCTTGGGCCTGAAGTAAAACTTCAGGAAGGAAGGATAGACATGGAGCAAAAAGGATGATAATCCCTAATCAATGTATGTAATTTGCCTGAATTATCATGTTGCAATTTATCTCCTTGGCTACATTGTGGAAACTTTTAAAGTTCAAGCATGCAAGCGAGTGTGAGGCTTGGCAGCTTCCAACCTGTTCACTGAATGCCATTTATTCTCCCATATCATCAAGCACATTTCAAATGCGGTGAAAACCATCATAATATTACATCTAACACTGATGTGATTATTTAAATAAATAACGTATATGACATGTGCTAGGACTTGCCTTATCCAGTGTGCTTTTCTGGCCTACAGCAGTGGTTCACAACAACTCTGCCAGAACTCTTAAAATAGTACTGAAGCCAAAACCAATTGGTAAATTTGTATTACTTGATTAACAAAGTGAATGAAGCTAAAGAAAGTTGCTGGTAGTTGTTATTGTGGTGGAAATTGAGTCATTTTTTAACTTTTTTTTTTTGTAAGGACTTCTAGGAATGAAGTAATGTCAAAACTCATGAAGTCTCATGCAATGGTGATGGGATTGTTTTCTTTCACAGTATGTTCTTTGGATGGCTTAGGGAAGATTGTCCTCTTCACATCCATTACGTGAACAAAACATGGAGGCCCAAATCCTCAGCTGTGGCAAATGGGTGTAGCTCCATGGAATTCAATGGAGCCAGGCCAGTTCATACCAGCTGTGAATCTGGCCTCAGAAGTGCTGAGTGTCTTCTGAAATGGAATCTAGGAATTGTTGTGATCACACTGCTCAGCCAGCCAAGGCACAAATATGGGGCAAAGATTCAACGTGAAAAGATTCAACATGGTGATGTACAAATGCAAAATCCATATATACTCTGAATTAAACTCTGGGACATATGCTATGCCTATTCCATTCCAAGCACAAATAAAACTCCTGAAATTGGTGGGTAGTTACAGCTGTAATTCTAGTTTACTGAAATGGAAAGTAAAAGTCATTATAGCATTAAATCCCCAACTTTAACATTTAAAAAATAATTAGATTCCTTAGCAACACAAGTGTAAGATGTGGAACATGCATATGTACATGATGCATCTATGCTAACCTAATTCCATGTGGGATGTGTAGTTTCCACTGACAAAGGAAGAAACCAAGAAAAGGGCTCTTCCCACACCCATCCCATTGTGTGTAAGAGCCCCACCAGTGACCTCCCAAAGAAGATTAACTTGTTGCCAGGGAGTAAGTCCATCTTGGAGTGTTAGACCATCAATGCAGAATGAATCTTATAATGTTCTAATGCAAATTATATATATATATAAAGACATGTTTCAGGGATTCTGTAGCAGTTTCAGTGCCTCTAAAACATAGAAAGTTGATCCAGAAAGAGGGTGGATGGTCAGCTCCTGAAACTCTGTACATAGAACTTGCATTGTGTGTGCATTCTGCATGCACCTTGGAACTGGTAATATATGACCAGGTTCTGGAATTTGCATTTTCAGTGTGTTATGGGATTTTTTTTCTCTGTTCTCTATATGTTTAGCACTTCTGGGTCCTCAGTCTGTAGAAGATGATTTTACAGTACTTGACCAAGATTTTCAAAAGTGACTGGTGATTATTTTTTTTTCAGTGTCTCAGTTTTTAGGTGCCCGGCTTGAAACAGTTTAATGGGGCCTCATTCTTCAGAAGAGCTAACTATTCACCCTCTGAAAATCAGGCCTGCTAAAGTATCTCAAATTGGGCAGCCAAAATTGACTGGTCATTTTTGGAAAATATTGACGAATGCAAGGAGGTCTCATTTTCATTAGAAATAATCTATCCAATTCATTTAGATTTTTTTTAATAATAATTGTCAGAAACAAAGATGAACTACCTCATTTAGCGCATGATTGAGGGGAGAAAAATGATCATAAAGACAAAAGTAGATAAAATTGAATCTGTATTAAGTGAATTAGTAAAGTTTGCCATAAATGAAAAATAATTTCATCTACAGTTGTTACATAAATAACTGTAGCACATTGTTAAAATTGATGAGAAAATGCAAGAAAGCCCATCCAAAGATGTACTGAGTTATATTCTAAGCTAAGAGAAAAATGGAATAGCAATAGATGCCCTCTGACACTATATTAAAGTAGACTGTGGTAATACATTACAATGAGAGAAGCCGCCACAAAATAAATACTTGAAAACAATATTGTATTTGATTTGGTGCAAATAGGGATTGATGTCAAGGATTTTATAGGGTACTACAGTATGTTTTCTTTCTTGAGCTAAAAATTATATTTGAATACACTATTTTATATGGGTGTAAATAAGAGCAGAAAGTGACCTGTGAAGTGTACTGCTGTTTTTTTCTTTTACTGTTGCATCTTTTATGCATCATCTGTTTATACACAGGTTACAGCTATAAGCATGAACAAATTAAGATGCTTATATCAGTAAATAATGTTTAAATCCTAGCACTGCTGACCAATACCTCTATTCAAAAAGTCAAAGCCAGAAATAAAAGAAGGATGAGTGCTGTATAGCTCCAGTCAATGTGTAATTCAAAGGAAACTGCAAGAGAACCAAAGATGTGCTGTAGCATAATTAGCATCTCAGGTTCCTTAGAGCTTCAGCTATTGTTCCATTCTGTGCTAGTGCCATACACTCTATGCATTTAAAGAGGTGAACTGACAGAAGAGATCCTAAGTTCAGGGTCACTAATTTGCTGAGTGCTAACTCGAGTGAAGCATTGTGCTAGGATTCTCCTTTCTGAAATGTCTTAAATGTTTGGAGAATTTAAATAACACAACCAAATTTTCAATTTTTATTAGCACTTACTGTTGAAATTCACTCTACGTATTGTGAGATAGTGTGTGAGCCACATATAAATGTGTGTGTTGGTATATATGCATGCAGAGGTCACCTTTAAAAAGTCAACATCTCCAACATTTCTTAGAGATAAAACTTTATCTTCCCCACTTTTGTAAATATAGTCAGTTGACTATATCATTCAGTATTATTTAAACCTGATATGGAAGATCCACTTTTCAGTATATGGCACCTTGCTAACACAGATGCTCTTACCAAAAACAGTTTCTGTAATACCTTTAATGGATAACATTTTATCCAAGTCTTATAATATAAAAACCCTTAGGGTGCTCAGGATATCATTGCTTAGTATCATAGTCAGCCTGGTTGTAACAGAGCTCTGCAAAACCATACTTTTTACTTCTTTTTGATGCTAAAGCTTAAAATGGTCCAGACTTGCTTGAAAAGTTCATCAACCCTAATACATATTTAGCTAAGGGTATGTCTACACTACGAGAGTAGTTCGATTTTACTTAAAGCGAATTTGTGGAACCGATATTACAAAGTCGAATGTGTGTATCCACACTAAGGACAGTAATTCGACTTTGTGAGTCCACACTAACGGGGCAAGTGTTGACATTGGAAGCGGTGCACTGTGGGCAGCTATCCCACAGTTCCCGCAGTCCCCGCTGCCCATTGGAATTCTGGGTCAAGCCCACAATGCCTGCTGGGGCAAAAAATGTGTCAAGGGTGGTTTTGGGTAACTGTCGTCATTCAATCCTCACTCCCGCCCTCTCTTTGTGAAAGCGCCGGCGGTCAATCAGTTCGCGCACTTTTCTGGTGATTGACAGCGCGGACGCCACAGCACTGCGAGCATGGAGCCTGCTGTGAACATCGCTACAGTTATGGCGGTTGTCAACACCTCGCACCTTATCATCCACCTTTTTCAGAGGCAGATGCTGAGAAATCGGGCCAGGAGGCTACGGCAGCGTGGTGAGGACATTACGTCTGAGAGGGGCACAGAACTCTCACAAAGCATGGGACCCCGCGCTGTGGACATCATGGTGGCAATGGGTCATGTTGATGCTGTGGAATGGCGATTCTGGGCCCGGGAAACAAGCACGGACTGGTGGGACCGCATAGTGCTGCAGGTCTGGGATGATTCACAGTGGCTGCGAAACTTTCGGATGCGTAAGGGAACTTTCCTGGAACTTTGTGAGTTGCTGTCCCCTGCCCTGAAGCGCAAGGACACCCGGATGCGAGCAGCCCTGACTGTCCAGAAGCGAGTGGCCGTAGCCCTCTGGAAGCTTGCAACGCCAGACAGCTACCGGTCAGTTGCGAACCACTTTGTCATGGGCAAATCTACCGTGGGGGTTGTTGTGATGCAAGTAGCCAATGCAATCGTTGAGGTACTGCTCTCAAAGGTAGTGACCCTGGGAAACGCGCAGGCCATCATAGATGGCTTCGCTGCGATGGGATTCCCAAACTGTGGTGGGGCTATAGATGGAACTCACATCCCTATCCTGGGACCGGCCCACCAGGCCAGCCAGTACATTAACCGAAAGGGCTACTTTTCAATGGTGCTGCAAGCACTGGTGGACCATAGGGGACGTTTTACCAACATCAACGTCGGATGGCCGGGCAAGGTTCATGACGCTCGCGTTTTCAGGAACTCTGGTCTGTTTAGACGGCTGCAGGAAGGTATTTACTTCCCGGACCACAAAATAACTGTTGGGGATGTGGAGATGCCTATAGTCATCCTCGGGGACCCAGCCTACCCGCTAATGCCCTGGCTCATGAAACCCTATACAGGCGCCCTGGACACTGAAAAAGAACTCTTCAACTACCGGCTGAGCAAGTGCAGAATGGTGGTGGAGTGTGCTTTTGGACATCTGAAGGGGAGATGGAGAAGCTTACTGACTCGCTCTGATCTCAGCGAAACCAATATCCCCATTGTCATTGCAGCTTGCTGTGTGCTCCACAATCTCTGTGAGAGCAAGGGGGAGACGTTTATGGCGGGGTGGGAGGTTGAGGCAAATCGCCTGGCTGCTGATTACGCCCAGCCAGACAGCCGGGCGATCAGAAGAGCACAGCGGGACGCGCTGTGCATCCGGGAAGCTTTGATAGCTAGGTTCCACAGTGAGCAGGGTAACCTGTGACTATTAAGTTTGTTTATTCAGAAGCTGAACCTGCCCCCGTTTCTTTACCCAGTTAATGTTGACTATCCTCTCCAGTTACCAACCCCCTTCCCCCCCTTCCAACACACCTTTAAAAATAAAATAAATGAAACTTTGTTCATTAACACCGTTTTTTTTATTAAGGATTTCGCGGTAAAGTGTTGAAACTGGGATGCAGACTGTGGTGGGGAGCGGGTGTAGTGATGGAAAGGACGCTTCTAAACTCGAGGAATGACAGGCTCCTGCTCCTAGAGTGGTCCGCAGTGGTGGACTGGTTGTTTCAACGGAGCCTGCCACCCCTCCTTTTCGGGACTCTGTGTGGGGGGGGCTATGTGACTTTCTGGCAGGGGGAGGGCCGTTACAGATCCCCTGCTGCGTGGCTCTGTCATCCAGGCTAAGGACCGCTGCATAAGATCTGTAACCGCTCTCCCACGCCACAAACTCACATAGCCCCCCCACACAGAACATGAAAACCACCTCCCAGACTAACCAGGGTGCCTAGTGACTGCAATGTGTGTGTGACCTTCTGCTGAACCTGCCCCTGTGTCTGTACCCTGGTAAAGGTGACTGTCCTCTCCAATTACCAACCCGCTTCCCCCCCTTCAAACACACTCTCCTCTAAAAGAACATGACAGAAACAGTAATTAACAGAAACATTATTTTTTATTAACAACTACACAGTTAGAGGATGAAACTGGGACGGGGGCTTGGGTGAGGTGCTTTTGGAGTGAAGGAAAGGACTTATCAAATCTTTGGGAATGAGAGCCTTCTGTTACTTGAGCAGTCTGCGGGGTGGAGTGACTGTTTTCACGGCCCCTGCCGCCCCTCCTTCTTGGGACTTTGAGTGAGGGGGGGATGGGACTTTGTGGCGGGGGAGGGCAGTTAGAGATGCAGCAGGGCTCTGTCCTCCTGCCTCCAGTCCTGCAGAACATCTACAAGGCGCCGGAGCGTGTCCGTTTGCTCCCTCATTAGTCCAAGCAGCGTTTGAGTCGCCTGCTGGTCTTCCTGCCGCCACCTGTCCTCCCGTTCGCTGTGTGATCGCTGGTATTGCGACATGTTGTCCCTCCACTGGGTCTGCTGTGCCGCCTCGGCTCGGGAGCAGCCCATAAGTTCTGAGAACATCTTGTCCCGTGTCCTTCTCTTTCGTCGCCTGATCTGCGCCAGCCTCTGGGACGGGGATGCCGGGGTAGCTCAGGAGACACTTGTAGCTGTGGGATGGGAAAAAGGGAGTGAATTCCTCAGAAAGATACAGTTTTGCCAACAATGAATATAGTCTTTCTCTGTGAACAAGACCATGCACATTACCTATCACATGTGCACTCAGTACAAGGTCGAATTTTCGGCCTTCCCATTGAGTGCCTGGGGTCTTGCTGTACAGATCACACAAGCGGGGCTGGACAACGGAATTCAGCTAGCAGGCGGACATGGTAAGCCGTAGACTTTTGGCTGCTTAAAGCTTAATTTATAGCAGTGCCCTCCTTTCACGTTCCAAGCAATGCTCCTAGCGTTGGCCAGTTCCTGCTGCCGGCAATCCGGCCAGCATGAACTCTGCCCCTGTCCCACCCCCCTCGCGTCTGTCCCCGGGAAAGATCACTGAATGCTGCCCCTGTCATGCCTCCACCGCGTGGCTGTAAACGGCCGGTTACAGTTATGTAAAGGAACAGGCAATCAGTCCCAATACTAACATTCCCCTAATTCAAAGCAGGTCACCATGACTGATATCACTCTGATGAGGATTTCAGAGACAGAGAAAGACCGCATGCTGCGTGAATGCCAGCAAGCACCAGGGCCGTATGCCGCCATGCTTTGCAAGGCAATGATCCCGGAGTACTTGCTGCTAGCCTGGCGCGGAAAAGTTTCCTACCATGGAGGACGCAATAAAGCCGCTCTCCCCAGGAACCTGATGCAAAGGCTTTCACAATACCTCCAGGAGACCTTCGTGGAGATGTCCCAGGAGGATTTCTGCTCTATCCCCGTACATATAGACAGAATTTTCCAGTAGCTGCACTGGAAAGGACTAGAAAATAAAGTGCCTAGGGCAAACTAATCATGAAAAACCCATTGTTAAGATAACATTACTATTCTGTTCAAAATAAATGTTTAAAACATTTACCTACTGATGTTTCCCCTGAATCACGGTCTGGGTTACGGCCTTGGGAGGGTTCGTAGGGGATCTCCGTGAGGGTGATGAAGAGATCCTGGCTGTCGAGGAAATCAGCATTGAAAGCGCTGTCGACTGCCTTGTCCTCCTCATCTCCTTCCTCATCTTCCCCGTCTGCGAACATCTCCGAGGAAGCGGCCGTCGACAATACCCCATTGTCAGAGTCCACGGACAGTGGTGGGGTAGTGGTGGCGGCTGCACCTAAAATGGAATGCAGTGCCTCGTAGAAACGGCATGTCTGGGGCTGGGATCCGGAGCGTCCGTTTGACTCTTTGGTTTTCTGGTACCCTTGTCTCAGCTCCTTGATTTTCACGCGGCACTGTGTTGCATCCCGGCTGTATCCTCTCTCCGTCATGGCTTTGGAGATCTTCTCGGAGATCTTCGCATTCCATTTTTTCGATCGCAGCTCCGAAAGCACGGACTCATTGCCCCACACAGCGATCAGATCCAAGACTTCCCGATCAGTCCATGCTGGGGCCCTCTTTCTATTCAGCAATTGCATGGTCACCTCTGCTGGAGAGCTCTGCATCGTTGCTAGTGCTGCTGAGCTCGCCACGATGTCCAAACAGGAAATGAGATTCAAACTGGCCAGACAGGAAAAGGAATTCAAATTTTCCCGGGGCTTTTCCTGTGTGGCTGGTCAGAGCATCCGAGCTCAGACTGCTGTCCAGAGCGCCAACAGAGTGGTGCACTGTGGGATAGCTCCCGGAGCTATTAGCGTCGAATTACATCCACACTAACCCTAATTCGACATGGCCATGTCGAATTTAGCGCTACTCCCCTTGTCGGGGAGGAGTACAGAAATCGATTTAAAGAGACCTCTATGTCGAACTAAATAGCTTCGTTGTGTGGACGGGTGCAGGGTTAATTCGAGTTAACGCTGCTAAATTCGACATAACCTCCTAGTGTAGACCAGGCCTAAATGTGTTCTGAGTTTTAAGTTCCGTTTGTGAAGGAGGAGGGGACCACTCTGAAATCAGTTTTCATAAGATATGGGATTTCATTCAGAACAGTTTAGACAGGTTTATTTCTATCTTGTTTCCTAAAATTGTTGCATTATATGGCCCAGAGAAAGAAAATGTATCAGTTCTTCCTTCACACCTCCATAGTTCCATCAGAGTGATTACCTCTGAATCCAGCAGTACACATCATTATTACTTACCAAAGGAATGGCCCTTTCAGCCCATATGTGGGACCTGATCCTGCAGTCAGATCGAGAAGATCAGAACCTATGCAGAGTTCCAGAAAAGTCGTTAGGGTTATATCAAAGAGCATCCTTGCCCTGTAGTGTCTCCTTTTGGCCAAGTGTGGCTCTGCTGAGTCCTGCCTCAGTTTCCCCTTAACTCAGCCCCCCTTAAAAAGTCCACATAGCCTAGATATTAAAGCATTCCCCCTTTATAAGGCCCAGGTGACTTCCCTAATCCCAATTTGGCAGCAGGCTGTCAGTCCATGGGTATTGGTCCCTAATCCCCCTTAAAGAGGCCAGTCATCCTCTGACAGGCATAAGAATCTGCCCACATTATAGGATAGAGATCATAATTTATAGATGCACAGGTATAAACACCAGCAGTTTCCCCACTTTCTCATATATTTCTGTACCAAACATTTCAGAAATGCTGCACACCTCAAACTGGATATGCTATAATTGTTGGAAGAACATCTTGACCCAACTACTGTGGTATTCTCTTTTGAGGAAAATGACTGATGGCTCTAACTTTGTGGGAAACTTCATGGGGCATTTTCCAAAATTCTGAATTGATCAGGCTGTTTCCATTTGAGTTGGTTATTACTTTTTAGGATTCATTATATGCAATTCCCCCCTCGCCCCCCCTCCGATTCATTAATGCTGGCACTAAAATATATATAGTTGTACAAATTTGCCATTTTCAGCATTTGCTTCCATGCCATTTTTGGGGGATGGGTGGGAAAAGGAAGGGGGGATAGGGAGATGAGAATTTGACTTTTTCTTTGGGAAAATGTTGGCAGGAACAAACTAATAACTTTTGCCAGATAAAATCAGCTTTTATTTTTCCAGACCAGAGAGAGCGCATGACAGAGCATATGGAGTTGAAGGTCCAAGCTGGTGTGCTCACTTGTTTCTCAGTGATCCATTATCTCCTTTGTCTTATCAGTTATTAGTACTCACAAAGAGGGAAACAAGGAGCAGCCATGACATCAGTTCTTAAGGTGCATTTCTCAGTTAGCATTGCTCCCAAAACAAGCAAAAAATCAAACAAGCAAAATAATCTAATTTGCTGCTTTAGCAGGTGCAAAGATGAAAATGTATGAAATGAAAACGCATTTTGCACTGTAAGCTTCACATTGTATAGTAAGAGACAGACCACTTTCCCTCATCACTTCTTGGCTACAGAGCAAGTTATAAATGGATTTGAATTGGTGAGACCTACTCAGGTCAGTACTGTTCTAACTGGAATTTTGTTTTGGTTCTTGAGGTACCCAGGACTGAGTCACCTTGTTATCCCCTGAGAGGGAGTCTTGCTGTGGTAATTTGACACCACTGGATTTTCAGCCACTAAAGTACTCTGGTCCATGCTATGCCAGCCCTGTCTTTGCCTTGCAGGTTAACAAGAGATGCACCGCAGTCCCCTAAAAGCATTCCCCTGTGATATCCAGCCCCTGCCCCTGGCTACTCAGAAATCCTAGATTCTCTGCTACCAAAGGAACAGTGTGCCCCAGTTTTTCCTTAAATCACTGCTCCTATATAACACGCAGCACTTGTAATAAAGCAAAAGGAGGTAAGGAGGTTGATTTAAGAAAGAACAGAAGTTCCACTAGAAACAACAGAGAGAGTGATGGAAACAGATGATTACAATACAAATAAAATCATAAAACACAAACTTAGGGCTTAAACTTATCCTATTTAATAGAGTAGATTTCCCCCCCAAAGTCCAATTTGTTGCAGCCTGTCTGGCTTCCCAGGAACCAGGATCAAATCATTCATGAAACACCCCTGCTCAACAAGATGTCCACTCAGTGAATGGATCCAGAGTATCTTTTTCCACCCTGTGATATACTGCATCAGCCTCGTGTCTTTATTCAAAGATGGAGTGATCCCCTGTCTGTTATAATGTTCTTTTTTTTTTAACCTCAAAGTGGTTTTGATGCTTATGATTTCTCTTTGGTTGTCCATTGACTTTTCTGGGTTGATGCAAAGGTACACAGTTGAGCAATACCTGACGTAATTGGCTAGTCAGGGAGGGGTGGCTTGAATGGACCATCGTCATTATTCCCTGGTGACTTTCACTCCAAGACCATAAGGATATAATTTTCAATATAGTTACATTATTCCTTAAATAGGACCCATACACACATCACACCATGAGTGTTGATAAGTTACAAACTTTCAGTAGAGACCTCAGGTGCTACCTGTCATGGATAAATACCCTGCCCCAGTATAATGAGAACAGAAGGAGAGAGAGGGGAAGCTCAGGATCTGCCTGCACATGAGGCTGCAGGGAGACCTAGAGATGTAACATGGCTGAGACTCCCCTGGGGAAAGAAGAATGCTCCCTGGTCCTAGAAGTTAACAATAACTCAAAGGAACCCAAGGAAAAAGGTAATGGTTCCCCAACACTTCTCCCCCTTAGACAGGCCTTCTACCACCTCTCTCCAGTGCCTTGGGCAACTCTTTCCTGCAGTGGCCCTACTTGGGGCAGGAACCATGCCCCAAACTCAAACGTATCCTCCCATCGGAGTGGTCCAATGTGTTACAGCAAATATTAGAAAATGTTATTTTAATTCAATCAACCAAATTGTTCCTTTAAGGACAAAAACACTAAGAAAACTCAGGTAAAGTTAAAGATAAAAACTAAGTAAATGGTCAAACATCAAAATAGTTTCAATGTTAAGTGTCAGCTCTCTCTTTTTAATTTACTTTCAATAAAATTGATATTTGATTTGAACCAGTTCAAACCAGTAACCAACTGTTATTTTTTTGATGCTTGAACCAGAATTGAACCCGAACACACTTAATGTAACTGAACCCAAACCTAAACTAAACCAAAATCCATACTTGTTTGACTCCCTGATTAGATGTAGTGAGCTCATCATTTCTGAGACAGGAGTTGCTTGTAAGGAACAGTGCACCCTTTGCCAGTTGCCACCAATGGGGGTCTCTGTCACAAATTCCACTAGGTCACTACTTCCCTGTTTGTCATTTATTTACATTTTATTCTTACTGTGGTGACTGCTCTATTTTAAATGAAAATAGCAATGCACTATCGGGGGTAAAGGTAGTGAATGCAGATTCATAGGATGCTTCTCTGTGTTAGAGAGGGAGCAAGACAAATATGTTTAGCCCTGTTAAATATAACTAAAGAGTTAATTTAGGGGTAGTAATAACCTAATTTATCTTGCCCTTTGAAAAAAAAATCCTCCAATTGTGTTGTGCAAGTAGCACATTGAATAGGGATCAGAGCTTGACATGCAATATGTGAAATTTCCCACTAAGGCAAATGGATCCCCATGTGGGCAGGTTCCTATACCTGTTTGCCATCTGCGCTGGTGCTGAATCCAGTTACAGAATCAGGCCCTAAGTATGGTTCCTTCTAAGAAAAAAAATGTATTTCTAGACAGAATTCAGGTATGGCCAAAAATCAGCTGCTATTCTTGTTTATTAGTGTGAATGCTAAATAACTCATACTGGTTTCACTTATTAAATTCTCAGATTTTCAAGTCTATTTTTCCCTGAATCATAGCTATTGAGTCAGCAAGATTCTCAAAACTATGTAGTAAAGAGTGCCTTTTCCAAGAGATTTTTACAGTTCTCCCTAGATGGTTTTAATGACATTTTTTTCTTTGAGCTTCCTTAGCATATAAGACTTAAAATGGTGGTTTTCCACAGGGGAAAAAGGGTTCTGGCAAACATACAGATTGCTAAAATGTATTGATGATGCTGCCATACCACAGTACCACCATTCCTATGCCAACACTATCTTAACTATTTATCTATCCAATCCCTTTCATAATATCTGCATCTGTAATCTCAAATTGTTTAAAATTCACTCAAATATAAATCAGCCTACAGTGAGTTACTGGGTATTTTATCAATGAAAACAGTATGCTCTTTAAATTCCAAGCTATGTGATCTGTGGGCTCAAACTATTCTTTTGTGAAATAACATATAAATTCCATGTTGCTGTCTTCACGGCTTGAAAATTGTGATGCAGGTAGATGTATGACATATTAAGCATGTCCTTTTAGGTATTTTAAATTTATAGGGATTTCAAAGTCAGTCTTCATTTATTGTCTGGCTTGTTTCACTTCTGAAATGACTTGAACAGTGAACAAAAAGGAACCGACAATATTTTCAGATAGGCACTTTATAGCTGTGCACTTTGCAACTGTATGATAGGACTGACTGCTGCCTTGAATGCAAAATTAGCTTGTTGATATGTGCTACTACAGACAGAGGAGCAGATGTAGCAATTCTGCCTTATTTACATGAAATTTCTAAAAGGACATTTTATTCCTAGTGCGCCAGAAATATTGTACCTGAGATAAATGACATCATGTTACGTTAGCTCATTCAGGGATAGATTGTGCCACTTAACCATAGTCCATAGCGGCTCTCAGGAACACT
>NW_020664374.1:28502397-28510949 GCF_002925995.2 Terrapene triunguis | reverse complement strand
AGACTAACACGGCCCTGATACTTTCTCAGTTTGGTATTTAATGTTACAATATGCAGTTCTTTACAAGGTGTTCCTTTCATATACAGATCCCCAAAGATGCTATGTAGAGCAGCAACAGTGCAACCAGCACTGTGACTAGCTTGATGTTGTATAAACGCAGGAGCCTGAATGGGCAGGGTGATACTTTGGTTTTGTTTAGTGCTTATAAGTTTGCCTTTCTCATCTTTTTATGAATAGTCACAGGCAGGGGAAAAAAACGTAAATATAAAAGGTAAAAAAACAACAAAACCATGGTAAAAAATCAACAATGCCCCTTGAAGTGTGTGTGTGTGTTCAGTCTTTCTTTGTCTCTCTGATGCTTTGCATGTAGAATTCCTTGTATGGTGTCAACTTCTACTCCTAATCACTTCCATCCATCTGTTTTCCTGATACTCAAAAGCCACACTAAATAAAACCACTACAGACTTTCCTGTTAGGGCTGTCAATTAATCATAGTTAACGCAAGCGACTAATGCAAAACAAATGTTACCAGATTTAAAAAAATAGTTGTGATTAATCACAGTTTTAATCGCACTGTTAAACAGTAATAGAATACCAATTTAAATTTATTATAAATATTTTGGAATTTCTTTACATTTTCAGATATCTTGATTTCAATCACAACACATAATACGAAGTGTCCAGTGCTCACTTTATATTATTTTTGATTAAAAATATTTGTACTGTAAAAATAAATAAAAGAAATAGTATTTTTCAATTCACCTCATAAAAGTACTTCAGTGCAATTTCTTTATCGTGGAAGTGCAACTTTCCGGTGTAGAATTATTATTTTTTGTTACATAACTTCACTCAATCACAAAACAATCTAAAATTTTAGAGCCTACAAGCCGACTCAGGCCTACTTCTTGTTCAGCCAATTGCTAAGACAAACAAGCTTGTTTACATTTACGGGAGATACTGCTGCCCACTTCTTATTTACAATGTCACTTGTAAGTGAAAACAGGTGTTTGCATGGCTCTGTTGTAGCTGGAGTTGCAAGGTATTTAGGTGCCAGATATGCTAAACATTCATATGCCCCTTTAAAATGAATTACCTGGGAACTGTTGGGTGATCTTTGGTCAAGTAGTTTTGGATCATTGAAGCAGCCAGTGATTCCGGACAAATGTCTGAGTTATTGAAGGTTTTTTGTCTTTAAAGTGTTTGCTGTTCAATATTGTATATATTGCTCTGAACCATGCCTGAGCCTGGGATTAATAGTGAAATGATTGACTTCTTTTTTCTCGCTTTTCATTGGTCTTGTTTTTGAGAAACAGAGGACTATTTTTATTTACTATCTGAATCAACCTGGACTCTTGAGGAAATATTTTAAAAATAGATAAGAAAACTAATCACACAGGATTTCAGCCAACTTAATCCTGCAATTAAGTCCTTCTGTGTAACTTTAAATATGTTTCCCTCAGTAGGTTAAGAGCAAAAAGCATGTTACAGATGTCAGTAAATCCCAGTAACTAATTATGTTTACTCTCAAGTTTTGTTGTGTTTCAAAACCTGCAGGAATAATGAGTGGCCAGTGCTGACACACAGCATGTAGTTAGGATCAGACACATATTAAGGTCATTAATAGCAAGAGATACAATTTGTCTAATGGCTTAGGGATATGGCTGGGAAGTGGGAGTCTGAGGTTCTGCTACCAGCCCTTCCACTCACTTGCTGTGTGACTGTAAGCAAAACACAACTAGAGCTGTGCAAGTTGATCCAAAGCAAAAATGTTATGGTTTTATCAACAAAACCAAAACAAACACATTGTTTAGAGTTTGGGAATTTTAACTGCTTTTTAAAAAATAAAAACCTCAAGGATATTTGGAAATGCCATTCAGGGAGGAGGAGGTGCTGTTGCGGCCCCACCCTCTTATACCTGATAGCCTCATGGTGACCAAGATTGAAGTCCCCACTCTGCCTGATTCAGAGCAGGGATTTGAACTTGGGCCTCCTACATTTGCAGGTGAGTGCCCTAAGCACTGGGCATAGCATATGCTGGGGTATGTCTCTCTCAAGCTCTCCGACTGAAGCTGTTTCACATTGTATAATGTGAGATGGACTCTGTAGCCCATTGGTTAGAGAACTTCCTATCGGAGATGGGGCACTTGAGTTCAAGTCCCTGCTCTACTGAAGTTAATTATTTATACAAAGTGGAACAGCTTCAATGTCACCAAAATGGGATGAAGAGTTAAGTTAGGCAATGAAGATAATGAAAGAGCACGTTGCTCCATAAGTATAAATTAGGGCTATATTTATGGATATGAGCAATGTGTGCAAATGAGTTTTTAAGCAGCCCTTATTAAAACTGGCATTAATTATAGCATTTTGGGTGAGCTGGTGAACCCACTGAGTAAGCAATGGCATGATCAGCTGTGGTGGAGGGGATGTATCGTAACTTCTTATAAAACTTTCTAAGACTTAGTAACAAAAAGCTTGTTATTTTATTGTTATTATTTAATGTAATTATTTTATTGTATGCCAAAAATATTTATGGTAACATACAAAACATGAAGAAAAATTATTTCCTTACACTCTGCAGCTATATATAATTAATATTCAGTATTTGGTTTGTAGCCTCAAAAATAAAGCTAAAAACCCAGGCCTTGAATGAAGCTGGAGTTTAGAGAAAATAGAAATGGGTTTTCTTTTTTTTGTTATATGATATTCACTAAAGCACAAATGTGACTTCATTTTCTGATTTAACGTTGCCTTTCTTGCTTTTTCATGACACTTAACTCAGACTTTTGTTAGTTAAGTTACTACTTATTTTATCAACTAAATTAATACCCACAATCTTAGCTTTTATATGGCTGAAAAAGGTTGTCAAGTACAGTGTTTGACTGTTCAGATTATGGTGTCAGATTTACTGAGGATGGGGATAGCTAACTCAGATGTGCCATTGGTCTAACCAGATAACAGGATTGAGCAACTCAGCAAGTAGTAATAAGGAAGGATCATGAAATATGTTAGGACATTGTGGATGTTTTTGAATCGATGCACAAATATTTGTGTTTTCCCTAAAAGGTAGCCAAAGCAAGAATAAACGACTCTGTGTGTGACCTTAAGAAAGTCACTTACCCTCCCTGTGCTTTTTTCCCTATCTGTAAAATGGAAATAACGATCTCATGGGGTATAATATCCATTATTGTCTTTGAAGTGCCCAGAGGGAAGACGGAGAGTGTCATATTTGTTGCCATTTCTGGGTGAGCACCCTTCATGATCTGTACTGTAACTGAAAGCAGAGTACTGAGAGAGAGAACCAGGCTAGATTATTTGGGAAAGGTAAGAGTGTCATATTATGGGACCAATTAACAAGACTGCTGGTTCATGCCTCATGATGGTATCTGCCAGCTCAGGATGTATTGTTGGTTCAGTCAGGTGGAAACTCTCTCAGAACAGCTTGTTGTTATAATTTGGGTAAGAGGTGATCTCGCTTTTAGCAGGAAGCATTTCATAGTGCAGGTCTGTGGATTAACACCTTGCCGCAGGGATTGTACAAACATGCAAGGTGCAATAAGGCTGTTGAGGAGAGATGAATCAATGCTGACATTGGCTATTTTAATACATTCACTGGGATTTTGTGTTGGGCTCAACACTGGGGGGCTTTTTTTTTTTTCTTTTCTTCCATTAAGCAATGTGAGTACTGTTGAAAAGTGCTATATTGACATATATCGGGTCTGGGCTGAAGCAGCTGGAATTTGAGAATATGTTGTAACCAGCTCCCTCTTTGCTACCCAGCTCTCTTCTGTGCTGGAATTGAAATCTCTCTGTATATCCACAACATGGGCATCAGCTCTGAAAAGTTTATCCCCACAACCTTTGGCTTTCTTCTGGAGAGGCCATTTTAAGGAAAGAATGGATGAAGTTCATTCCCTGTGCTCATTCAATTTTCTGATGAGACTGTAAATAAGGGAGCTGAATGTGAAATGTGAAGCCGGTGTTTGAGATAGGAACACCTGTCTTCTAGAAACTAAACTGAGAGACCACCATTTTATTCCAAGGAGGCTACTGAAGAGCTGCCAGGTGATAGTGACTGAGTCACTCTTATGAGACTTCAGAAAATTTGGAGGTTTGGTTCAAGTAAACTTCTTACAGTTCAGATGCATATCCAAGGTTTGTTGGAACGGCTGGAATTTAATGCCACCTTCTCTATAGTGATTCTGGGGCTCCTTAACTGGAACTGGGCCTTAGGTCCTCTACTTTCTTAGGCCTTGTTTACGCTACCGTGGTAAATCCACCTTGTTTACTCTAATCCAGCTACATGAATAATGTAACTGTAGTTGACGTAGCTTAGGTCGATTTACCCCAGTGTCTCCACTGTGCTGCGTTGACAGAAGATGCTCTCCCATCGATTTACCTTACTCTTCTCATTCCAGTGGAGTACCGGAGTTGACCGGATCACGCTCTGCAGTCGATTTAGCAGGTCTTCAGCCCTGCTGTATCGATCACAGCAATGTTGATCTCTGGTAAAGCCTAAAGCCTGTTTACGCAGGGAAATCAAAAGATCAAGCAGCTACTCTGAATGGAGGGAGCACGTGGATTTCCCCAAACAGCAGGACCCAGCACATCTGCCAACCTTTCTCCTATCACTGGTGAATTCATATTCATTGCAATTGGTGTGGTGACAGACAGACTGACTTTAATCTCTCAATAAATCAAATTTAATATAGTCAAATTAATGCTGTGAGGAATTATAGGAATTAAATGAGCCTTGCACTTTACATTCAGGTGCAAGACAAACAGGGAGATGAATTGATGTTAACACCTCCAACCAGGAAAGTTAACATGCAGAAGCATGGTGGTTAGGCTATAGCAAAGAGCAGACTGATCTTGGAGGGATGGGGGATGTTTATTTTGAAGAAAGCGGTGAAAGTGGGACAGACTGGCATGAATCATGTACATACACTACCAAACGAACTTACATGGACAAACAGAAACCTCAGTGTTTGTTTATCCAAAGCACTGAATATAGTCCTGAATGGCTTTGGGAAGACATACAGTACACATGACATGAGAGAGAGAGACTGAAAAACCTCCCCTCCATCCATGGGGATACCAGAAATTACAATGGATTGGAGGCGATAAATGAGATGACATGAGGGGAAAAGGGAGATGATGACTCCATAAAATTTGTTGGCTGCCACCCAGGAGCCCCCGTGTGGCCAGGGGTGCCTCTGCGCTGTCCTGCTCTTTATTCTCTCTCTTCCAGGCCCTTTTATGCAGACTCCACACACTTTTGCTCATCCAATCAAAATACCCCTTCTTGGGGTCTGGGTTTATTCTGCTAGACTAAACTCAAAAGTAAAATTTAAAATCCCCAAATCAAATCCATCCATTTTGCCCTCCAGTTGAGTCACTCCCAGGCCTCTCCTGCCTGTAGTTTCAGTCCTACATCCTCTTCTGGAGCCTGTTCATGCTTATTAGTTCATCTGCTTGGGCATCCCATCCCACAGTAGCTTTCAGTTGATTTTTATAGGGGACTCACCTGATCCCTCTTGAGTGTGTCTCATTATGTAATCAGGGTTGGTTAGCCCCAGGCTCTTCTGTCTATAGGGCAATCCACCCTATGAAACTGGAGGCAGTGGGTCAGATCCTCTCTCTCTGTTGCAGCTACAGTGAGTCACTGAGGCAGCACAAAGTGGCCGGAATCCAGCCCTAACAGGCCAGATGAAAATTTCTCCAGCATGAGGGAGCTCTCAACTGGCATAAAACCAGCATATCTGGTTCATACATCCACTGCCATCCCCATCGTAGCATCAGGGACATGAAGAGGTGCGTTAGGAGCAGGATGCTTAAGCTTAACTGGCATATGGTCTCCTGAGTATCATAGATAGCTGGTGTAAATTAGAGCAGCTCATAAAACTACTCTAATATACCTCAGGTCTGGGCTGGAGCAGCTGAAACTTGAGAATCTGCTGTAACCAGTTCCCTCTCTGCTACTCTGCCCTCTTCTGGACAAAGATGATCTTGGTGCAGGAGGGAATTTAGGCCAGGCTGCCCAGCAAAAATGTTAGAAGGGGGGAAAAAAGAGACAAGTAGGAAAGAAAGGTCACACTAGTTTGGAATGCAAAATATTGTTTAATCTTGGAAACATCACTTGCACCCATATAGATGAGTACCTGCAGCATTTCAGAATAGATACGTTATGCAGACTATTTCTTTTGTTTTAACTGGATTTTCTCTATTCTTAATAAAACTTGTTTTTAATGACACTGCTTGAGATATTAATCACTGTGGTATCTTCCTGCATCAAAACACATTCTGGCTTCTTGTGACAGGCCGTTAGGGAGGAAACAATACCTATCTGGGAGTTCTTGTGTGTGTAACCCTCACATGAGGAGGGAGAGAAGATGTGCCATTCAGGAGTTGGTTGATTGGTTTATTTTAGTTGCAGCCAGTAGAGGAGCGGTGAAAGCCTTGTATTTTGCTTTCAGGAAGATATAGTAAGTGCGTTGGGGAAGTAAGCATCGAGGTTGCATTGAGGAGAGTGCCTGAAGCCTGCCTGCTTTCTGCCTGCTCAGTGCTGGCATTAAAATTTCCCACTGGGATTTTTAGAATGTCAACGGTGTTGTTTTAATTGCTGGGATATTGTGAGGGCAAGGGGAAACATTCCCAAACCACAAGCTGTCTAGAGTTGTTGTGTACCTCTGAGGAAACAAATAGGACTGGGTTGTGAGTCCTTGTTTTTTAGTACTAATTATCATGCTTTGGACTTGTACAGCACCCTAGGGATGAATGTGGCCCTCCAACAACAACCTGTGAGGTAGTTTTCAAATGGCTCAGTTTGGGGATGAAAAGGTCACACAGCAAGATCAAGTGGCAAAATCAAGAGTGGAACCTAGAGACTTCTGGTTGCCCTTTCTAACCAATAGGAGGCATTCCTTCCACCTGCAAAGGAAGCAAGGGGAATGGCAATCTGCGGGGTTTGCCAGAATTGTGAGTAACTGTGTTACCCCTCAGCAAGTGAAAGTTCTGCTACTGCCAAGCTGCAAGACAACTGTCTGCCTTGCCAGCAATCTCTTCTGGACTCTGTCAATCCAAACCTTGCCTTGCCAGTAACAAACAGTGAACCCAGTCTCCTGAGTTCCCTGGAGATGTCTCCCTGCAGTGTCCAGCCCCCTCAGTGAACGCTCACAAAAGTTATTAAATTTGCTGCTCCATTAAAGAGACGATAAATGCAGTTCATTAATTTAACTGGGATTTGACAAACACTCTTATTTCAATCACAGCACTGAATTGGTTTACAGCAAAACAACTTTATTTAACAAAAGGACATAGGTTAAAGTAATACCAAATATAAAGGAATAAAAATAGAAAGGCTTACAAACAAACAAACAAAAGTAAAAATGTGCTTTTAGGACAAATTTTAATTCAGCAATTTACAATCTTTGCCTAAACAAGTTTCTCACCTAAACTCAGTTCCCAGGGACTTCAATTCCCTTGGTTGAAAGATCCAATGTTCTGTGATTTCCAGAGCTTTGGCCACTTGAATTCCCCAAGTGACAGATCCAAAATGGCTTTCCATTTTTGCTTATATCTCCCAACAGCTTCCTGCTGTTCTTGCCTTCTTGTTGACTTCCTATCCCCCTGATGATTCGTATGTAAAGGGGCTTCTATTGTTTTGATTCCTTGCTGATTAATTTATGTTTGAGACTGGAAGGTAGCTACATTCCCTCTTGTTTAGGAGAAAATCTGTTTTTCCCTGTGTTTGGTCCCAGATTTTAAAGCTTATAACCAGTGACTATCCATAATTCCTAGTTAGTGTTAATGCATAATTTCACAGTGCTATTAATCATGAGCATGCCACAGGCTTTCATAAAAAACCTTATTTGATACACTTTTATAATACAGTAATACTGTATACTGTAAAAGCTGATCTTCTGCTGGGGTGTAGATGCCATATTCTCTTCCCAAAGTTCTTTGACCCTACTTCAAGGGGCAGGAAGGCTTCCTAGGGTGCAGTCTCCATCCCCTGTCTACATTATGTATTCATCTCTGGCCACTTGCTCTCCTAATGGCTTTGTTTACCTTGCATGTAAGTGTGCTTTCTTTGTCTTTGGTCACACATTGGCTAGTTTACCTCAGAGACACATTTAATCAAGTGGAACCACATTCCTGTCTGGAACAGGCGTGGCTTAGGCACTGCTTCCCTAATACATTTGCAACACATATCGATAAAGTCCTTTGTGGGTTTACTGTACATACATCCCACAAGAATATTAATGATCAGTGAGTTATTAGTTTTCCAGTGATATACTACATGCCACCTTTTGGATAGATATCATGACAAGAGTTGCTGACACAGAGTAGTGAACTGCCAATGGGCCTCTGTGTCACAGAAGATCCTTGAATTGGTTAGTGAAGAATCTGGGTTCATGTCTTAATCGGTTTCTCTGGGAGGCTAGTCCAAGGATATTTATGGAAACTGGCACTAATTTCTCTCCTTACAGCTGAAAACATTAAATTACACACACACACACACACACACACACACACACACACACACACACACA
>NW_020664374.1:28399114-28502387 GCF_002925995.2 Terrapene triunguis | reverse complement strand
CACACACACACACACACACACACACACACACACACACACACACACACCCCATGCTGGAATGAAATGTTAATCTTCACTGCAGTCATGTGCTTTCAGATGAGATCTGTGGTATCTCTTTGTATGCTCTGAGATGGTATTTAGCACATGTAAGTTATTTATCTTGCTGATTAGGTTGTGAGTGCCCCACAGTGGCCCTTTACTTGCAGTAAAGTAATAGGGTGCCCTGCAGTCTCATTACTGTAGGCAGAGTGTAAAAGCTATGTGAGAGATTGTGAGAAAACCTGACTGCATCAGTGCAGGGCAAGCTGATTTCTCTGTAAGAAAGCACACATTTAATTACTGGGATTTAGGAATTTCCATTGGATAGGAACGTTCTTTGAAGTTTTTAATCAGTTTTTTTGGACACCGTACTGTTTACCAGGCATTGGCTATTCAGTGGTTTAGTCACTATTGTCTAGGTAAAATAGAACTTTTAATCTTTTTTTGGCTGGTGTTAGGTTTCCTGCAGCGAAGGGTTCCATCACTTTTCTAATGGTTGGGGAGAGAGGGGGAAGGACTGTACTTTAAATTGATCTATTTGTATTTGTTATGTAATCATTGCTTGAAGGAGGTTGAGTTTCTGAAACATTAAATAATATAGAAGAGGTGAAAGAATACAAGTGGAAATTTGGTTTAAGGAACACATCAAAGGGGCCCATTTCTATGAATGTTTCTTTTTTGTACACGTTTTAAATGATCCTTAGCTTGATGCTCTCATGGTGGATGCGTTCAGCTCAAAGCAAGAAAAAACAATTCAGGCCCTCAAGGAGCAGGCCCCTTGTAATCCTATTTACAGCCTATTTAATAGCACAGGTCTGAAGTTGAATATTATAGTAAATGTTGTTAACCTTAGGGAACTAGCATGACATTCTGAGTTACCTCATATTAGCATCCTTGCACAGACTACATGGATAACAGGCGGCTGAAAACGAGAGGCGTTCGAATAACTGATTTTTCAGTTTTCTGGCAGTTCTGAAAAAAATTTAAAAAATGCTTTGAGTCAAGCTAATGTTTTGTTTGACCTGACATGAAATGTTTTGTTTCAATGTCAAGGGAGCTTTTTTACACTTTATTTTTTGAATAAAATTGGAGGAAAGTTTGAAATGAAAAGCTATTTTGCACTGAAATGTTTAATTTTGAAATGTCGAAAAGAGAAGCTTTGACTTCAGATTTTTTTTTCACCTGAAAAAAATTCAGCAAATTTGACATGAATTTGTGAAATGTTTCAGCCAAGCCCAATCTTCATTTTTCACCTTTCCCTGTCCTCGACCCCTTATGTCTCACAAACTGCAAAACTTGCACTGGCCCGATCCCTAAAGGAAACAAAAATACAGATGAATATGAGTTACGGTTGGAAGGACAAATTCCCCAAATTTACCTGTTTTTTTGGATAGTTACTTTAGTGTGTGAGGGAATGAGAATAATAAGGTAGGGGAAAAGAGGGTGTATTTATTGATAAAATGTTGACAAAATAAATCATACAACTCCAAACAATTGACTATTTCACATTTGGAATTATTCCGGGTTTTTTATGAGCTCCAAAATAGCTCTTTTCAAGTGTTCAGCTCCTCTCTCCACTGAATTTGAAGCTCTGCTTGGACCCCCAAGGCCTGGCAAACTTAGAGAGCTTTCCCCTTACAGGTTACTGGGTTATAAATTAACTGTAGCCACTCTGGAAAAAGACATAAGCATAGCTGTGGGCAGCTTAATTAAAACCTCTGCTCAGTGTGAAAATGTTAGGGTGCAGATGGAGTGGAATAGAAAATAATACTGAAAAGAGAATAATGCTATTATAAAAATCAATAGTATGCCATTACCTGAAATAGAATGTTCATTTTTGCTCACCTTATCTCAAAGAGGCTATAGAAGGGGCATAGAAATGGAAAATGGAAGTAATTAGAGGCTTGGAAAATTTCTAGCTGAAGCTAGATTGAGAAGAATGGTATAGAGAAGGCAAATGTGGAGTCCCTATTTATCTTTTTTGATTAATAAAAGAACAAGGAGACACTGAATGAAAAGCAATATATTAAAAACTAGTCAAAGAAAATACATTCTTTACACAATGTATAATTAGTCAGTGGAACTCACTGCCACTAGATATTATTGGGGTCAAGAAAGGATACAAAAAAGTATTTGACATTTTTATGGATAATGAGCACATCCACAATTACAAATGATAGGGAGAAAATAGAAGGGACTTTATGAACCTTTGTGCTTCAAGGCACAGACCGACCTCAAGTGGAAGGTGGTTAGGAAGAAACTTCCCCTGAGAGCTATTTATTCCATAACGTTTCTACCATTTCTCCATCCCATTACTGAACGGAAACTTCCATTCACCATACTGGCTGTCAGCTTGACAGCAATTAATGACATGTAAAAAAATGAACAAATTCCCTTGCTTAACTTTGCTAATACTTTGGCCAAAAGGGGAGATGGAGGGCTCATACAAATGTTTTCACATAAAACCTAACGTTATATGTATGTTCATTTATTGTAATATTTTTGCATTACATTTTTTACTCAATATCAAAAAATCAAATATACTCTGTCTCTCTCTTTGTTCATCTTTTTCTTTCTTTTCTCTGTTCCCTCCACTCCTCATCTCATTTTTTGTTGTAGAATCTGTTCCCTTTTTTCCCATCTGTCTTCATTGTCTCTTTCCCTCTCATCTGATTTCACATCCTCTTTTCCCCCTTCCTTGTCTGTGTTGTGTTTCCACCCTTCCTTGGAGTGCACGGCTGGCATTCCGATTCAGGGTGCCCAGTCAGACCTATGTGAAATAAATGGGTATCTTTCTCCAGAGCTGCAAGGCAACGTGTTTTGGCTGCTGCAGCTCTCAAAGAAAGACTGGAATGACATACGTATCTTAGGTATCACAGCAGCCTATTTTGCATGCTGCTGTCATCCTGTCTGAAGTTGAGCTAGATTAGATTCAAGCAGTGCAAAAAAACACAGGGCAGGTACAGTGCTGCCACTTTGAACTGTATGTATCACATTGACTCTCCTGTCTGATATTGTTAAACTGCAGAATATATGCTGGATGTGAGTTACATGCCCTTGATTTTTTTTAAATCATTCAACAGCTTTGGGAATGTTTGATGTTATGTTACATTGCCCAGTGTCTACTTGTCTACCCATCTTGTTATTGATCACCTCGTAGTGGATGACTTATTTTTTACTTATCATGCATATATTTTGCCTTCCTTTCATTGGCTATTATTGCCACTTTCTTTTCAAATACCTTCTCCACCTCATCATCAGGCTTCCCAGCAGTTACTGCCATCCTACTTTGTGTAGCATCCTCCAACAAAGTTAAGTTCATCCTACTGTGTGATTTGCCCCTGCAGTTCCGTTCAGCTTTTCTTTACACTCATATATATGTTTTCACACACAAAAGCATTTGTTTGATTGTGTGGGGGATTTTTTTTAAGGCTTCTGCAGAGGTAAAAAGATTCCTCTTGTAAACTTTCTGCTTGCCTGTGCACTTTAATTTATTTCCACATTTGGAGGACGTCTCCTCTTCTTCCTCAGGTCAGATGTTTCCAGTACAGCTGGGAAAGTGGTGGGTAATTGTGGCATATTTTCTCAGCTTACTCTGTCGTTGTTTATGCTAATGATGATTGTGGCTCTGTTTCCATTTAATTTTGGCATATTGCCACTCTCGCAGCGGAAGCCAAAGGTGACTTCATGCCATTCCATTTTTTTCCATTTCTAGTGAAATAACTCTTGCATACTATGCTACAGGTGGGTTAATGACAACTCTGCCCCTCTCCCCTTTGGAGGAATGTGAATGAAAGACCATGTTCCGTGGGGAGAAGGGAATAATCAGTTAATTTTCAGTAACATTTATTGAAAAACACAGATCTCTCCTCTCCCCCTTCGTAATTTCAAATTCCTTCATTTCACTCTCTGAAAAGTTTCAGGAAGCTTGGATAGATCGTCTAAACCAATACAATGTAGCTTTGAGTAATGTGATTTTGGAAGGTTTTGGAAATTCTGAGAGAGGAAAATCCAAGATGGTAGGACAAACGCATGCTCCTTCCTTCCTTCCTTAACAATCATAATCATACTCAGCAGAAGCAGTGGGGGCTTTCCATCCGGAGGTCTTAGTAGGGTTTACAAACATGAATAAATTTACTCTTAAAACATCCCTGTCAGGTAGATAAGTTGTCATTCACATTTTACAGGTGGGAAAACTGAGGTGTACAGAGTGGTTAAAGGGACATAATGGTCACACAAGAAATTTATAGTGGAACCAGGAACTGAATAAAAAAAAAAAGAATCATAGATTATTAGGGTTGGAAGGGACCTCAGGAGATCATCTAGTCCAACCCCCTGCTCAAAGCAGGATCAATCCCCAACTAAATCCCCAAATGGCCCCCTCAAGGATTGAACTCACAACCCTGGGTTTAGCAGGCCAATGCTCAAACCACTGAGCTATCCCTCCCCCTCCCCTGACTCCAAGTCATGTGCTTTAATAATAATAAAAAAAAAACCCATCCTTGTTAGAGAGAGAAAATAAGTTTGGGAGCTACTCCCACCTAGTTGTTATGTCCACTTTATATTTGTTTGTTGGTTTTGTGAGCAAAAAGTAGAGTCAGGTTAAACTGGGTTCTCAGAGATCTAGTGGCTGCAGGGAAGGCAGAGCCCTCTACCACCTCCATGGAATGACAAAGACCTGAGTTTGTTCTATGATTGTGACCTGTGTGAATTATGGACCTCCTCTCTCTCAGTTTCTTACTCTGACATCTGGGATCACTTGGGACAATCAAGCATGTAATCCTAGATACTTCCATCTCCTGTATATCTCATATTCTCATAGTGGGCCCCTTGGCTCCTGGATTTGCTCCCCTTTTCTCCCAGTTGAGGCCTTGCTGTATCTGTCCACCCAGGCTCCCGCTGAGTTGGATTACGAAGGGGTTGGTTTAGCTACAGAATTGTATTTTGTGTGCATTCCCTAATACTGTTTGGCTGTTTTTCTGTAAATGCATTTAGAGGCTTGTAATAGGCACATCCTGTAAATAACATAAATACATATATAAATGCAGAGGTCACCCATAAACACCTGTCAGTTTTGCCCTGGATAAGGCTCCCCCCAGGCCTACTGACAGCAATTCCGGGCTCCAGGGCAGAACTGTCAATGTGCAGAGCTGCCGGCAGCGCTGCTGGGCGCGCCCTTCCGGCATGGCCAGGGCTTCCACATGCCCGACCGGCTGCCTTTGCTGCCACCGGTACCACCCCACGTGCGTCTAGGAGCCCTGCAGCCTGTCTGGGTGATTTAAAAGGGTTCGGGGTTCCTGGCCGCTGCCCCCGCTACCTGGGCAATTGGCTACCTGGGCCCCTGGGCAATTGCCCCGTTTGCCCTCCCCCCCCCATCGGCGGGCCTGGCTACCCCAATATTCACAGTACTCTCCACTCTTTTCCCACTAGGGATACTGTAGGTACTGAGGCAACTTTATCTAATCATCTAAAATAATTTGCAAGTTTTAAGGATTACAGCTCTAGATAAAAATGAACAGAACCACCTCCAAACCAAAGCTGCTGAGCTTTGCAAAGCTCTATTGTGAAGCACAATCTCAAGTGCAAGATATTTTTAATCCTTGCTTGCTGGCATTCAGCTAGATACAAGAAGTGCTTCTTTATGCTCAGTTTCACCAAAAAATGGCAGCATTCAAAACTGCAGGAACAGAATTCAAAGTGTTTATGACAGTCATGATAATTATGGAACACAAGATTAACCTAGCTAGGAAATATAAATGTCTAGGAATTCACTGCAGTGATAAACTGACTTTGGAATGCAGCTTGACAGAGTTGCTGATGAAATTTGATTTTTTAGCTATTCATAGCTCACAACAGGCCACTGTAATATTTGTTGAATCCAAATGAACAAAATTCTCCTGTTGTCTTTGTAGCATTGGTGGTGGTGGTAGTTTTTTTTTTTTTTAATAAGAAAAGTCTGTGTCTTGAATAGTGAAAAGGGCAAAAGTCGTGGACATAAAAGAAGGGAAGGACTTGAGCTGTGACATGTGGATTCAATTTTGTGTCTATTATCTGATGCTTCCACAAAATGCAGATGTCTGGTTAGGGTCGGTCTGTCTGTCTAATCAAGTTGCATGCATGTAGCTTTTTATTGCAAGTAACATGATTTCCTTTTTTAGTGCAAATAATTAGATCTCTGTTGTGATAAATGGTCAGATTTACTTCATAGCAAAACTGATTCTTTGTAAATCCAGACTAATATAAATCTTAATTTTTTTTTAAAAAAAGTCCCTTTTCCCCCAAAACATGGAGGTAGGAGGGGAAATCTTGCAACCCCTGAAAAAAAAATAAAGTTTCGAGGAAACGTTCACTAGTTAGAGCCTTTGTGTCACAGCACTCTGTTCTCTATTAGCCTTTCTTACACACCTAGAAATTAACAGTTTACTAGCGAAATTGATTCACCTGCTTAAAATAATGTCCCTCCAACACAAATCCCCAAAATGGAAGGTCACTGATATATTTTGAAACTAAATCCTGGAATCTTTGGTTCTTGTGATTAAAATGCAGCCACTAGCATTTGTATTGATTCATTTCTGCTGTGTTTTGTTGCATAGTGCACTCTCTTTTTCTGAGCTAAGAGGTGGAGAGCAGTCTTGCAGTTAAAGCAGAGGGATGGAAGTCAGGAAATCTGTGTTTTGTTCTCCAGATCTGCCACACACTTGCAGTGCAATTCATAGAGTTTAAGGACAGAAGGGACCATTAAATCATTTAGTCTGATCTCCTGAATATCACAGGCCATTACATTTCACCCCGTTGCCATGTGTTGAGCCCAATGACTTGTGTTTGTCAAAACCATTTCTTCCAGAAAGGCATTCAGTCTTGATTTGAAGGCAACAAGAAATGGAAAATCCACCACTTCCCTTGGTAGATTGTTCCAGTGTTTAATCACTCTCACAGTTTTAAAAAAATGTGCCTAAATTGAATTTCTCTGGCTTCAACTTTCAGCCAGTGATTCTTGTTATGGCTTTTTCTGATAGATTGAAGAGCCTTTTAGAGTACCCAGTATTTCTCTCCATAAAGGTACTTATGCACTGATATCAAATCACTGCTCAGTCTTCTTTTTTGATACACTAAACAAATAAGCTCTTTAAATCTCTCACTGTAAGGCATTTTCTCCAGCCCTCACACCATTTTTGTGGCTCTTTGCTGCACCCTCTCAAATTTTTCAACATCCTTTTAAAAATGTCCGGAATTGGTCTCCTCAATCATCTTCGTACTCTTATACAGCATTGCACTGGGAGATCATGTTGAGTTGCTTTGTCCGCTATGTTCCCTAATCCCTTTCCAGAATCACTTCTTTCGAGGATACAGTCCCCCATTCTTTAGATGTGTCCTGGCTTCCTTGTTCCTAGATGTATAACTTTGCATTTGGCTGTCTTAAAACACATCTTGTTTGTATGGGCCCAGTTTATCAAGCAATCCAGATGTCTGTGCATCGCTGTTCTGTCCTCATCAATATTTTCCACTCCGCCAATCATTGTGTCCCCTGCAAACTTTATAAGCAGCGTTTTATATTTAATTCTGGATCACTGATGAAAATGTTGAATAGCCTGAGGCTTAATACCAGTCCTTGCAGAACTTCACATCCCTCATTGGATGATGGTTCACTGCTGAGAACTACTTTTTGACATCTGTCAGTTAGACAGTTCTTACACCATTTAACAGGTGTTTATTGATTTGTTTAGTGCTAATTTTTTTTAATTAGAATGTTGTGCACTACTAAATAAAATGCCTTACAAACGTCTATTCTGTCTATGCAGTAACTTTTATCAACCAAACTTGTAATCTCATCAAAGAATGAAATCAGGTTGTTTGACAAGACCTATTTTCCATAAAACAATGTTGACTGATGCTCCAGTTCAGAGGTGAGCTGCACCTGTGATCTTCCCATAGGTACTCTTTCCAAGTGACAGGCCTCTACCTGTCCTTCTCCCAGAGTGGAGTTCTGAGGCTCACCCCACTTTAGACTTGATCACCAAACTACAAAACTGTAGTCCCTTCGTCCTGGCATGGGTACAGGCCGAGCAATGCCATAGAATGTCTTGCAGTCCTTCACCCTCAGTGGACAGATACATCTCTTTCCAGGTGGAACTCCATGGTTCTACCACTCTTAGCCTGAATCTCAGAGTGGCAGATCCCATTTCCAGTTGTGTTAACTTGGAAGGCCCAACTGTAATTGGTACCTGCAAGACACTTCCCTCTGGAAGCCTGTGACCAGCGGCTGATTAACGTGATTCAAAACAGCTCCTTCCAACAAACTTATTGTCTATGTGCCCAAAGGTATACGGCAAGCAAGGAAAAGAGTTAGGACCACAAAAGGGCTGTAAACCTACAAGTTGTGATCGGAGTCCCAGGGAAGCCGCATTGAGGTCACTCAATTAGGGTGAACTGCAAAGAATGGGGCAGACAATCCTCAAAGCTGATGAATATTCCAATACTTAGATTTACCAAGACAGCACAAAACAGCTTCTATAATATCTCACTGGTTACCCAGAAGCCAACAATATAGGTCACTTAAAGCAACCCAGCCTCAGGCCTCCATCCAGACTCCCAACTCAAATATGATGAGGATTACTGAAAATCTTATTCATCATATAAGAAAGTTCTACCAATCCCAAAGGATCGGACATAATACCTCCCAGGTTAATGAATATTCCAGATCTTACCCAAATACATACGTACAGCCAATTCTTATTAACTAAACTAAAATTTATTAAAAAAGGAAAAGAGAGAGAGTATTGGTTAAAAGATCAGTATATGTACAGAAATGAGTACAGTTCTTGAGATTAGATTCATAATAGAGATGGTGAGCTTTGTAGTTGCAAAGAGTTCTTTCAGAATTAGTCCATAGGTTATAGTCCAATGTCCATATTCAGGGTGATCCAGTCAGGACTGGAGATCTCAGCCTTATAACTTAAGCGTCCCCTGCATGAAGCATCAAGCAGATCTGAGATAAAAAGGATCACGACCCAAGGGGTTTTTATACATTTCCAGGCCTTCTCTTGACAGGTTGGAGTCCTTAGGTGAACAATAGACAATCATGGAGACTTTGAAGTAGACCTATTTCCTAAGCATCACTGGTAAATAGCTACACAGATTAACATAAGGCAATTGCCTGTTTTTCCACCATTCACAGGTGATTTGCTGTACATTTCAAAGAGAGATTAATACAGTGATATTACTAAGTGTATAGTTCATTTAAATGTTAATATTTCCTTTTGATCTCTGAATCAATAGCTATAGTGACAGGCAGGAACTGTCTGTTTACATGGCAAATAGCTAACAAGATATAAGTAAACACATACAATTAGTATCACCTCTAATTCTCTAACAATACAGGTTGGCATTTCAAAGTTCTAGCCTATCTAGCATGGAATGACCCTTATTACCATTCACATACTTTTCTAACATGTCTCTAAAGGTTGACTCTGCGCCATTTAGCCTGCAAGCCGCTTAACCTTTTCTATTGACACCTTCTTGGCACACTTTGTATAAGATTCGTTGGAATTATATAACAGTGGTAGCAACAATGATTTGCATGGTCATATTTTAATCAATATTTTACACAAGTCCTCCACCTTAGACTGACAGCCTGGTGCCTTCACTGCCTCTCTGCATCTGTCTGAGACGCCCACTTCCTCTCCAGGCAAGGATTTCCATGGCTTAATGTCCTTTTAGATGTTAGTCTCCAGACCCAGAAAAAAGAAGCCCGTTAGCCTGGCTAGAGGCTTGCAGGTAGGCCTTTCCCAACTAATAGCCCAGCCATTGTTCTCCTAAGGCTCTTTGGAGTACCTTCCCTGGAGCCTATATTATATTTGATCATTGTTATCAATTTTCTATATGTCATAACTTCTAATTTATTCTGATTGCTATCTACCTTCTCTTTTTTCCATTTATTTTATATTGCTTCTTTATTTCTTATTGCTGCCTTCAATTTGCCACTGAACCAGGATGGGCTTTTAGCCAAATATGTCCTCTCTCTTGACTGTGGAATCATGGCTATTTGGCCATCTAATAAACTTTTCTTCAAGAACTCCCAATTTTCATTCACATTTTTCATTCACAATTTATTTCCTCCCAATCAGTTTCACTCATCTCCACAGCATTGGGAAAATAGCACCAGCTATATACATTACTGGTGGGGGACTGTCCTCTATGCAACTTTGGTCAAATCCCTTAACTTATTTTTGTCTCAGTTTCCCCATATTTAATTAGGGATAACAATGTCCAACTTCATAGGGGTGGGTTGAACCTAAATTCATTAATATGTTAAGTATTTGCACATCTGTAGTGTCTTCCATTCTAGGATGTCAAGATATTATTAATAAAGAAATGTTTTGGTAGTATTAATTCAAACTGCTGCATATGATCAAGTAGTATTTATTGATAGCAAAGTTTTCTGCAAATGAATTCAATATCGGTTTCTGATAGCATGTGCGTTGCTAGATTGAGAACTTTTTTTTTCAATTTCCTCCTCCTAAAACCTTTGACATCAGCTATTGTCCTGATCAATCTGAGTTTTGTGACCTTACCCTAGCTCACAGTACAAGCACTGTGTATTCGTGATTAAACAAATCTTGATGATTTGAAAGGTGAATCTATACCCTGCACTTTGAGTTCAGTGTATGCATTTTCTAGGTAGAAGACTCCTGTGCTGAGACACGTACTGTTTATAAACTTGATTAAACTTACAGGAGAGATACTTCCCTTGAGAAGGTATAAACTGGGCAGTATCCCAATTCAGTGATTGCTGTTTATCCTTACTCTCAATTGTCCAAATCAGTTTTATGTCCCCTTTCACATTCACAGTATGGTATGTGGCACATTTTGAACTGATGGTCAGACTGTGTTCACAAATAATATCATTCAAAAAGATGATTGAAAGTAGTGTCAGGGCTTTGGAAAGCTTTAACTAGAACTTAATAAGTATGTGTGTGGGATGAGGGAAGCTATCTTGTTTAAAAATACTGGGTCAAATTATGTTTTCAGTCATGTGGGTGCAACCATGCTGTTTCAACTGTGCATGTGTAGGCGGAATTTGGCCTGATGTCACTGAAGAGGCTTCACAAGTCACCAGGAGTGATTTAAATCTTATTAGCGTGGGCACTGCAGTAATACTGGGGTTGACAGTATGTTCAGTCTGAGGAAGGCTGATCAGGTTTTTAAAGCAGGATAGGAGCATCACTACACAGCAGCATCCACTACCTCATGGAGATTCTTGAGTCTTTAGCCTCTTTCATTGAAACAAATGTAGATGCCTGCCTTGGAAACAGACCATCAAAGCAAGGAGCTAGCTGTCTGGCTCACCACTCATCTCTTTATGGCCTCTCTTGGCCTTAGCCAAGAGACAACACAATTTTTACCAATCAAGTCAGTCAACCAGTATCCCAGGGTGAGCTGTCTAGAATTGTGCCCAGTTCATCAGCAGTAAAGAAGCTACCTCAGGATTAATTAAAGGAAGGGCCCTATGAGCACACTGCTTAAAGAGAACAGAATACAAGTTCCAATGGTAAATAGTTCTCTTAAAAATAAATGAATAAAATTCTTGGGCTCATGTAGTTCAATGCAAAATGAGGAGAGAACATGGACAGAAAAAAAGAAAGGAGGAAATGGAGAAAGGGATGGGAGAAGGAAAGAGGGAGTCAGTACAGCGGGTAAAGAAAATAAATAAACACAGGAGAACTGAAGAGAAGAAAAACATGAGGTGAAGACAGCTGTAGAGAAAATCCAACCTGCTGGAAACTGTCTTGTCAATCACAGGCGGAACATTCAGCTTGCAAGTTTGACTGTCTGCATGACAGGAAGTGCCAAGTGTAGCAGGGAAGCCCAAATCAGCTGACATAGGGTAGGAACACTTACAATGATTGAAATAAGGCAGGTATCTTATTTCATTTTACACTGAGAGTTTTTCAAAATATACCTATTTTTTTCAAAGTATTTTTAGGAGTGAAGGAGAGGCAAAGGAATAAACTTTCCTCCTCTCACCCACATTTGGATTTCAAAAATCCAGCAAATGAAGCTGTTTCCTTTGGCATCTATTTTTCCTTTGCCTACAGTTTAAACAAGGGGCCAGATATAGAATAATTATATTAGAAATATCCAGTTTCTAAGCTAGGCTACCGTAACCTAAAATGTCAGTTTGCTCAGTGCAAACACTTGACATATGTTGTGCTGAACAGGGTGTAATGAGGTTGGAAACTGTCTATTTGCTCCTCTTTAGAAATTTTTTCTAGGTACACACTTGACAAATGGTTGATGACTGTGACACTGTTTCATCTCCTTTGTACAGAATATTCACTCATTTAATTTGCAGGGAACTAGACTGCTAATATTGTGTGTGAACTTGTCATGTGGCTGGACTGTCAGAATTATTATACTATTGTTTTAGTGAACTATGGGTAATTACACATTATAAAAACGGTAATGATTAATTAAACTGTAGCACTTGCTGCAGTAGTTCAAAGCTGAAGGATAAAGAAGTTACCAATTATAAATTTTAAAGGAAAGTGAGATTGAAACACACAGGATTTCTTTCTCTTTTCCTTCAGTAGTACTTTGTTTTAGTACATCCAGAGCAGAGGAATGGCTGAACAAATTCAAGAACATTTCCTCTTTGGAGGTTGGGAGTTTCATTTGTGGTTCCCAATCTGCCTATTTTATTCCTCCCTCTAAAGCCCTGTCACTTTCACATTGCTTACCTCAGAGAAAATATGAGAATGAGGCCCTGCTGAGATCCTGAACACAGCTACAAATGCTGGCAAAGGGAGGTTGATAGTAGTGTAACATAAGGCCTACAAACAGAGACTGACTGACCTCCACAGGAGCACCGGGCTTCCTTAAGAGCACTCCACCACTCCCCTAGTTGCTTGGGATGTACAGGACTCACACTCGGCAGGTACCTCAAGTGGTAGCTGAACATACAGACATCAGCCATGATCAAGGAGATGCTGTTAGCTCTTTTGTACTGTAGCATCAGAGGTATCCAAATAAAGGAGAAGGAACCACTTTGTCATAAAAATCCAAACAATTCTTTAATGCAGCCAGAGTCCTCACACTGCTTTTCCCCTGAAGCTGGTGACAGTGGCACCACCCCCAAAAAGAATATTCACTTGCTATTTCCCCAGGCCTCTCTAAGACCACACCCACATGGAATGGGGTATGGAAACACAGCATTTATAGCATGAAAGAGTATAGTTATAGGGTAGCCAGATATTTTGAGAAAAGGAATGGTGTAGTTTGAAGTCAAACATAGGGTGACCAGATGTCCTGATTTTATAGGGACAATCCTGATATTTGGGGCTTTTTCTTACATTGGCACCTATTACCCTCTACTCCCATCTTGATTTTTCACACTTGCTATGTGGTCACCCTAGTAAAACATCTTCAGGTCTTTGGAGAGATCATTTCTGCATCATTTTCATACTCCAATAGGATCATGTACTTTGTATTTTGTAGTTGTATTTTTTTTTTTTTTGAGACAATAGCAGGAGGCAGAAAATTAAAGGCAAAGCAAGGAAAGTCCAACTGTTCTCATATAAGAATTGCTACTGGATAAACGAAACCACACATTCAGGTTTATACTCAATAATATTGTGTGTGGAAAAATATTTTGGCAGGTAATGCAAATTAAACATTTAAAGGGCATACGGTTTAGTGTTTCAGTGTTTTTAAAAATGCAATTAGAAACTGGATAACCTTAAATTATTTATGTAATTGTGGGGTGAATATTGTTAGACCTAATGGATAAAACAGATAGGACCTAGCAGCTGGTGATTTTCCAGGCATAGTCTCTTGATAGCTGCTTGAGAAGGAATAGCATGAATATAGCATAGAACACCCATATCCTAGTGACAGTGTGATTAAGGCTGTTGGTACTTGTTTTTAATTAATACATTGTTGTAAAATTGTTTTCCCTTCTGTAGCATCAACAATTAAAATTATAATGATTTCTAAACCAGCTAGCATTAGCGTGATCTGGCAACTAAATGACTGCCTTCTTCAAGAGAAACATTATATCGCTACTAAGAAGTGACAGCAAGTCTTTGTAAGTGAGGGAAACCTAATAAAACCTGCCTTTTGAAATTAAATCCAAGACATTTTGCAGCACAGGGTGTATTGAAAGGAAACTGAAATGTCAGGTCAAAATAACACTGTAAGAACTATTGTTATTTTATAGGCTGATTCATATACATTTCCCTGGCTTTATTTGTATATTTTCCCTCAGGGGAGCTATTAATTTTCATTCCCTTCTGCTCTAAGTGGGCAGCTGTCCAATGACCTGAAAAACTGACATGTACTTTAGCTTCTGTGCTGGCAATGCTTAAACCCTTGTTGTTTTGTGGTTGGGACTGATAGAGTGGTGACATGCTAGTTTTCTCTTCTAATGTGTATCAGATCTGGTCTCTGGTGAAGGTGAAGCCGCTTTTTATCAGAACCAGAGACCAGATGAGTCACTGAATTGACTCATGTGGGCTCAGAAGGAGGATGCTGTTGCTCTTCAGGACTTATGATGGACTAAGTGATCATGATGAAGTGCCTAAGGGCTGGTCAACCCACAAACTCTCAACCATTGAAGTAAATCAGTGTCCTAAACCTGATTTTAGTTGTTTTAGCACAAACCTGTGTGTGGCCACATGCACTTCAGATTAAATCAGTTTGGCCCAAATTGGTTTGTGCAAGATATGAGTGTCCACATGCAGACTTGGGCTGAAATAGCAAACTTGTTTTGAATTCCGAGTTTGTGTTACTTTGGTGCAAGTTTGTGTGCAGATCCCCCATTGGAAAGAAAAGCTCAGGAGGAGTGAGATTCTTTCTATCCCTTCCCTCCCATTAAAAATAATAATAATAATAAAAAAATAATAAAAAAAATTCCTGTGATCTGTCTCTTTGCACTACTCTGTGGCAGTGTCCCTAGCTGGCATGATGTATCCAGCTCCCACCCCCATAGGAGTATGACAGGAGGGATTCTGGCTGGAGCATTATTGCACTTCAACTTCTTGAGGCCGTAGCCTGAGTTCCTGTTCTAAAACATCCACCACACTATAAAATATACCTGGTCTGCAACAGACCAAAAACTGGTTCTGTATCAGGCAGCGACAAGCAGTTCCTGTGCACCGCACTCTCACCCAGCTGCACCCGTAGACAATGAGGGTAGATGATTTAGCTGTAAAAGTAAATGAGTGGTTTTCTAGCATTTGCACAATTGTGACGGTGCTGCCCGTGGGAGCCAGCTGAGGTCACTCAATTAGGATGAACTGCAAACAAAACAGGGCAGACAAACCCCAAACGCTGGTGGATATTCCAATACTTAGTTTACCAAGCCAGCACAGAACGGCTTCTGTAGTACCTCACTGGTTACTCAGAAGTCCAAACAACGCTGTTCCTTTAAAGTACCCAGCCTCAGGCCTCCGTCCAGACACTCACGTCAGATATGATGATGATCACTGAAAATCTTATATAAACAAAAAGGTTCTTCCAACCCCAAAGGATCAGCCACATACCCAGGTTCAATTATAACTTAGATCTTACCCAAAATACACGCTATAGCCAATTTTTATTAACTAAACTAAAATTTATTAAAAAAGAAAAGAGAGAGAGTTGGTTAAAAGATCAATATACAGTGGTGAGCTTGTAGTTGCCAAAAGTCCTTTTAGATATAGTCCATAGGTTACAGTTCAATGTCCATATTCAGGATGGCTCCAGTCAATGACTGGGGATCTCAATCCTTGTGGCTTAAGGTTTCCCCCTCTTGAAACCCAAAGCAGATCTGAGATGAAGCAGGATCGTTTCCCAGGGTTCTTATACATTTCCAGCAGCCTTTTGGCCTGAGAAAACAATAGGCTTAATGCTCCTTCTCCCAAACATCCTGGCAATTAGCACAGGGTAATTTATCCATTAAACAGTTCAGATACAGGTTACCACAACCTTCAAAGGGACATATAGACAATAATACTATTTCACTTAAGTATCTTCCTAAATGTTAATATTCCTTTTTTGATCTTTGAATTAAAGCTATTGCAATAGACAAGACTTGTTTGCTTACATCACAAGACCTGAGCAAACACCTACACTTCTACCTCTAACAATGCAGACTTGCATTTCAAAGCTCTAATCATTTACATATTTTCCTAACAAGTGTCTAAAGTTCGGCCATGGGTCAGGTCAGTCTGAGTTACTTAACTCTTTCTGGCCCTGTCATCTTTCAATGAGATATTCGATCACACTCATAACGTCACAACAATATACTGTAAGGGAAAGCAAATCCAGCAATGCATGTGGCTCAGTGCAACTTGGGCTTGTTCTTGCTCCCCTTGAAGTAAATTTGAGTTTTGCCATTAACTTAAATGCGGGTAGGATCAGAGAATGTGTTCTGTTTGCTTATACTTTTCTTGACTGTATAGTTATGATATCAATAAAATGCCATCTCTGATCATGGTTATTAACTTTAATTGATAGAGATTTGTGAATATAATTAGAAAATGGTAAACTTGTTTTTAAAAATCACGATTTATGTGAATGCTGCAGGTATTTTTAATCAGTAGGCACCAGAAGAGTTTTCCTAGAATAATGCATAAATATTAAAAAGGCTCACTTTGCTTTTGTGAGCAATTGTAAGAGGCCTTACGAGATGAAAATTCTTGTGTTCAGACTGTCTTCCCCCTTATTAAAACTAAACATACCAAGAATAAGCCTTCTACAAATACCTAATATTTGTTTTCATTAATGTATGATGAATCATTCAGTCATAAATTGTTGCCTTTCTTGAAATGCATTGAGATGTTTAAATATTAACCAAGTTAATTCACCCTCCCTCCCTACTGTTTTTTCCGTTTGTTGCTACATGAACATCATTTTGAATGATAATACATTTTTTATTTCCATATGCCAAAGATCTTTAGAAATAAACAGTTTTAGGTTTTAGTAGCTGAGAAACAAATATACAACAGCCACTTGTTTAGACGTTCTTTTATCTGAAACCTGTCTGATTAGTCCTATTTAGAAAATGCTTGCGGCTGTGATGATATATGAACACCTTTCTGCTGTTTAATGAATACTTCTGTGTCCTCTAGTGACACAGAATCAGTGTCTTATTGTCTAAGCTGTTATGGGTAGTAATGTCATAGAGGCACATTTGATTTGTTGTGCTTGATTTGGCTTTAATTTGTCAAAAGACATGAAGATCTTTTCCTATGGATTCACCATAATAGCAGAAGCACAGAGCTCTCAGATGAAATTCCATTCTGGAGTCGTTCACCTGAATAATAGGATGAGATGGACATTAGAATTTTTAAATGAGCACTTGTCATAAGAGATGTAACCAGCACATGCAACCATCAGTGGCAATGGCAACTGTAAAAATTGCTGTTCACTGTTAGCAATGGAAAATGCTTCCCTCTTAGTACTAAGAAGTGGACTGTATTGTAAAAGAACAGCTCAGACAGTAGAAATAGTGTGTTTCTGTCTTTACAGCAACTCTCCATTTTATTTCTAAGGACTATCAACTTTATTTCTAAGGACTGCCTCTTGCAATGGGACGTTTAAGGGCACAAATGTACCCTTAAGGGCAGAAAGCAGTCTCTAAGAGCTTGATCAATATTCAGTGGAAAAACTCCCATTGTAAAGGCATTGGATTTTGTTTTGGATTGTTGATTAACACTTATGGCCTGGTTTTAGCCTATTTGGCATTATAAAAGAAACAAACCACATGGAAAGTCTATATTAAAGTAATTCTTATTGTACGGTGTGCAAAAATAAATAAAAAAGGCTACTGCTGCATAGAAATGTAATTTTAAACAATATATTGATTTGAAAGTAGAGAAATTTAAGATGACATTTTAGCAGTTTCCATATTTGTTCAGAAAATGCAGGCACAAAAAGATTTGGATGCCAGCTAATGAACAACTTGAAGAAGCAGCAGCATTTTAATTAATTTACAGGTACAGTACAGAATGCATTAAATTAATGGTAATTTCAGAAACTTAACACAGTAGATTTCTGCTGCTTTTCATCCCATATCAAAATTAGCCAGCTGAGTGGTAATGCAGAGGCAAATAACCTCATTGAATGCTGGCATCTGACAGCTTAATATTTTAAGTTGTTTTTAATTACAGAGGCATTAAAATTGTTGTTTGTAATTGAAATTTGTTTTATGAAAAGTATTTTTGATGCTGGTTTTAAACAATGTGTCTTTAAATGTGGACTAGTTAAAATAGTTTCCATACATTTGACAACAGCTATATTCAAAAGGCCTGGGACATGATAGGAACTCCATTGACTAGTCTAGTGTATAGATATGAGTGAGAAGACTAACATATTTACTTTATCTGAAAAGAATTGCACGCCTTGGATACCACAGTTAGGTCTATTGACAGTTGTTAACAGGCTACATGTTAATTGGTAAATTTGATTCTGTAGGTGTCAGTTGAAAGTCAGGTACATAAATATAAATTTTGTATCTACTGTGCTATTAGTATCTGTGAAATTGAGAATAGACTACAAGTTAATATGTGTTGATGACTTAAATATATACATATTCCCCTAAGCATAGCATCAAAGGAGGTGAGAACAGAATACTTTCTGAAATACATTAGGAAACTCACCAAACAGATTTAATACCTAAGAAATGCTGAGATACTTTACTGATTGGCACTATAGAAACCCAAAGATAAATAGTAGGCATTGTATTCACTTATTGGATTAATTTCAAAGAGTTTTGTTTGTGATTAACCCTTCACTGTGTATATAGCCTTACTGTATATCTCCATCATTTCCCTCCATCATAGTGCATCTTTCTCTCAGATCACATAAGGAAAAGCGGGCTGTTCCACGTTAATTTTTTTGTAGCACATTTTGTCACTTGGTTACCCTTGCAATTCTCACTTGGTCCTCTGTATTCTGAAACTTCTCTAATTTTGGGGTCCTTTTCCTGAAGCTCCTGCTTATCTTTGCCTTCACTGTCTTCTCCTATAGCTCATGCTTCTGTTTCCATCACACTCATTGACCGGCCATGACATTTTACTCTTCCCTGAATTAATTACTTTTAATAGTGGTTTTTGTAGTACCTGGAGTCAAACTACATTTTAAGTTTCAACCTTTGATTAAACTGTTTTAATAACAACTTGACTATTAAAGACATTAATTTAGGGATATAGTGAGAGAGTTATGAAATGCAGATCTTTATTTTTATTGCAGAATTTATCCTTCCAGATAAAATTTCAGTAGCATCAGACTCAATGTACATATCAAAATGTTGTATACCGTCAGTACATCACCCTCTCCAGTAGGTTCTATTGTAATCACAGCAATGTAGGACTTGAAGAGACCTCCGAGGTCATCCAGTCCAGAATTATGTATACCTAGACCATCCCTGATTATTATGGGGCTTCCACAACCTCCCTAAATAACCAGTTCCAATGCTTAACTGGCCTTAGAGTTAGAAAATTTGTTCCTAATATCTAGCCTTAATCTCCCTTGTTGCAGATTAAGCTGATTAGTTCTTGTCCTACCTTTTGGTGGACATAGAGAACAATTGATAACCATCCTCTCTATACAACCTTTTACATATTTGAAGACTGTTGTCATGTCCTCCCTAAGTCTTCTCTTCTCTAGACTTAACATGCCTAATTCTTTCAACCTTTCCTCTTAGGTCAGGTTTTTCTAAACCTTCTATTATTTTTTTGCTCTCCTCTGGACACTCTTCAATTTGTTCACATCTTTCTTAAAGAGTGATGTCCTAAGGTGGACATAGTACTCCAGCTGAGGCCTAATTTTTACCCTAAATTTTAGATGCCAATTAAATTAGCCTACAATAATGCTTCTAATTTAACAAAAGGGTAACAAAGTTGTGGCCCGCCCTAAAGGAATTGCCAGGGTGTTACCAGGGGCCTGTCTCTGATCCAAAGAGGGCTCCCCAGAGCACGCTAGTTTTGCTAACCCCTGAAAGGACACGGATACATCCTTCCACTCAAGGATTGACACACACAAGCAGAAATTCTTGAAAACATAAGAATTATTTACTTTTTTATTTTTTTTAAAAAGTAGTTACTGTATATTTAATAAAAGCAAGAAAGAATACATAAAACATATTAAAAGAGTAGAATTATACATAGGGTGAATTATTCACTTAATTCCAACATTTGGCATTTAATATTTAATAGTTAACATTTAATATCTCAATATTTAACATCTAACATTTAAACTTTTAACATCCTGTGAGCACTGGCCAAGTGGTAGCAGGATGGGTAGGGGAGATTTAACTCAAAACACAGGCATCCCGCTTTATTTACAGACAGACCCACATACTCCTTAATGATAGATGGAAAAATCAGACTTACACTCCTACCCCAAGTTCCCTGTGTTTCATCTTAATGGTCCTTCTGATCATGTTGATCAGATCATGAACATCATGATGATGGTGATTGTCAAGGCCACAATTTTTGTAACTGCTGCTTCAGGCTGCGGGCGTAACAGCAGTTGCTGCTGGCTGTTGCTGCTGTCAGGGACTGCTGATTGCACTGCTATTAAAGCCATTGCCATGGTGACCTTTAGAGTTCTGCTGCTGCTTTTCCAGGTAGCTGCTTTTTGGAACTTTCCATTCTTCTTCTCAGGTAGCTGCTGTTCTTCCACAAAGCCTCAAGCCCACTACAATCAGCCTGCTAGTTGGCCTAATATGTTGGTTGCTCTCTCAAGGTCTTCTCATTAACATAATTCATTAGCCTGGCTTAGCCAATCAGCTTCCTCTAATTAGCATATCTCTAGATCCTTCCTATTACATTATACCTACTTTTAGATAGCTAAGCTCCTCCCTCTGACACCATCTTGGGTAGAGCTCCTCCCTCTGATCTATTTTTAGATAGCAAAGCTCCTCCCTATGAGTTGCTGGAACTTTCCATACACTAACCCTGTGTCTTTCATGAAGGATTATTGCATCCACCATTTTGGATTTCTAACTTTAAACTATCACTAATTACTATTTATCAAAGCCTTAATCTTTAAACTAACTGCTGTTTTATGCAAATCGAAGTGTCCTGATACTGTCACCACCTTAATTGTATCAATGGAGAGAGGTGAAATTTCTACGATATTTAAACCCCCTTTTTTCAGTTTTTCTCTGCTGGTCTCTATCAAGGTGCTGCAAGGTTTTTCAAAACAGCTAAAAGCAAAATTTCTCGTTACATCATCAGTGTTGAGTAGAGCAGAGCAATTGCCTCCTGTGTGACTTTTATATGACATGCATAGTAATACATCTCAGAATGACATTTGTTTTTTTCTCAACAGTATCACACTATTGACTCATATTTCATTTGTGATCCACTATGATCCCCAGATCATTTTCTGCAGTACCACTGCCCATTTTGTACTTGTGCATTTGATTTTTTCCCCCTTGTGAACTGCAATACTTTGTGCGTGTCTGTAATACTGGCATTTCCAATAGAAAAGATCTGTGTGTTTCTTTAGTCATCAAATACCTATTTTGATGATTTTACATCTATTTTCTGTAAAGCAATTGCCTTCCAAATACTGGCCTTCCCTGGGCTCTATGGGCAGGCTATCCCTGTCATATATAAGTTTGTTGAAACTCTGTAACAAAATGTAAATGTAAGTGGAAAATTCAGTAAAGTTCAGTAACTGGAGACTGGAACCACAGGCAAAAAATTCTCATGTTGATTTTGCTCGTTGATTTTTTTATTTGCTTTATAAAATATTTTTATTTTAAAATATTTGGCTTGTCATACTTACAGTACTTTGACTCTTTGGAAATCAACCTTTATGACTGCTTTTGGTGTCAGCCTTGTCTTTGCTCCTTTGACTATCGTCAGTCTTTCAGAAGTGGTGTGCCAAGTCTTCATTTATTCACGGTAATTTAAGGTTTCGCGTGCCAGTAATACATGTTACATTTACAGGGGCAGGCGGACGGAACCGCAGACTGACAGCGGGCTGAGCAGGGCAAGCACTGGGACCCCAGGCCGGCAGCAGGCTGAGCTGCTCAGCCCGCTGTCGGGCTGGGGTTCCGTCCACCGGCCCCTGCCAGCCAGGGTCCCGTCCGCCGGCCCCGCTCAGCCCACTGCCGGCTTAGGGTTCTGTCCATCCAGGCCAGCAGTGGGCTGAGCGGGGCCAGCGGCCGGGACCCCTGCTGGCAGGGGGCTGGCGGACGGAACCCCAGGCCGGTAGCAGAGTGCCACTGAAAATCAGCTCGCGTGCTGCCTTTGGCACGTGTGCCATAGGTTGCTGACCCCGATCTATATGTATATTTATATATAGTCACTACTTTTTCTTCTGAAAAACACAAGTAGCAGTACATTAATGGTTAAAAACCCACTGAATCTCCAGATGAAGAGCAGTAACGATCTAAATAGTGCAGAATTATATATATGTGAATGTTAGTCTACACTATTTAGATCGTTACTGCTCTTCATCTGGAGGTTCGTTTGCTTTTAAACCACTAATATAGTGCAATTTATATTTTAGAAGCAAAATACTGACTAATTAATCTTAAAGATTGACCAAGAAGGATTTGAAAACACTATTAAGCAGTTTGTGTTTTAGAATTAGTTTAGCTCCTGATTACATTTTTACTTGCCCTCTCCCCTGGATAATCTGGAATCTATTAGAGTAATGACTAGTTTCAGGTTACCCAATAAAAACTCTTATTAAACCAAGAAAGAAATATAAAATGAAATAGCTTGTTTCTAGGACTTTCAATATATAATCTTAAAGTTTCCTTTTATTGGGGTCACAGATGCAGAGTCCCCAAATCCCCTTTTCTCGGGGTAATCAAAAGGTCTCTCTGGTTCCCTCTGTTTTTTCAGGGCCAACTCAAACAGAAGTCTCCTCCTCCTCCTCCCTTTAAGGTAGAGAAAAGGAAGTTGCAGCTTCTCTTTTCCCTCTTGATTTAGAAGTAAGAATAACTTGGGGATGTTGCAGAGGTCTGCTCTTTTAAGGAAGAAAGTCTTCTCCCTGAGTAGCTACTTTGGTTGTCTAAAGACACTCCTAGGTGCCTGCTCCTTTGACTTCCACTTCCTCCATTTGTACGCTCTTAGCTTGTTTCCTGTGAATTGAATGGGATGCTGCTGACCCCATTAATTTACCCTTGCTTCCCAGTATTGAACTCTAACCTAGAACTCCAGTGCTTCATGACCCAGCCTCTCTCCTGATTCTCCTCAGCCCCAGTTGGGTCATATAGTCCATAACATTAGCGTTATTTCAAGTGTATTGTTTGTACAAAACAAATGTTAACAGTTGGTATTTCTATTTTAGTGACTTTGTAAAAGTATGTGTGTTCTGTAAAAGCCTTAGATATATTATATTAGGCTGCAGTCACAAAAGCTACATTTTAAATGGCAAAAACATTTTACTTCTCTGTAAATTCATTTTGTGCTAAAGTAGCTGAAAACATGCTACCTTGGAAAAGAGAAATGTATGTTGTGTTTAAATGTGTTTGTCATAAAACAGCTTTTGGCATTTTTTTCACAGGTTAATACTGAAAGACTTGTATAGAATCATAAATATAGAGGTAGGAGGGACTGCAAGAAGCAATCAAATCCATCCCTCTGCACTAAAGCAGAACCAAGTAAATCTGGACCATCCCTGGCACGTGTCTGTCCAATCTGTCCTTTAAAACCTCCACTGATGGAGATTCCACAACCTCCCTTGGAAGCCTGTTCCAGAGCTTAACTACCATTGTAGTTAGAATTTTTTCCCCCTAATATCTAACCTAAATCTCTCTTGCTGCAGATTGAGCCCATTATTTCTTGCCCTACCTACTGTGGACATGGAGAACAATTGAGCGCAGTCCTCTTTATGGCAACCCTTAACATATTTGACTGTTATCAGATCCCCTCTGTCTTTCTTTCTCAAGACTAAATATGCCCAGTTTTTTTAATCTTTCCTTATAGGTCAGGTGTTCTAAACCTTTTGTCATTTTTGAGCCGAGCCTCATCAGTGCCAAAGAGAGTGGAACAATTACCTCCCTTGTCTAACATACAATGCTCCTACTAATGTACCCCAGAATGATATTAGCCTTTTTTGCAATTGCATCATATTGTTGAGATACAAGTTGTGTGAGGTAATATCTTTCATTGGACCAACTTCCACTAGTGATAGAGACAAACTTTCAATGTTACACAGAGCTCTTCTTCAGGTCATATTTCTGATTCATATTCAATTTGTGTTCCACAATTATTCCCAGATCCTTTTCAGCAGAACTACCACCTAACCAGTAATTCTCCATTTTGTAGTTGTGCATCTGATTTTTCCTTCCTATGTGTAGTACTTTACACTTGGCTTTATTTAATTTCATCTAAATTCAGACTAGTTTTCCAATTTGTCAAGATCCGTTTGAATTCTATTCCTGTCCTCAAAAGTGCTTCAATCCTTCCCAACTTCGTGTAATCTGCAAATGTTATAAGCATACTCTCCACTCCATTATTCAAGTAATTAATGAAAATATTGACTTAGTACAGGACCCAGAAGTGACCTGTGCAGAACCCCACTAGACACATCCTCCTAGTTTAACAGTGAACCATTGATAAATATTCTTTGAGTACAGTATTTCCACCAGTTGGGCATCCATGTTGCAGTAATTTCACCTAAACCACATTTCCCTAGTTTGCTTATGAGACTGTCACGTAGGACTGTGTCAGAAGCTTTACTAAATCAAGATATCACATGGCTACTGCTTCTCCACTTTTCACCAGGCCAATAACCCTATCAAAAAATGGCAATTTGGTTGGTTTGGCATGATTTGTTCTTGTCAGATCCATATAAGATATTCCTTATAATCCTATTGTCCTCTAGATGCTTACAAATTGGTTATGTAATAATTTGTTAAACTATCTTTACAGATATTGTGATTATGCTGACTGGTCTATAATTCCTTGAGTCCTCTTGTTCCCCTTTTTAAAGATAGGTACTATGTTTGCCCTACTCCAGCCCTCTGGGACCTCACCTGCCCTCCCTGAGTTCTCAAAAATAATTGCTAACAGTTTTGAGATTACTTCAGCTAGTTCCTTAAATACCCTAGGGTAAATTTCATCAGGCCCTGGCAACTTGAATACCAGCAACTTATCTAAATCTTCTATTCTTGAACCTGTTCTTTCCCTGTTTTAACTTGCATTTCTTCTCCGTTGTTGTTAATATTAATTGTGTTGAGTATCTGGTCACCACTAACCTTTTTAATGAAGACGGAAGGAAAATAGTCGTTAAACACCTCTACTTTCTTGATGTCATCAGTTGTTAGCTCTCCTTCCCTGCCAAGTGAATGACCTACTCTTTCTTTTGTCTTTCTCTTGCTCCTTGTGTATTTGAAGACCCTTTTCTTTTTGCCTCTCAAATTAATAGTTTACCTAAATTTGGTATCATCCCATTTCTTGCCTTGTTTCATCTCCATCCAGATCCTAAGATGCAGCAGCACTGGATAAAAGTAAAAAATTCACTAGAAAGCAAATGCTAAAAACATTCTGCGAATTCAAGGTTTTGACTTGCTACTGTGTTGTACATGAATAAAACTGATGTAACTGCATTGACTCCCATGAAGTCACAATAGTGTAAAACTTCTATAAAAGAGTGAAAAATCCATTTTAAGAAATAATTATAAGACACCAGGCAAATCTGTAGTAGTAATCCCCATGATAATGGGCCAGAACATTCCCTCATATGGAGGGTACTCTGTGTGAAGGTCTTCCCTGCCCTATGTTTAGAACTGCCTCCCTGGGACCTCCAGGATATCATCCCACTCCTCTTAGATACCACAGACTTCCCCACTTAAGACTCATGGATGTGGAGTGCTGACCTGAGAGAAGAAGGTGGGGCCAGAACAGGCTGCATCACCACCTCTCCTCTGAATGGAATTATCCTAGGATACCACAATAAGTGAAACTGCAGGGAGTTCTCCATCATCCATAGCTCACAGAATGGATTGTTTGGACCCAGTACTACTAGAGTCCTTGATTTTATTATGGGAAAGTTGAGCTGATTTTGATGTGCTTTGGTGCTTCAGAAATTGCTGTGAATAGATAGCAGAGAAGAGTCATTTAGTAACTGCAGATGAACAAGAAAAATAGAGATATGTGTATATACAATAGAAATGAATGTTCTTTCCATGTCTATACCTAATTTCCCTGTTCCTGGAAGAATCACTTCCTGGCATGCAATACTTCCTTCAGTAAGACTGCTGTACCCATCAACCATTATTTTTGAGATTATAACTAAATCTGGAAGTATCCTGTCAAGTAACTGCATCAAGACTTCAGTTCAACTGAATAAAAATAATTTTGTGTTTAAAATAGCAGCTGTCATAGAATAAACTCCATCTGCAGACATGTGGCATGGCATATCTTGAGGATAAATAGGTATGCAGGTGTTTAAATTAACTGCTCTGCCTCAGGAGCATAATGGAAAATTATTCATTTTTAAATGTGTATAAAGAGTTTACTGAGTAACAAAGGGCTTTTAACTTGGTTTCACTGCATTTCATGAGTATATTTCTGTAAAAGTACAGTTCAGTAACTGGAACAGAATATAGCTTTCAACAAAGTGAGCCCAGAGACAATTAAAAGCTTCTTGTATTTTCCACTCTTTGTTTAAACTCTTGGTCTAACACTTTATAATACTTTTGAGAGAGAGGTTATACTATCTATGGAGTAATAAAAGAATTGATTGTAAGCACAATGTTTATAATCAAAAGAGATTTAATACAAACACTTTCAAAGTGATATTATAAAAGTGTTTTAAACATAACATTAATGTGCTAATGATTAAATATTTTACATGTGCAGTTAGCAAGAAAGCACAGCAATACCAGTGCTGTTTGTAACCCATGTGTGCTTCTAGAAGAAATGTAATTAGAGATTTATTTTCAACTAACTGGCAATGTCGGAAACTCCTACACTGTGGCTACTGTATTTGTCTCTTTATTTCTGCCTAATTCACCCCACACAGGAAAATTAGCATCAGAGGACGTGCAAACAACACTGCATCCTTGTCGCTGGTAAATTATTTTTAAAAGTTTGATTGACATATCAATAATAGGTAGGGGGATTTGCTTCAGCTCACATTGTAGTGTTAACCTTTGATCCTGCAAGGACTTGGTATGTGCTCAATTTTACACACTGTAAATTCAGTGGGGCTACTCACAAAGTATAAAGTTTAGCATGTGTCGAAGTCTTTGCAGGGTCAGGACTTGACTTATTTACCCTTTTATTCATTTCCCTCTAGGACTACCTAGGGCTTGTCTACATGGTGCGTTAGTCCACGCTAGAGGAGTGTAAATTCTAACTAATGCATCTGTGTGGACCTTGCTTGTTCTCATTGAAAGTTCTTTGGTGCACATTAATCTCATTTCAAACAGTACTACATTAACATGCACTAGGGAACTTTTAGTGCACAGTGGCAGAGTTTTATATGGAGATATACCTATCTCATAGAGCTGGAAGGGACCCTGAAAGGTCATCGAGTCCAGCCCCCTGCCTTCACTAGCAGGACCAAGTACTGATTTTGCCCCCGATCCCTAAGTGGCCCCCTCAAGGATTGAACTCACAACCCTGGGTTTAGCAGGCCAATGCTCAAACCACTGAGCTATCCCTCCCGCCAATTAGCACGCACACAGGCCAATTAGCACGCACTAGAATTTTAACCCCTATCGTGTGGATTAATACACCATGTTATCAAGCCCATATTCTAGTTCCTTTTTTATGTTAACACTGGGTGCTCTGCTTAAGACTCTGATCCGGCAAACACTTTCTCATGTAAGTAACTTACATGTTATAGAATAAGACTTCTCACGTACAGAAGTGTTCAGAATTGAGGTCCCAATATCCTGTTAAATAATTCCCTATTTTCTATGTGGCTCATTTAAGCTCTTTTAATTGTCTCCAGATAAACTGAGTGAGTGAAAATAATTTGTTTTAAATCATAAAATATATCTGGTCCCATAAGCACTAACTTAGCGAGTTTACCAAATCAAAGACATAGTTCTGTACTTGTTTCATCATCATCTTGAGAAGTTAAGATCCCTGGCAGACCCATCAGATTCATAGAGTGCTTTTCCAGGGGAGTGAGGGTGAAGTAGAATTGTCACATTAGTTCATGTTAGAAATGGGCAAACCAGTTCAAAGACAATAAAGTCCTCTTGTACTATCCTGTCCTGTCTTTATTCTTAAAATTGAATACAAGCCGAACCTTTCTTGAGGTCCTGAAATGTTTTTATCATTTCTAGTTTCTCTCAGGGACCAAAACACCAGATGAGGCTTTTCTTGCATTATTTCAAACAGTGGAAGTGCCAGAAATATCAGAGGAAGCCTGGTTTTTATGAGCAACCCTTGATTTTTTTAGCCCAGTGTCAAGGGATAGCGGTTCAGATAGTCAGAAAAGTTCTGGATAAACATCCATACTTTAGACCTTTTGAGGTTTTACCTATGACCAGTTCATCTTGACCTGGAAGAAAACATAAAATCATCACTGATGAAGTTTGCAGATGACACAAAAGCTGGGGAAGTGGTAAATAAGGAAGAGAAACTGTTCAGCAACTGAGCCAGAGAGAGAGAGAATTTTTTTCATAAACATTCTAATGAAAAATTCATCCCATTTTCCAACCAGATCTGTTTAGACTCCCATCATGCTTATGTTGCAATGGTAAGGGGGTTATCCCATGGGAATAGGATTATTGCCACCCCCCTCCAGGGATGCAATGTGTGCTTCTCTCCAAGGCCACACTAGCTCAGCAGTCTGGTGAAGAAAGGAGGCAGGGTTATTGCCTCACCTCTTCCCCGCACTTCCTTGTTGGCTATCTTGAGGGTAGATTAGCCCTTCTGTCCTCATGTTGTACAGGTGAGCAAAATGACTATGCTTGTGTTGGGGGAGGAACTCCTGTCCCATTAGTGCCCCCCATATGACAGAATTGTCTCTTCAAGTACAAAAAGGAGCAGGAGTTTTGAAAATAAAAACAAATAGCCTACATGTTTCAGATATTCTTTTTCAGTGTTCTCCCGATACCAACAAGAAGATACAGATTTTTTTCTTTCTTCGTCTTTTAAGGGTTTATAATTTACTTTTGTAAACTGAATAATTAACAACTGCTTTATAGAGAAAGATACTGTTGCTGTAAAAGGACATAACATCTCACATGTCTTTAAAAGTTTGTGTTAAAATTTTGTGCTTTTCAAAACCACTTCTGCCTGACTTTCTAATTAGAGCTATACTGTCCATTCTGTCAGCTCTGGGGGCGGGGGGGAACAACATTGTTTCATCAGTAGTATTTGATTTCTGAGCCTGTAAATCCACCAAGTCTGAGGAAACTAGTTTATTAGTAACTAATTGGATATTGTATCTGCCCTTCAAAATGCACAATGATTTTATTTTTAAACTTCTTGACAGTTGAAAGAAACCAAGTTCCTTCTTTTACGGCTAATTGGGTAATGCTCAAGAGACCCACTTTTGTTGACTTGAGATATTGACTTTGTTTTCCATTTGCTGTTCAACAATAAATTGGTTTGAAAGCTTATTGAGAAGCTGGGAGAGGAGGGACTACAACTTGCAAATTCATTCAATATGCTTATGTATTCATTTGGAAGTTATATACTTCATTGCTCAGATAATGATGAGAATGAGCTACTGCAGGTCTTGATTTTAAAATTCTGTTTCTATTTATAAATGCTGTTAGGATGGCACAGCCTAAGCAAAGAGACAAATTCAGATCACACTTCCTTATGTAATAGTTCTCATTTCTCTAAGGATCTGAAATGCCCCATTCACCAATTCTGTTGTCTCTTGGCTTGATGAGCACTTAAAGCTGAAATGTGCTGCTATCTTAGTCTACCTTGAGATCCAGTTCTTTTCAATCCCTAAATTAGAATGTACACTAAGAAAACAGGATAATTTGGTACCTGACACGACTAGTCTTTTTTTAAGCTAATTAGTTTCTGAACCACCAAAGATGTATTTTTACCAAAAATTATCCCTAAAGATATATTACTTACTGTATTGGGGGATTAAAATCAATTTGCTACACATACTGATGTCTCCGATAGGCCAGAGAAGGACACTAATGGTAAGGTATAGTTTCAGAAATGAACAAGTCACAAGTGGGATCAATCTTACTTGTGTCTTCGGGGAGGAGACTATTGAAGGGTTTAGTATTAACATGACAGCTCAACAACTCAAGGTTATTTAATCTCTGAAAGCCATGGGAACTGTGTAGTAGTAAAATAGATACTTGTGCCAAAGAACCTATATGTGAAAAGAGTAATGATGGCTCTTATCATGCCCTTGTTACTTACAGAGTTGCAGGATTGGGGCAAGTAGTATTGGATAATCAGGAAGAAAGGCTGAAAGAGCAGGGGACTTTGTCAGTGATTCCTCAGAGAAAGAAAGCTAGATAATTTGCTCTTGAAACAAGAATATTTACAGCTTGCACAGGTTTATTTATTTTTTTACACATACTTTAAGGTTAATTTATGTTCTTTCAGCAAACTAATTGAGAATGAGAGATGTAGGTATAAGATAAAAAAAATTCTCTTGAATCATGCTTACATACATAAAATCGGAATAATGCCTAGTACTTAATGACTGGGCACAGCTGTTATTAAAAGCTTACTGTACGGCCAGAAATGTGGTGAGACCTTTTTAGAACATTTATATTTATTTATAAATTTTATAGTTTTTAAATAGGTGTCAAAGCCATTACATAACCAAAACCATCTGAAATTGTGCTATTGGAAAAAGGTTAGCAGATGCTCCTGCAGTTCAAGGTGGCATCAGTATCGCTTTTTGATTTCATGACAACTGTAACTATTTCTCTGGGAAGTAAATCTGGCCAGATATAGCCATGCCCAGGGCTGCCAAGAGTGGGTTCGGGCCCTGGTGAAAATTTTTTTTCGGGACCCCCAGCAAGGGTGGACTGGCTAAACAGGGCCGACGAGGGGGGGTGGGGGAAGCCAGGGAAGCCGGGCCTGGAATTTTTTCGAGCCCCCCCAGCAAGGGCGGACCAGCTAAACAGGACCGACGAGGGGGGGGAGGGGGAAGCCGGGCCCTGGGCCCCCTTCCCGGACCGCCGGGTCCCAGTAATTTGTACCGGCTTCCCCCCCTCTCGTCAGCCCTGGCCATGCCTTTGTGACCTCCAAATTAGATTTTTATGTTGGCTTTTTAAGAGGCCACCCTCAAAAATTTCTCAGAATTTAAAGTTGGTGCAGAATGCTGTGGTGAATGTAATGGAATTAGTCACAAGGAATATGTTCTATGAGTGCTCTGAAGTCTACACTAGCTTACTGTTCCCTTCTAGGTGCAGTTCTAGATTTTGATATTGGTCTTTATAGTCCTATAGGGTTGGAGACCTAGTTACCTTATACGGTGTCTCCCTCTGCACTGTTGCATTAGTTTAAAATAAGATTATACATTTAGCAGCCTCTAGATTTGAATGTCAGGAGTTGCCAGCAGGTCACTTTGAGTGAAGCATATGTGACAGTTCAGAGGGCACAGTGTTAAGCAGGATGAAAGCTGAGTACATTTTTTTCCCCAGGCTAAAATCTCAAAGTCTAGGGCTGAGTCTATCGTTTTTACTTAGCACTGGTTTCCGAATTTTTTAATTGTATATACATTTGTATAAAGAATTATTAACAATTTCCAAAAGACCCCACGATGTGTAACAACTTGAGTTTGGGTCAGTAGCATTGGACTGTTGTTGGATATTTCTCATTCTAAAACCAATAAAGTTAAATTGGTAGTCTGAGTCTTCTGCTCTAAAGTTGTAATAGCCTTATCTAATCATTCACTAATTTAAAGGGCTATCAGATTTTAGTATCATCCATCGAGCAACACTGCAGAGTGTGTACCTGTAGAATCACTGAATCTCCATACTAAGACTTTGACTTCTGGAGGCAGTCTTAAAATGGAACTGGTTGTTGATATTCCAAAGAGGTGTGATATTGTGAGACAATTTCCACTTTGACATTGTTTTTCCTAACAGATTGTGAGCAGTGTAAGCATATAACTAGCACATAAAGAAAAGTTTATATATATATTCATATTAAGTAAAGGGGAAAGCTGTGAATTAATACAAGCTAATCTATTATTTTAATGCTTTGGCTACCTTAATATTTCAAAATGTTGTTTCAGCTGAACATTGATTCCAGCAGAACCTGGTCAGTTTATGTGACTATTACTCTTGACTATAATTTACCTGTGGGAGAAGGGGAGAACAGAAACAAAAGATATATCTGTTTTGCTGGATACTGAAAGCAAGGATTGTTCCTTTGTATAATCTTGAGTTTTCCACTTTGTCTCACATGACTAAACTTGTGTGGGAGGGGGAGGATTCGTGCGATCTGAGCTGTAGAAAAGGGAATTATTAGTTTTAGTATTAACAAGTTTCATAGATTATAAACTGTGATCCTCTAGTCTGACCTGCATAACACAAGCCATGGAACTTCCCTGAATTAATTCCTGTTGGAAGATCTTTACATAGCAAACTGTCCAGAAATGTGATTAACTACATACATACACCTACACACTGACATGTTAATTAATCTGCGTAGATGGTATGTAGAAGTTTTCTACAAGTACAAACTCCTGAACCTTGCAGATCTAGCCCATCCCAACTGTCTGTTATATTTGTGGGGCAGTTCCTTTGCATTTTTCATTAACAAGAGTTTTCTCTATGGTTTATTACTATGCAAATATAGCATTCCCTTTTATGGTCAAAAAGACTACCCGTGTCCATAGAAACCATATTCAAATACTGCATTTTGTTATTTTCTGACCAGATACTAGTGTACAGTCACTTATTAGGAAAGTTTGGAGAAGAAAACTCTCCAGTTCTGCCACACACAAGATCTGTAGGATGAAAGTAAACTTGAACATAGTCATTATGTAGATAACCTGTCTACATACATACAAATCTACCTAATTAAAAAAATCAAAATGCTTGATGTTCAAAATTATTTGAGATGCGTTACAGCATCTTTAATGTCCACTCAAGTATTTCCCAGACTTGGAATCAGTTGACTAATACATTGTCAAGCCCATGAGGCATTTTATGGTGTTCCACTTCTTAAAATTATTTGGGTTTTAACCCTTGGCTTTGATCTCTTTTACATATATTTCATGAATACAAGAAGGCAAAAAGACAAGACTATACTTTTCACATCCATAGGCTTTGCCTCAGTGGCTAAGCTCAACCATTTTGTTTTAAAATACACCAACTCTAGATCTGTTGCACCTGGGGAAACTTCACAAAGCAGTGACTATGGAACTGACATTTAAAGAACTTGGCTGTTGTGTCACAAGTCAGGCCAATAGATGTCAATCTAAATTCCAGGGAGAAAAACAAACTAATGAGTCAGAGAAACATACTGGTACTGTACATTGCCCTCCAAACCCTGAAATGTTCCTCAAACCTTTGCAGGGAAACAATAATGCCAGGAAAATTATACTCAGATTTTAATTTTACTAGTTTTCTAAGATAATGATTTTTAAGGTGACAGATCAATTATTATAGCCATCTTGACAACAGTGTTACTAATATTGTAACTCATAAAAAAGCTGCCTGTAAGCAACTTACTTCTTTGTTTTATTTTTCTTCAGGAGAAGCTCTGTAAAAGAAATTAAAAGGAATTATTGTATACAGTATATCCTAACAAAGGGACCAAACTCTCCCTTGCACAGAAAACCCATGTACGTGTGCCTTGTGGGAAGGAAAATTCAGTTCGCTTATTGTTATATTGTTTTTACCAAATCATTTCTGGCAAAGAGATTTAGGGAATGGGGAAGGGAGGGAGTGGAGCAGAAGGAACACAGGGTTCCATCCCCCTTTCTTCAAAAGCAGCAAATATCAGGGATTCCCTGGAAGCCAGGATCACCTGCATGGAGGCCCTGTGTTTTACCACTGGCTCCTGGATCATGCCCTCCTCTCTTCTTCCCCCGTCTCCCCCCATCCTGTCCTATAGAATCATGGATTCATAGGACTGGAAGGGACCTGGAGAGGTCATCTACTCCAGTCCCCTGCACTCATGGCAGGGCTAAGTATTATCTAGACCATGCCTGACAGATGTTTGTCTAACCTCGTCTTAAAAATCTCTAATGATGGAGATTCCACGACCTCTCTAGGCAATTTATTCCAGTGCTTGAATACCTTGATGGGAAGTTTTTCCTAATGTCCAACCTAAAATGCCCTTGCTGCAATTTAATCCCATTGCTGCTTGTCCTATCCTCCGAGGTTAAGGAGAACAATTTTTCTCCTTCTTGGAACAACTTTTTATGTACTTGAAAACTGTTATCACATTCCCTCTCAGTCTTCTCTTCTCCAAGCTATGTTGACTTCTTAGCAGAATGGCTCCATTAGAGCCCCACTGCATGGGTTTCTTCCACCAGTGACCGCCCTCAAATGACCTTGAAAGAGGTTCCACTGAATGGAGGGGAAAAATATATAGAAACGTTACTTCTGCTTCAGGTCATTGTGTTTGAGTAGAGTCCATGTGTGTTTCCCCTGACTCCACACCAGGCCTGCTCCTTTGTCCAGCCTCCCTGGAAAGCCCTGTCTGAGTTTGGGGCATTATGTCAGCAGTACTTTCTCATTCCTCCACCCAACCACCACCTTCCATAGAAAACTCCATCCATAGAAAGTCCCTAGCCATCAGCCACACCATCAGGGGCTCATTCACTTGCACATCTAACAATGTGATATATGCCAGCAATGCCCCTCTGCCATGTACATTGGCCAAACCAGACAGTCTCTACGCAAAAGAATAAATGGACACAAATCTGACATCAGGAATCATAACATTCAAAAACCAGTAGAACACTTCAATCTCTCTGGTCACTCAATAACAGACCTAAAAGTGGCAATTCTTCATCAAAAAAACCCTTCAAAAACAGACTCCAATGTGAAACTGCAGAACTGGAATTAATTTGCAAACTGGACACCATCAGATTAGGCCTCTATAAAAACTGGGAGTGGTTGGGTCATTACAAAACCTAAAGCTAATTTCCCCAGTACTAATTTCCCCCTACTGTTACTCACACCTTCTTGTCAACTGTCTGAAATGGACCACTCTCATTACCACTTCAAAAGTTATTTTTCCTCCCTTGGTATCCTGCTGTTAATTGAATTGTCTCGTTAGACTGACCTCACACTTGGTAAGGCAACTCACATCTTTTCATGAATTTATACCTGCTCCTGTATTTTCCACTCCATGCATCTGATGAAGTGGATTCTAGCCCACGAAAGCTTATGCCCAAATAAATGTGTTAGTTTCTAAGGTGCCACAAGGACTCCTCGTTGTTTTAGCCATAAAAAAGTCAATGAGTAAAGTGCTACAAATATACAGTAATGAAATTATTCACTTCTTGCAATTATGTCTATCATAGAGTCAAATATAAACTACATCTACAAAACAATGCATGCAGCTTCTAAAGTTCCCCTACATGTCCACCCTGTTAGCAAGAAAAATGCATATATTCAAAAGTTTTTGATCATGGAATATTTTTCCATGGAGAACTAAACTGTAGTACATCTTATATTTGAAGAATAATGGCTTGGTGGAGTGCCTTTAAAAACATAAAGAAAACAAAACACTTGAATGACTATGTTGTAAGCCCCTAATAGCTGAATTCATCTGTAGCTTTTTGTTTTTCATTTGTAGTATTCCCATTTATTAGTTGAGGGTTTTGTTTTTACAGGGAAGTAACAAAATATTGGTTGCAGATAGAATGTCTGAGTAGCCTGTACTAGAGTTGAACAAGCTGCTTAACTGGTAGACCTTCTGTAAAAATGTAGATGTTTTAATATGCTTCTAGATTCACTTTGCTTCATCAGCAGCTTCCAAATAAATTAAAGAATGATAGCAAAACAGATACAAACAAATGTATGTCCAAACTGTGCATGCACAATTTTAATTATTATTAACATAAATTTTCATTTCACTGACTTCAGTAGGAAGTTCTGCTTATAAAATCTGATGACACAAATATAAATGTGCTAATTATTTTCTTTTTTAAAATTTAACATGTTTATTATGGACGTGCAGAAGACCCAGCCAAGAATGAGGTCCCATTATGCTAGGTACTGCAGAAAAAGAGTAATAGATGGTCCCTGCCAAATAGCTTACAATCTAAATAGACAAGAAGGACCCACAGTGGAGGAAGGGGTAGAACACACAAGCAGAACGAATGTTCTGATGGCATTAAATGGCATGTTAATTCCACATTATTTTTTTTGGAGGGGAGGTTTACTTAAGGGGAATTAGCTAAATGGAAAGAGGGGAAGTGGGATGAAGGGAACGTGGCAGGGAGAAGAGGGGCAGTCATGGAGTGAAACTGAGGTGAAGAGACTGAGGGAAGGGGAAGGAGAGGTTTGCAGCAAACAACCAAGGCAGAGAAAGTCCAGCTCAAAGAACAGAAAGTTCTCTGAATGTGCAAAGGAGCAATGGTTCCTGCTTTGTCTGTTGCTTCTGTTATTTACTTTTGTAGAGATGATCAAAACAATCTCTCATTTTTACACACTCTATAAATATTGACTCTGGTAAAAAATTGAAAGGTGTATAATTCTAGAAGCCCCCTAACGCCCAGAACATCAATACTAATTTTCCAGTTGTTTTTGAATGATAACTTGTGCTTTTTTGTGTGTGTGTGTGTTAGAACATTAGAGTTGCTAGCATACATTTTAAAGAGCATTTTCTGCATAATGCATTATGTGTATGGCAAATCACTAATGACACATGAGCCTTCTCTCTTTTAATCAAAGGATGAGCTGGGTGATTGTGGAGGAAAAGGAATAATGAAAGAATAAGGTTTTAAGATGATTTGATGGTGTTGCCAGAGATTTGACAATGCCATCCTTTCCAGTGGACTTTCTCTGTGTGCCTTTGAAGCTTTAACATCCAGCATTGCCTTTTGGGGCAGGAAAAAAAGAAGAAGAAAAAAGAGTGGGGGATGACTGCATAAGATCTGAAAGGCAGACGTCTCACAGTATTCAAATGCCTCTAGATCTCTTGGTCTTCACATTTACTTTTGACTTTTTCTCTTTGGTGTCACTTCTGCTTGAAGATTTAGTTTCCAATGCAGCTAGTTCTCAGGTGACTGCTAGAAAACATTTACGATCTGCTTTGGAACTTGAACACTTTGTCTAGTTATATCTGTGAAATAAATGACATTGTGTAAAACATTATCACAGATCTCTTAGAATGAGATGACAGGATGACAGTACTGTTACTCACAGTTTAGATCACTGCAATAGAAAATGTAATGAGGCATAATGCTATTATTTTTCACTTTAGAATTTTAATATTGTGTTTTCTAAAGCTCTTGAAATATCATGCATAAAACATTTTGCTGAAATCACAGTGAGTTATGTATTCATAATGTCATTACAGGAAAACAATCTAACAACTGCATGAAACAATGGAAATCCATCCTTACTCTTCTTCTTTAAGTTGTTAAAAGGAAACACCGTAGCCTGGAAGGACTTAAATCAAAAGGCACTCTGGTTATATCTCAGAAATAATAGTTTGATTCTTTGTGTTGCTGGCTGGATTACAGATGTAGCTAGGGCAAGTATTATCTGGACTTCAGCATACAAGGTGATAGGGCAGCTCTACGCCACCATTGCCCCTGCCTTTCGGGAAAGGAAAGCTGAAGCAGGGAGATGCTTTTATGACACTGAATCCTACTGTGTGTGAGTTTGTGTAATGTCTTGAGCCACTCTGAGCAGCTGAGTGTAGTACCAAAGTTCTTTTCTCACCCTTTGTTCCTCCTGCAAGCTGCTGACTGACCTCGGTAGGTCTTCAGTAGCTTGGCCCTCTGGCCAAGTCACAAAATCCAAATGAACCCCCCTCAGGTAATTAAAGAGTCCAATAACTAAACAGTTGGTTTGCTCTTGCTAGGATCTTCAGCCCTGGCTCTTTAAATTTAGCCCTTTTTTCAGGCTCCGAAATCAGGCTTCTCCCCTTCTTGGGGTTCATGACAGTTTGCCTAGGTGGGGCTACCTAGACCTACCCACAACCCTGGATTCCACCCCAGGGACCCTTTTCACAGCATCATGTCCTGCTTACACCAATATATCACTGCTAGTTCCCTGGGCCTCTTTCTGCTGGCTCCTTTTATCCCCAGCCCTATCTCAGGGCCAGCATCCCGAGGTTCTTCCTGTCTCCAGGCCAGAGAGGAACCCTATGATTCGCTCCTGGTCCCAGCCAGGGATGGTCCTGCAGCTTCTTTTATTTGAACCTGCAGAGCTCTGACTGGCTGTTGCTAGCCCATGTAGAAGACCAGGTCTCTCTAGCTTCCAAAGGGGTGCTCCAGTGAGGCCTCTTTAGGCAAGCCTAGAGGACCCACCTGTGCTGCTTTTTTCCCTCTCACCTCACTGCTTCCTAAGGCAGTAGGTAACAGTTCTGTGGGGCCTCCAGAAGGACACTACAAAGGTGTGATATACCCTGTCATGGTGTGTATGTGGGTGGGAATAATGTTTGCTTTTGCAGAGGAGGTGACAAATACTTTTTTTGGTAATTTGGAACCAAGGTGAGATGGAGCAATATTTTTGAGCTTTAATGGCCTTATCTGCATATCTTTATCACAGATATCTTAAAGCTCTTATGCTACGCGGCAGACAAAAAACTGTCAACACAAAAATAAAATAAGAAACAGCTCTCCCATCAGCCCCATCCCCTGAAGTTATAGATGGTGTTGGTTTAGTCCATCAGTAACACATAGAATAGAGGTAAATTCTCAGTATGTAAATATAACATTACAGCATTTATTTGGATTAAGCCTTTAAAAACTTTGAATAATATGACTGTGTTTTAGTCTGCTTTGATTGTCCCAGCTGGAAGATTTCATAATGTGAAAGAAGTATAGCTAATGGAAAATTAACTTGTCAGTCAGTAGAAATGCAGTGATATTCCAGAAATGAGTCCCGACTGGTAGACAAGCAGCTGGTCTGTCAGCTAGCACTATTTACCAGCCTTATTCATAAATATGCTACTGTAGTGGAACAGTTTGCATAGTGTGTCTAGCAGGAGGAGTTTCTGGTTTTGTATTACCAAATTCCTGGGTACCCTGTCTAAATGAAAGTAAGAGAGAGAGAGTAGGCTGTGGTCTCTTGAAATAAACTGGTATGCTTATGAAACCTTGTAATGAACCGCCTTGTCACTATGATTTTGTTTATGAAGAAATATGAAAGGGATCAAGTCAGCTCCACAGTTTATATGTAATTTTATTATAGGAGGGCTTTAAGCCAACATTTAAACCACAGAAGATGTATCTGTGCAATGACAATACTTTCATATGGAAGACAACTACAGTTTAGTATAAACTTCTTGGAAATGTGTGATTTAATTTATGCTTGAAGAGAGATATTGTAAAACAAACTTAAAATAGAAGCCCCAAGGTTGAGATGATAACTGAAGATGCTCTCTCTGAAAATGGATTTTCTTTAGGTTTTACTTGTTTGGCAATTATACCTATATGCTCTAGTACATTTAGTACTTCACTTATTATATAGTCTGAACAATAACTGATTCCAAGAAAAAGTCAAATTCTAATTGGTCTAGATGTTTATGTTAACCAAAGTGAATTCTAATGCCACCCAGAGTATAAAGGCATTCTGATACCTCAATATGTGCACGTGACAACCTAGTTATATAGTATGTACCATGGAACTGTACATAAAGCAAATCAAAAGGAATGTATGGAAATTAATAGATCTATGTGCTCAGCTGAAGCTGTAGGTTATTTGTGGTCCAATTCTGCTACCCTTAATCCAGTAAAACTTCCATTGCATTCACTGGAAGTTTTGCCTCGGTAAAGTGTTTGAGATTGACCCTGATTTCATAACCGTATTAACACTTAAGGCTACCTTCAGAGGTGCACAAATGAGAATATTGTTCTAGGACTCCCAGTGAATGAGTGCTGCTGCTTATGATGTATATTATTAGCAGTAGAGGGCACCAAAATGACTCTTCTTGGGGTGTGTGTGTGTGTTGTTGGTTTTGTTTGTGTTGGTTTGTTTTATTTAACCCAATGCAGAATACCATGCCCTTTCTTTTCCTCTAGCCAGCATGCTGGGTGAATTCCTGATCCTGGAATTGAAAAAAACAATCCTGACATTTTGAGAGTTCTATTCTGAGATCAGGAGTGAGGCTTAATTTTACTTAGAAACCGCTGTCAGCCATGGGTGACTGGGGCTCCTGCTGTCAGCCCCACAAGGAGGGGTTCCTGCTGTCAGCCCTGTCTCCTCCTCATGGAGCTGACAGTCGGAGCCCCAGCTGCCCGGGGCTCCAGCTGACAGCCCTGAGCAGCATGGCTCTAGCTGACAGCCTGGGAAGTGGGAGAGGGGACCCCACTGCAGTCCCCCCCTCCCCCGGCCTGGGGAGGGTGAAGAACCATAAGAGAATCAGAGGTGAGGCTAGGAGGAATGAACTATGGTCTGGGGGCTGCAGGGGAGCGGAAATGAAAATGGGTGGGGGCTGATGGGAGGACTCCACCGATGGTTGGTTCTGAGTAGATGGGATGAGTGTCAATGGGGCTGGGGAGCTGAACTGAGGGGGGCTGAGTTGAGGGGGGTTAGGTGGGGCCAGAACTGATGGCGACTAGAGGACAAGATTAATTGCTGGGCAGGAGACAGACAGAAGTGGGGGTGAGAGCTTCTGCAACAGGGACCAAAATCACTTCATGCAGTACATGTGGGAGAGGGGGCAACACTAATTGTCATATGCACACACCCCGGGGGGATGGGCAGGGGGAGTTCAAAAATCAAGAGACTGACATAAACAACACAATATCATCTTTTTAAAAAATCTTGTGGTTTTTTTGGCCAATCTCATGATTTTTGAGGGTCCAACTCATGATTTTTGTTCTCTTGAAGTTGGCAATACTGGGGAGGGGGATTAAGAGGATGAGGAACTGAGTGAAGGAATTCCAGGGACCAGAGGTCTGTGAGATAAGTAGCTGAGAGGGTGAGTGTCTAAGTGGTTGGGAGAATGAATGGCTAGTGAAATGCAAGTAATGTGTTTGCACCATTTTCGTCCATGATCAGAATGCCATGTAATAGAAGTGATGCCTCTGGACCTGCTGCTGACTTCACCTATCTGCTGTTCCTGCCTCAACTATGCACTTGTGCATACCCACTCAGCAACACAAAATGCATTGCTGCTTCTGACTTGATCCACCACCCTCATTGGGTGAGATCATAATATAAATGCAGGATGATGAGCAAAAACATATACACTGGTTACAGAACTCTTTGAAAAAAGTAAAATGGTGTTAAATCAGCTGAAGTTAACTAACTGGTAAAAAGGGGGCTAATGAGGTAACATAAGATAGGGGCTGTGCAAGTATAAAACAGGAATGAGAGCAATTTTCAATTCTGTTTGGATCATATAACGATTGTCACCCTGCTGTCACTAGTAAAGTACCCTAGTAAAACAGGGTCAGATTGTGCCACCCTTACGTTTTATACAAATAGTGTCAGAAGTTAGTGGGACTATTCACCTGAGTAACAATTACAAAATCAGTCCCCTAATTATAATGCAATCATATTACAAAATGGATAGTGTTTCCCTGCATTTTTGGACACTACATTTTTCAGTAGTTTTGGCAGCAATTTTAGTTTAGCAGCAGACACTGATATTCACTGGAGAGTTAGACAAGCATTGCCTATTTATATTCCATGGCACCTCTGCTCACTTCCTGTATGTGCAGAAATGCTGTGTGCCCTCCACATATAGACAGACAGGTTTCATATCCAGAATTTTCATTACGCTGTCAGCAACATCACATGGGTTTTTTAGTGTCGAGAAAAAAATGATTAAAAGGTGTCAACTGGTCAGCGGGTTAGACTGTATATGATGCTATGTTTTGGTATTTTCAGTGTTTTGATATGTTTCAGTATTTAATGAGAATTGGATTTGTTCAGTTGGATAGGATTCAGTGTATATTTTATTAGGGATTTACTTAGTCATAGAGCAGTGGATACTTGCTAAATATTTTAACAATGGAAAAGTTAAGTACATATTTGTTGAAGTAGTTAACTATTTTGGCATAGAAATTTACATACAAGGCAAAAATGTGGTCTAAAATATAATCTGAATATCTGCTAGTTACCTGATATGATGCTGAACCAGGGAATTCAACACATTTTAATATAGAACTACTGAGATTAAAGCTGAAAGTCACCTAACATGGCCTTTTAGTAATAATAACGTTTAGGAGAAAATTAAATGAAATGCAAACACAATAAATTGGCATACTGTACTTCTGTTAGATTACTAATTTTGTTCTCTGTACCATATGCTAGTTTCAAGCAGCTGGGGGCTTTTAACCACCTGCTAATACTCTAGAGTGTGAAAGAAGAAATAGTAAATTCCATAATGTCATTAAATAATAAAACAAATATTCTAATTTATAAAATAAAAAAAAACACCAAGTAGATATTTTATTTCCAATTACAGGTAACTTGCTGTTTTGAACTGGAAGCAATGCTGCACATTTTATGATGGTATATTTAAAGGAAATCTGAATCATCATTTTTCCTGTTACTTCCCAAAAGGGAATTTAGAGGATTTACCAGGAGAAAAACTAGCTAGAGGCACATTGTAACAAAGGCTCATTTCTTGATGGGTTCTGTGCTAGTATTATATTAATATACCAAGGCAGGGTGCAGTATATCATATTATTTCATTTTGAGAAATGCTGATTCTCACATTTTCAGAAAGTACAGTTGCTCTGCTCCCCGGAGGAATGACATTGAATTGTTTCCCCCACCCTCACTAAAGCTGGCTTGAGGGTGGTTATTGGGGTGTATTGAGGCTGGCCTGTGACATGTGGATTCCAAGCCACTTGCATGGATTGATTACATAGTTCAGTCTAGTTCTTTTAGGCAGGGAGTGAAACCACTGTTTCCTGTCAGCAGCTGGAGTTCACCATATCCATCTCTCTTCGTAGCTTACTAGGATAAATAAGTTGTTATCTGGTTGGTACTGGCTAGGGTTGTGGCCCAACAGGTTCAAGCTACATAGACAAGACAAGATTCAAGTTAGATAGACAAGCTTGGATACAAGCTAGTCTTGGCTGCACTACATAATACTGATCATCATGTGTGGGGTTGGGAAGGAATTTTCTACTCTTGAAAAATTAGCTTGGTTACTGGCTTTGTTCCCTTCCTCTTCACTGTCAGCACTGCCTGTCACAGGTATTATTATTATTTAACATATATTTTACAATGCCTAAAGGCTAACCAAGAAATGGTTCCCATTTGTGCTAGGCACCAAACAAACACAGAGTAGCAGATTATTCCTACCCTGAAGAGCTTGCAATCTAAATAGACAAGACAAACACAGGGTGGAAGGAGGGGTAGAACACACAAGAAGAGTGAACAATGTGATGGCAGCAAACATCATGTTAGTGCTGCATTTAATCTCTCTCTCTCTCTCTCCCAGTTCACTTAGAGGGGATCAGTTAAATGGAAAGAGAAGGGAGGGGAAGGAGGTGAGGGGAATTGGGCAAGGAAGAAGAGGCTAAGAGGGGCAGGTATGAAGTGTGACTGAGGTGAAGAGGCTATGAGGGATGGGGAGGGAGAAGGCTGGAACAAACAGCCAATCACCACAGGGCAGAGAAAGTCCAGTCAGAACTGTATGAAGTTCTCTCATTGTCTGAAGGTTCCTGCTTTGGCTGCTTTTGTTACCACTGGCTGGAGTCCAGCTGGCTCCTCTCCACAGTTTTCTCCCAAACCCACACAATGGGGGGGAGTGGAGGCACCAACCACCTGGGTCATAGCGACGCCAGAGTAGGGGAGTGGTCTTCCCTGCACAGTTCTGAGGAGAGAGGAATGGCCCCAGCTGGACCCCATTTTACTCCCTTGTCCCAGTGCAGCAGTCTCTGGTTTGGCATACAGCATGCCGCAACTGAGTAGGTGCATGGATGTGCCTACAACAAGCTTAGTCCTGAAATGATTGCCTGGATACCACAGGGAGTTATTGGCACCAGGTGGCAGTTTAAAAGTTTGTTTCCTAAGTTGAGTTAATATTGTTTCTAATGGAGGCAAGAGTGTGGGTGGTATAAGGGCTTCATCTGGAGAAGAGGAGACAGATGTAGAAACTGGCAGATCCAGTTCTTCCTCCTCTGAGTCCAAGGGTTCCAATGCAGGGGCCCGGGCTGAAGGGTACTACTGAGAAGGCAGGTAGGGCTGCTGATATGAGTTCTACGGTGGCCATTGAGGCCAGGGGCTGGAGCCTGGAGGTACAGCAGGCCCAGGCATACCAGTATCAAACCAGTGGTGCTGGGCTGTACGCTGTTGAATGAGTGCAGGAGTTTAAGCTCCTCTCGAAGGCAGGTGAGAAATATGGGTCCAGCTCATAGCAGGCGTCGGAGTCCGACGAAGTCTCTGGGAACAGTGAGGCTGTTGGTACTGGCGGGCCAGAAGGCACAGGCTGGAAGTGTCCCTCAGCTGGAGTGGGATGTTCACATGTGATGAGCAGCGGAGAAGGATGCGCTGATGGGAGAAAGGGCTCTGGTGTCTGAATAGTATCCGTGGGAGAGGTTGAAGAGCAAGGTGGTGTGCACGGTGGCAAACGAACCGATGGATGCTGAGATACAGGTGGGACGGGCGATGCATGCCCCTGGGAGCATTCCAAGCAGGTAGCCGGCACAGCAGTGGTGGAGCTCTCTGGTTCTTCTTCTTCGCCTTACCCTCAGAGTGAGGAATCTTAGCTGGCAGTGCAACGGGGTTCATGCTTCATATCTCACCTGACTGGGTGTGGCTCAGGGCGGGAGCACTGCACTTGGAAGCACTCACGAGGGCTTCCAGCTCTCAAGCTTGAACTTATCCCAGACTGCTGACGCGGCCAGATCCGAGGCACAGGATGTTCTAGGAGCACTCACTGCCGGTGAAGGGCGCTGCACCGGTGGTTCTGCTGGTCTGGGGTTGGAATGCACATAAGTAAGTTGTGGAGGCGAAGCTGGCGCACTTCCCAAGTCCACAGAGGGAAGGAGCAATAGATCTCACAGAGAGCAATGAGATGAGTCTACCCAAGACAGTAGAGACAGTGTTGGTGCTCGTCGCTCACTGAGAACAAGCAAGAGCACGACACACAGTTTTTGAACCCCAGGACACGGGGCATAGTCCCCAGGGAGGGACACTGAGAACCAACTACACTATACTGAGAATTATGGACAGCTAAATAAAGAGAAAAACAAAAGGCTAGCTACAAACAAATGAAAATCTTCATCAGGAAAAACCATGATCACAGAGGAAGAGGGATTTCAACTCAGACCATGCAGCGATAAGAGCAAATTGAGAGAGTGTCACCCTGCACAGCCTCATATAAACTCGCCTGGACCATATGGCTATCTGTGATGCTCTGGCACATGGCGTGCATGCGCACCCACATTTCAATATGTATAGGGACCATCACTCGAAGAAGAACTTGAAGTCACTGAGAGTTAGGTTGGATTTCAACTGATGAGTGAAACTAGAGTGAAAAGCCTTGTGTCCCATCAGCATTCATTCTAACAATGTATTTTACAATTTTAGAGTAAAAATACTCCATATGAAAAATTTCTGGATTACAATTATTAAACAATAACTACTAATGGTTGACCAGTCATTGATAGAGCGATGATTTGATTCATATAACAGACAGCTGTTACCATGATAATATTTTCTGTTATGTGTGGGAATAATCCACCTCATAATCTTTTTTTATACGCTTTACACCAGAAAATATCTCTCATCTGCACACTAAATATATTAAATGTGTTCATTGACCTGAATGCTGTAATAATTACTGTGTATTCTCAACTGTTGATATAAATTTAAAAAGTGCTGTTCATCTACTGATAGTAAACTGCAAATTTTCATTTGTTGTCTAGCTTCAAGTATGATTTAGTTACCAACAAGATTGAGTTGATAGTCTTGACTTAGTTAATTGTCCCATATTATCATATAAATTAGCAGAAACAATAAATCTGTTCATGAAACATCTGAGTAGAAATAGGTAAAGAGTTACATGTGAAAAGTAATAGTTAGACTATGTGGAAAGTAGTTTATGGAATTTCTCTACAGGATCCCTGGCTTTGGCCAGTATTATCCATCCCACACCTTCATTATCACTAAAATTAAGGATCTGATTCGGTCACGGATTCTGTGACTTTAATGGACCTCCCTACTTCTTCAGCTTCAGCCCGCTGCAGCGGCCTGGCTAGAGCAGCTGTCAGCCCCCACCCAAGAGCAGCGTCAGGAATGGAGTAGTGGCCTGGGGCCAGAGCAGTGGCCAGCGGTCAGCCCCCATTGCAGGAGTAGTGGCCCAGGGCTGGGTCAGTAGCCTAGGACACCAGAGCAGCCCCCTGGGCCACCAGAGCAGCAGCTCCCACCACAAGAGCAATAACCAGGGCCAAGTGTTCCTCCAGGGTTCCTGAAGCAGTGGCCCGGGGCCACTGAAGCAGCGGCCGGGGCCAGAGCAGGAGCAGCAGTGTGGGCTGGAGGAACAGCCCCCAGGGCTGGTGGTAAGCCCCTGCCACAGGAGCAGCAGTGAAGATGGAGCAGCGGCCAGTGGTTAGTCCCCAGCGGGGCTCTGACTGTTAGGGTCTTCCCCACCCCCCAAATATTTTTAGGAAAAGTCAAGGACAGGTTGCAGGCTTCCCTGAAATTTTGTTTATTGCGTGCAACCTGTCCATGACTTTTAGTAAAAATACCCGTGACAAAATCTGAACCTAGTATATAATATGTTTCTGTGCCATGTTTACAGAGCAATATCAGTACATTTTTGATTGTTTCAGTAATATTTTATAGATATCATGATTAGTTTATGGGCATTCTTTATAGAGAAGGGTCATCCTAGCTTCAGCTGAGCATTGAAACTTTCTGGGACCATATCTGAACTGATTGTTACTATTTTTATTATATGTATTACAGTAGTGTCTAGAGGAGCATACAGACACATAGTGAGAGACAGTACCTGGCCCAGGTTAGATGGCTTGTTCATGGTCAGACGTCAGGTTAGTAGTAGAACAGGGAATAGCACTCAGGTCTCCTGACTCGCAGTCTAGTGCCCTGTCCACCTCATCCTACTGCTTCACTAAATAACAAATCATTTTAGATTTCATTCATAACAATTGAGGCAGTTTTCTTTCCTAAAATCAGTGTTGTACTTTGGGAGGCGGAGGGGGTCTGAAAAAAGAAAAGCATTAATTCTTCCAAATTATTTTATACCTATAGCTCTTTTGCCAAGAACCTTGGTTGATAAAACATAGTGTGTCTGAATACATGCATGCTTGTGTAAAAAATTCCAGTTGGAATAGATATACTCTGAGACATATTATGGTATTTCAGTCAATTAGTATTGAGATTATATGAAAGTTATAAAGAGGAAACAGATGTGTAAATACACAGTGTGCAAGTGTGAAAGAATTCCTGCAGATGCTCATACAGAAGGAATGCATGATATTGCAGATTAGCTACTAGTCATCCCAGTGAGAGAGAGAGAGAGAGTGTACAAATATATTCTGGTGTTTTCCCAGAGTGTAAAATATCATCAAGAGTATCTTGAAACCCTGTGCTATACTGCAACATAAATGTGTAAGTGGGGAAGATAGTACTCTGTTTTTCTTTCTGCCTCCTTTTTGCCATTTTTTTTATTCACATTTGTCACTATCTCTCAGCCACTATCCATCCGTAGACAGCCAATAGGCATGTACTCATTTACTCCCTTGAACTACACTCTCATACAACCACCAGTCACCCACTGTATTGGGCGTCCCCATAATCACTTATTATTGCCTCCATATATGCATCCAGCACTTACTCTATTGGCTAGTGCACTCTATTTGCTTTTACTCTCTCCCAGCTGCTCCATTGGGTTTATTTCTTACTCCTACATGCCCTTTTGTTGGCACTCGGAATGCTCTTCCCCATTCCTTGTTAGAGCAACCAAGTATTTGCTCCACAGGGTTTCTCTGTGTCTTTTTGCAGCAGGAAAGATAGAGCTGAGTAGAAGGCAACAACTGTAACTTTCCCTCACATGCTGGCTTCTTCAGGTGGGAGGAGATGTTGCAGAAGGGCTTTCGCCTTGGTGGGAGACTCAAAAGCTGCCACACTTGGGAGGAAATTTGGCAGGAAAAGAAGGAAGTCTGAAGGAGAAAGGTCTGAGAAGATGAAGGAGCAACAACAGCAGGAATGGAGGACATTGTTGTTCCCCAGAGCTCTAGTACTGCAGGAGCAGTGAGCCGTATATTTGCAAAGGGGCTGAGCAGAGTGGGACCAATGTGGTAAATGCTGACCTAATCATTGGTTAGATTGGCCTCCATCTTTACAGGCCCACTTTAGAAATGTATTTTCTCATTTTGTGCTTATACTGAAAACAGCAGACATATTACTAAATGGCAGCTTGCTAAATTTCCATAAGAACATAAGAATGTCCATACTGGGTCAGACCCAATGCTCCATCTAGCCCAGAATCCTGTCTTCCAACAGTGGCCAATACCAGGTGCTTCAGAAGGAATGAATAGAACAGGTAATCATTAAGTGATCCATCCCCTGTTGTCCATTTCCAGCTTCTGGCAAACAGAGGCTAGGGACACCATCCCGGCCCATCCTGGCTAATGGCCATTGATGGACCTAATCTCCATGAACTTATCTAGTTCTTTTTTGAACCCTGTTAGTGTCTTGGCCTTCACAACATTCTCTGGCAAAGAGTTCCACAGTTTGTGCATTGGGTGAGAAATACTTCCTTTTGTTTGTTTTTAACCCTGCTGCCTATTAATTTCATTATTGTGTTATGAGGAGTAAACAACACTTCCTTATTTACTTTCTCCACACCAGTCATGATTTTACAGACCTCTGTCATATCCCCCCTTAGTCGTCTCTTTTCCAAGTTGAAAAGACCCAGTCTTATTCATCTCTCTTCATATGGAAGCCGTTCCATACCCCTAATCATTTTTGTTGCCCTTTTCCGTACCTTTTCCAAATCCAATATATATTTTTTGAGATGGGGTGACCAGATCTGCATGTGGTATTCAAGATGTGGGCATACTATGGATTTATATAGAGGCAATACGATATTTTCTGTCTTATTTATCTATCCCTTTCCTAATGATCCCAACATTCTGTTCACTTTTTTTGACTACTGCTGCACATAGAGTGGATGTTTTCAGAGAACCATCCACAATGACTCCAAGATCTCTTTCTTGAGTGGTAACAACTAATTTAAACCCCATCATTTTATATGTATAGTTGAGATTATGTTTTCCAATGTGCATTACTTTGAATTTATCAACATTGAATTTCATCTGCCATTTTGTTACCCAGTTACCCAGTTCTAAGAGATCCCTTTGTAACTCTTTGCAGTCTGCCTTGGACTCAACTATCTTGAGTAGTTTTTGTACCATCTGCAAATTTTGCCACCAAAGTACAATTTAGTAATTTAAAGCATTGCAATTGTGAATTTGCAAATAACACAAAAATATTTCCATGAATATTTATTCAGATATGCAGACAAATGTACTTCATATGCATTTGCAGGCCCTTTGTTTTAATTTTCTGCAAGTATTCTATCAAACAAGTCTACTGGCAAGAATGTTTGCCATCACAGCAAACAGAGAATATTGCAGATTATGAGAGGGAAGTTTAATTTTGAATTCACAATTTTGGATATTTGCACTGGAAACTTGATTTTAAGAGTTATGTTCATCCAATTAGGAAGTGAAATATACCATGTTGCTTACACATAATTTTTAAATGAACCAACACATTTAGAATATTTGAAATGAACTGCTTGTGAATGAACTACTGGATATAAATTATTTAAATAATTATTTAAAATAAATAAACACGAGGGGAAAATGTAAGCTGATCATGGAGGATTCATGAATAGAAAGAGGCAAAATTTCTCAAATTATGTATTGCAAGTTTTTCACCCAGCTCTACCAGTAATGAATTTCACAAGCACTGTATTAATAATTATACATCCCTTCATTACAGTATTTAACGGTAGATATTTAAAAACAAACACAAATACCATTCCAGTTGTATAATACCATGTATATAATTTAAAAGAACAAAGAGAACTCTTAAGATGCATGACTGTCAAAGAGAAATCAGATTTTTTTTTAATTTCCCAATCTACATTCAGATAGAAGGCCATTAGAAATGGCTCATTACTGATTAATACAAAGATGTGACCCAATGATCATTTTACATAATTAATTTGCAAGAAAGAATAACTTCATCCTTTTTTGTGTTATATGCATGTTTGCTTTGTGGATGGTCTTGCATATTTTAAAGTGTGTGTGAGAATCACTAGTTTAAGTTCTTCTGTTTCCTAATCAGTGCTTGTTCCTGTTTAGTTAGGCTAACTGTTGCCAGTGTCTCATCTTATTCCCACCCAGTAAAAAACATGTTGTATTGGGCTCCTGCTACTCACCTTTTTTTGCACTTGAGACTCCGATAGATCGTGTGCCCATTCCATCAGCTTGCCATCCCTGACCTCTTTCTCCTCCTTCCTACATAACTTTTTGCTGTTGCCCCATCCCTAGCACTTCTATTACTTGTTCCTGCTGACCTCATGTTAGTGGTGGTGTAGCTACAGCATGCATTTACTTATCACTTCCACAATTGAGTGCCAGGGAATGGCAACCTAGAACTTCAGAGATCACTCGTCCCTAGGTTCACTTACAAAAATTTTAGTCTCCCTTTGTAAAGCAAGGTGGCGTTCATTCCTCAAACATAAACATAATAGTGACCAGAGTAAGAACAATTTATATCCCCATAGATCATCTAATATATAATTTTAGGACTTCATTTGTAAGATTATCAGTGCATTAAAATCCCCTGTAACCATCATATTTTCACTTATACAGTAGAATGTACAGAGTGGGAGCTACAGTGTGATTTTTTGGAACTATTCCTAGACTTCTTCTAAACTACGCAAAATTTGGCTTTCTTGCATGGCACAGTTCCTGCTGTCATTTATTTATTACTATTGATTTATTTCCATAGTGCCACAGGGATGCATAATTCTTTGCAGGTTCATGATAGGAAACTAGGTTTCCCTTCCTATGACTCCATCTTTAGGGGCATTCCCTTTAAACAGAAGCTTATATGCAGAGAGGAAATTCCATCTTTGCTACAAGATAGTCTGGATTCTCACATGAATGCCAGGCTGGTTGCATCGGTTAATTCCATTGATTTCAATGGGATTACTTAAGAAGTAAATAGACTAGTCATTATGAGTAAAGGTGGCAGAATATTGGCCCAAATCAGTCCAGATTTACTCCCCAGAATTCCTGTTCTACTCTTAAATGAAGCCCCTCCAAATTTAATGAGCAAATAGCTGCTGACTATTTTGAGCAATCATATATTTGGAGAGATCACTGGGTAAACTTCAATCCATTATTCCTGCCATTCCCAGTGGTACATCAGCTTGCTGTGTGCCCCATCCATCACAGCCAGTGGTGGGTGGTACATTTTAAACTGCTGACATGCCCATGCTCCAGGATAGTACCATTTTCTCTCAGATTGCCTCTCACAAAAGTTAGAAAGCTGCCCTTCCTTCCAGTGACTTTGCCTCCGAAGCCTTGTAAGACTCATATGGCTAATTAAGAGGGTGCGGGAAAAATATATTAAAACAAAAGAAATTCTGTGCATAATGTAACTGGTCTGAAACTCTGCAAAACTCATTTAGACAGGTTCACCTTATTTATACTGTATTTTCAAAAACTACCCTTCTTGTCTAGAGAGCAGTGTCTTCTCCTAGGCTACCCTCTGAGCCTCTTGGCACTCTAGCTTGTCAGAAACACATTCTTTGTAGTTTTCAGGTCTTCTTTCTTTTTCTTTATTGGTCCTGTTAATTGTCTTGAGTGGACGTGTCATCCAGAAATCTGCTTGGATTGCTTTCAGAGATGCAGGATTTATGTATTTCTTAATATTCCACTCTTAATCAAATATAAATCACAGAAAAGATAACTCATCTTTCACAGTCTGTGAGAATGAAGCAAAAATAAGAGCATATCATCTGTGATCCTCCAATGCCCATTGAACCATTCTCCCTACACTATTAGGGGGGAACTGTTTGCTGGGGGTGTGGGGGGGGGGCTGGGGCCAGTGGCACCATCTACCAGGGGCTGTGCTGCAGCTTCTCCTGCTGTCCCCAGTAGCGCTGCTCAGGCCCCAGGGCAGCTCCAGCAGCAGCCAGTGAGGCTGACTGCGTGGCCGCTCGAGAGGCTGCTGCGGAGCTGCTCCAGCCACGGCCAGTGTAGCTGTCCCCGGGGCTGTCTGAGCAGCTGTCCCCAGGCCCAGCTACTTGGGCAGCCCATGGATCAGCCAGACTGGCTGCTGCAGAAGTCATGGAGGTTGCAGAAAGTTACCAAATCTGTGACTTCTATGACCTCCATGACAGACATGGAGCCCTGTAGATGAACTAGAACCCCGTACAGAGCACAATTTAATATTCTTTTGGTTGTTTGTGCAAGTCAGAAGCTTAACAGCTGCAGTCTACGCTAGTTGAAGTTTCTGAGTGGCGTTTGATGGTCCAATTTAGAATATATTGCAGGAGTCTAGATTTGCAGTAGTGAAGGCATGGATAAATGTGGCAAGATCTACAGCTGAGATAAAAGGATGCAATCTTTCCTCGTGATCGAAGATAAGAGAAGGTGTTTGTGGTCACTGTTACTTAGGATCGACAAAAATCAATTGTTCTTTTAAAAATCTTTTTTTATTTAAATCCAATTTTTAAATTTTAAATTTAATTTTTATTTATAATAAATGTCGGTTTGTTTTTTTAAATAATTCATTTAAAATTAAATTTTAAATTGATTACCCATGTTAAGGTGTGAAATTATTATAATCTATTAATCATTTAAATTAAATTTAAAAATATTAAACAGTACATGTTTGCTGCCATAGTTGTAATGAAAGGAAAACCACTGAACTGGTTGAAGTCACTGACTGCCTAAGTACCTGGAACCAGTGTGCAGAAGAGCTAAACCACCTTTTGACATCAGTAGCCTCTTCTGTAGATGCAGAGAGAATATTTCTTTCATTTCAGTTTATCCAGATAGTTCAGTTCAATGACTGGTTCACTGAAGGTTGAGAATCGATTGGGATTTGAAAAAAACAGAAAACTTGTTTCCTCTCTAATCTATAAGGATGAGAGCTAATATTTCTGAAATCTTGAAGGACATGTTGACCAGGAATGATCAGTGCAATTCATTAACTACAGCTCATACCACCTTTTTTAAATAAATCAGTTAGTTTTAAATGCAAAACTTGTTTAAATAAACTTTTTTCTTATGTATCTAGCACTTTTTTATTTTTTTATTTAACTGTAAAATACTGTTTTGTGCATTCGTAATTAAACTCAAATTTCCATCCGAATAGAGCTTGATGCAAATCACAAGTTAAAAGAAAAGTCATCTAATAAATAATGCATCAATCACTGTTTTCTAATATAAAAAATTAAGAATCTGGATAAATGTATGTTAGTGTATAATTGCTTAAATAAAGGTGTGTAGATACAATGTATCCACCTAGTTTGCATAAAGAAGCCAAATTTAGTGTAAAAGCTATATTTTGTTGAAAATCAACGGGTTTTAATGGTTACTAACCAATGAGAATCAACATTTCTTTAGGAATAGGGTGACCAGATGTCCTGATTTTATAGGGACAGTCCCAATTTTGGGGTCTTTTTCTTATATAGGCTCTTATTACCCCCCACCCCCATCCCGATTTTTCATATTTGCTGTCTAGTCACCCTATTTAGGAAAATAATTAAAAGTACAAATGCAAATAAAATTAAAATGAATTATTTAAATCAGGGTTTCCTGCTTGCTGATTTAAATCAAATCACCCTGCAGTTGCTATCTGGGAATCCAGTGGCAGTGATGACACTGAAATTGAGAAACATTCAACAAAAGGTAGGCAGCAGGGCTCCCCAGAGGGGGGGGGCAAGTGGGGCAATTTGCCCCGGGCCCCGCACGGGCCCCCACGAGAATATAGTATTCTGTAGTATTGCAACTTTTTTTTATGGAAGGGCCCCCCCAAAATTGTTTTGCCCCAGGCCCCCTGAATCCTCTGGGCGGCCCTGGTAGGCAGATGCCCTCACCTGAGGGAGCAGACATAGGCTCTTCGAAATACTGTGAAAATGCTCAAGCCTGCTAACACATCTCCAATTTATCCAGATTAAGTCTAGGACAACTGGCCTTGTTCCATGTCCCTGTTCTGTCAGACATTGGAAATGGTTCAGTATAGATCCAAGGAAGGGAGATAGAATCCTCATCAACATAAGGGTGACAGTATAGCCTCAGGGAGCGAGTCACCAATTCTCCCACAAAATTCACATATATGTTGAACAACAGGTTTGAATATGTTTAACCTTGGGATAGCAGTGGCAAAGAATGAAGCTCTAGGAAAGGAATTAGCATATCATCTTTCAAGCAGTTCTGTACCTCCCTGCAGATTTTGTGATGAGGCTAAGGCTCAGCTATGCCAAAGGCCATTGAAGAATTTAAGTAGTAATAACAGGGCATACTACTTTTATCCTTTATTCTGAAGAAGCTATCGACTGCAGACTGGAGTTTGCATGCCATATCCAGATCTGAAATCTGACTAGTTGGGGCTCACGTATTGGAAATCAGCGGATGCTGCTGGATAGTCCCATCACTACCTTCCCGGTGTTCTACCCTAGAAAGTGATTAGTGATTGAGCAACAATTTAGAAGGTCTATAATGTCAAGATGGTCTCATGAGCAAAGACTAGACCACAAACAGTTTGAAGATTGATGTTAATTTGAAGGTTGCCTTGAAGAGGCATTATCACTCATCAACAAAAGGCACAGATAATCCATAGTGGTTTTCATCAAGGATTATGATTTCATTGAAGGTTTATGATTGAGGGTATGGCTGAGCATTGTCAGCCAGTACATTTACTCATTCCACATTAGTAGAACATACCTGTATTGTAGCTAAATAGAAGACTTCAGTCTCCCTCACTTTCCACAATTACTAATTTGACTAAAACTTTTTTGTATCCATAGGTTGGATATGAAAGTACGTACTGGGGTACTCCAGGGACTAAGCTATATATGAGTGTTTGTATATAATCTACTGTTTGTCCACTTAAAAAACAGTGATCTCATTTACAGAGATCTCATGGTCCCTGATGTGCAACCTTATAATGAGCTTCTTCAGAGACAAGAAAGGTACATAATTTTAAATAAAACAAAACAATCTAATTGGTTCATTTCCCCTTCTGATTTGGTTTGGGAATGCTATTAACCTCTTGTTATTCCTGCACAATATGAATTTAAATCCACAGATGAAATTTAAATGAATACCACATGTTTAAGACTTCAAACATCTCCACTATTCTGTCTCTGTCTGATAGGAACCTTATTAAAAGAAAAAGAAAGAGATGAAAATTGTGTGGATTAATACACTAGTGATATTTATGTAATGACTCTATAAGCAGGAAGCCTTTTTTTAAAGTAGCAGCAGTGCAAACAACCAATGAAATCTGAGAATTTGGAAGTTAAGGTTGATATCCTTTTCTTAATCCATGAAGTAACTAAAGCAAGAAGCATTTTGTTCAGTTTAGCTAATATTTTGCTTTACAGATAATGCAATATTTGTAGTAAGCTTTTAAAACAGCTAAACTGAGTAGTTTCAGTAATACCTAAAATTTGTATGAAAGGATCTCTTTGTCTAGTGTATGTGCCTATAATGTATGATTATATCTGTTATATCTCCTCTCTCTTGCATATAAACATATGGTGGAGTGATAGCAAACCTGTAGTTAAAGTTCTGTTATTGTTTATACATATTGTTTATATGTTTGTATGTCTTGGCTCATATTACATTTTTCTGTGTTTGTTCTCTATACTTTGTTATACATACTGTATTGGTTTCATGATATATATGACTCCTTTTGAGCAGTTGCAATTTGATTGGTAAATATGGATTTGGTATGTATGCCAGTTTTGGAACTTTTAGCTGATGTGCACCTACAAGGAATTCAAGGACTATTTTGTGACCATTTTTCTTGTAAACACTTTTTAGCTGATCTATTAACTTGGTCAACCAGTATTCTGATGTCTTATTTGCCATAGCAAACTTACCAATAAGTCCACATGCTAGAAGTGCCTTTGACATTTATTGTTTAACAAATGCATTCCATATGGGTAGCACCATTTTTGAGGACAATTATTATTTCTTGCTCAAAATATCACAAGAGATTAAATCACAAGAGATTGTGGCTTGACAAATTCAATTTATGAAATTGAAGCTGAGGTATGCTTTCAGAAAAAAACTCCCACACCAGTAAAGAACCATTTATTTATTTATTTATTTTTACACTCAGTCTTTAAAAGTGACATAATTATTTTCCCTCCTCAAAATTGGAATTATAACTTGTTTAAGCACTTAGACCTTGAATGCCAAGTTTCAGCTGTGAGCAATTTTTTTACATCCAAATTATAGAGCTTTAAAAATAGGATCTGTAATGGAAATGCTGCAAGATCCTTAATTCTAGTCATACAAACATTGTTATAATAAAACACATAAATGTTGTTAGATTCAGATGCATTGGTAACTACAAATGGTGTGAATAATACCAATCATTTAGCCTTTCTAGTGTAGGAGACTTCTGGACCCCATCTCTTCCTCCAGTTTTCTGATATTGTATACTTTGTAGGTTTTATGTTCTTGTTGCCTTATTTACTTACAAACAGGGCCGGATTAAGGCAGGGGCTGGCCCCAGTGCAGCAGGGATCAGGCAGGCTGCCTGCATGCCGTGGCCCCACACCGCTCCTAGAAGTGGCTGGTTGCTGGCATGTCTCTGCAGCCCCTAGTGGGGAAGGCGGCTCCGCGCGCTGCCCTCGTCCCCAGAACCATCCCCGGCCAATGGGAGCTTCAGGGGCAGCGCTTGCGGGTGCGGGCAGTGCACGGAGACATGCTGTCCCCCTCTCCCCAGGGGTGCACAGAGGCGTGCCAGCAGCCGGCCACTTCTGGGAGCGGCATGGGTCTATGGCAGGCAGGCAGGTAGCCTGCCTGAGCCTTGCTGCGCTGCCGGCCGGGAACCACCTGTGGTAAGTGCCTTCCGGCTGGAGCCTGCATCTCGCACCCCCTCCTGCACCCCAACCCCTTGCCCCAGGTCAGAATCCCCCTCCTGCATCCAAACTCCCTCCCAGAGCCTGCACCCCAACACTCTGCCCCAGCCTGGAGCCCCCTCCAGCACCCAAACTCCCTCCCAGAAAGAAACTAATATAACAGCTGTTCTAAGGTAAGAAGTAGGCTATTTTGAATTTACTTAACTATATTCTACATGTTTTAAGACTGACATGTAACCACAGAACGGCTTTATGTTATTTAAAAGACAAGTTTAATATACCGTTAATAGCCTCAATGCCATAATTGTGATCATTTTGTTTTAAATTAGGAAAAAGACTTGTATACAGGGGCCCCACAAAATCTAATAGCCCTGGGCCTACAGGAGAGTTAATCCGTCCCTGCTCACAAATCATCTTTTTTCTAATTCCTATATGTTAGCATAGCTATTCTTTGTTAAGGGAATCTAATATATCCTTGTAAAATATGATTTTAAACATAGAAGGCCTAAGTAATGGTATATTACAGGCTGTATTAAGTGTGAGAATACAAAACCTATGCAGAGATAATGTTTAATTTTCTAGTGCAGTGCAGTATTAATTACATGTCTCTGTTATCTGTCTCTGTTATTATAGTATTTAGATGAGACCAGAATTGGAGATGCCAAGTGCCTTCATCCTCTTATTAGGAGATTAGGACAATCTACACTTTCTGGGAACTAATTTATGATCTTTGTCAACTGGAATGCCCCATAAAATGAGCAGAAAAAATATCTGGTTCAATGGGCATTGAAATCATTGTGAACTTGTCTGTTGAGTTTAGTGGACATTGATTCAGGACTAGAGCACTGGAAGACATATTAGCACAGTAAAATTTCAAAACTGTGTACATTTAGTATACTTTTTCAGTTTGTTGTAGAGCTGAAAAAAATATTTATCTATATCCCCATGAGAAATACTTCATTGTTCCAAGCTTGGCCTCCTGTAGAACCAACAATGTTCCTTTGGGAAGGGAAAAAAACATTTGATTTAGTAAAATTATTCTTACCAGAAATGCCTGTGGGAGTCCTGAGACTAGTGCCTTGAGCTACTGTTTTTCCACTTTACAGAGCAATACATATTTTTATATTCGCATGAGTTAAATATATTAGAAAGTTCCAAAACAGAAATCCAGTCAATCTACTTCCTTAGCTTTTCATATGTGTAGTACACAGGTTTTCTCTTCCGTAACGTGCCTAATCAATAATTGGCTGTATAAAAATGTGGTCTCTTCTGGGGGAGCATTTTGCTGATAAGAATGTGGGAGCTAAGGCAAAACTGTGCCAATTACTTCCATTTTCCATACTCCTACTACTATGTGTATTACATTAAGACATCCCAATACTGCCTTAAATTATGCATCTAACACTTACATGAAATATTGCTAGAGAAATCAGTTGTTTTCACTTAGCACACAATCCCTTTGGACCTGTGTCAACGCTCTCATCTAATCACATAATCATTCATGTACTTACCATCTCAGCAACTTGCACTCAAAAATCAAAACAAAAGCCTGCAATTAAAGGGGCAAAGAGGAAATCAAATGATTTAAAATGTTAAATTTTGTTTTAATTAATTCTTAAGAGAACATGTGGTGTTAAATAATCTCAGAAGCTTCAATCCAGTGTCCTCTGCATTCTAAAAATAACTAGGCTCCAATTTCTTGATATTATTAACTTTTTAGTAAGGAGAATTAAAACATAAAAAAAACCCTTTTAAAAGTCAGCAGAAAACAGGGTTCTAGACGTTTTTTCTTTCTTTTCTTTTTCAAACGTCAGTCATGTTCTCGCTCATCTTCCTGTTATTTCTCCTCTTCCTTTTCATCTTAGCAGGAACTGTGTTCTCATTTTGAGTCTCCAAGTTCCCAGAATTGAAAACCAATCAATTAATTTAACTACTATATAATGTCAACATCAAAAAACAGATCTACACTGAAATGTGTTGAATCAGGTAAAATTACTTGGAAGTGGGATGACCCAGTGTGTGGTTCTTCTCATATATCATGCGCTAAGTGTTTTCCTTTTCAACATTGCAGGTCAGATTCTGAGCTAGTATAAATTGGCATAGCTCCAATGACTTCATGGTGCTACAAATGTATACCAGTTGAGTGCCTGGTCTTAGGAATTTCAAGATCCTCTGTAAAATTTCTGCATTTGGGGAGGGAGAGTGTGTGTGTGTGGTAAAAGCTATGGTGGGGCCAGCCTTAGGATAAATAGCCCCCTGTGTGAACTTCCTTTGTTGCCCTTTAAGTACTGCTCCCCGTGCAGCAGGCAGCTGCCCAGTAGGCAGAGCAGTAGCAGGTGTCATGCTGCCAGAAGGACAGAGAGAGGACGCGTGTGAGCACGCATGTGGGCACAGCCCTTCTGCAGCCTCTTGACCACAATGCCCCACAACCTCCCGGCCACGGCGCGCTGGTCAGTCGCCCACATCACGCACCTGTAAGGCTGGCTCTGTAGCTATGCAACTTATGCAGTGGTGATAACTTTCTGATAAATTTCAGATTCATGTGATCAACTGAAAATCTGACCCTGATTGTTTATCTTGCAACTCTGATCACTTCACCTATACTGTGACCACTAATCCATCTCCCACACGACTACTCCTTACATTCCAAAAACTACTCCAGCCACTGTACTATAACATGGAATGAAATCTGACATAGCCTTGAAAAATTGTGATGTAGAATCTTTATTAAGATAAATAGCCACCTGGCTAAAGAAACAAAACCCTGTAATGATAGCCTTTTTTCTTGGGATTGGTATCCTTGTTTTACATAATATCCCACCTCCAAGGCAAATAACCTTTTTATTTTTTTTAAACAAGTGTTTGCCTTTCTGTATTTTCAACAATATAAACAATTTGTCAATAAAGAATAATAAACTCACAACAAGAGTGAATGTTTCATTTTCCTCTCTGTACTAGATGGAGGGAAATCATTTATGCTTTGAACTTAAAGGTCAGATACTACCTACACTATTTGAAAAGATATATTGCTTTAACCAAAAATACTTTTCGTTCAACAATGTAATTGACAGGAAATTGAATATCAGATATGTAGCAGCCACAAAAAGATGATTTAATACCCACTGTTATTTTATGGGAAATATATACACATCAATCTTTCCAAAGGACACATGATAACCAGTTAACCAAACTGGAAATCAGTTGCATATCATGTATGGGAGTAACTAAAAAGCAGTGATAGGAAAGAGGAAAGATAATAATTGCTAGAAGAAGTTTCCTTTTCAGTTGTTCAGCTACTGCTCATTATAAGCCATTAGGATTTCTAATTAAGCATTGAAGATAGAAAATATGCCTGCAAATTTTTATCCCAATGATGTAATCAGGGAGTAAGACTTCACAGCAGTATGTATGACAAACTGGCACCATCCTGTGATCCTACCCGGCCACTGCTTCCATTTAGTCTAATGCAGGGATACTTTTAATGTTCATATTACATATAGTCTATAAGAAGAATATTAATATAATTAAATTTTATATGTGAACATCCAAAGCAAGCAGATTCTACCACAGGACAACCAAGTATAGAGCCCTTTTGTGACAAGAATTGTAGATCACACATAGATTTGTTACACATAGATTATAATATTGTAGTTTGCAATAGTGCTATATATTTTTACTCAGTCAAATAGCCATTATTAATGGAAAGATTTTCCTAGTGGCACTATTAATCATAACTTGCATACAGTCCATTTATTTCTGTCCCCATGCTGGTTTTGTGCCTTTATTGGTCAATACTGATCATTATAATAGGAACCTAGCATGGGCTTCAATGATAACCAGTGCCTTATTTGGCCCTAACTAAGATTTTCTTTCCTTTTAAATGTTCATGTTTTATGTGGCTTTACTTTTACTTTTAACATTCCCTGAACACACTTTTGTATGTTTAGTTTCCTCTTTTTTAATTATGGTACCCTGGCAGCAACATCATTTTGCAATCATCTTGACGTTTGGAATGTCAACTCTGCAGACTTGTGTTAACCTCATTTTGCCATCATCTTCATGTATTAACCTCTGTATAGACCTGCACAGAAATAATTTAGCATTCATCCTGGCATGTGCAATAATGTCTCATTAGACTTGAACTAACAGAATTTTCTCATCATAATTTGCCATCATAATAACCAGGTCTTCACAGATTTAATGTGACAATCTCTTGCCACTGTAACTAACACTTTCAACAATTGTCTTCCAGAGGGAGTTTAAGGGAAGACAATGTAATTAAAAGAGAGGTCCTCAAACAATCCAGTACTCAAAGTGGTTTCAATTGCATATCTTAAATAATAATTAATCATGCCACTATGCAGCACTTATATATATTCCCTTTTTCCATAGATCTCAAAACACTGTACAAAAGTGGGTAAGCATTATTATCCCTATTTTCAAGTTGGGAGAACAAAGCCCAGGGTTCACATGGTGGGTCATTGCCAGTATTTGGAACAGAATCTGCATCTCCTGATTCCTAATGTGTTACTCTACCTCTTGGACAGCACTGCCTCCACCGTACAATTAACTGTGTTAAAGATGGATGGACATGTACCATATGTTAACCTGTCAATCATTCATATTTGACATAGAGTAGAATAAAGTGAAGAGTGAAGGGGCCTCGATCCGGATTGGGCATCTGCAACGCTACCATAATTTAATAATAATCACAAAATACAGGCCCAATCTCTTTAAAGACAGACAGCTGGATTTAAGTTGACACCACCAGCTAGGACACTTAACATGCAAAATGACCCTACATGAGAACTGAATTTAAGGAGCATAAGCTCACAGCTTAGATGATGTTAATAATAATGGGACAAATCTGCCCCTGTTTCAGGGATCATAATGTGTCCCCTGTTGAAGGAACTGATGCGGGTTTGCCTCTGGAGATAGGATTTGGGGCAGTTCTGTCTGTTGTAGTGCAGAGGGTTTTGGGGGCTAGGCCAGAGGATCCATACTGCCTGGATCCTCTGGTTCTGTGCCTCATGTGAGGGGTGTACAAAGGGCACACAGAGCTGTTTGAATAAATAGGCTGACCCAGCTGAAGAAGCTCCACAGCCTCCCTGTAGCCTCTGCTACAGATCCAAGTAGCCCTGTGCTCCAAAAGCATCAGCCAGACTATTAGCCCAAAGAGGAAGAATGGCCAGGGGTTAGGATGCCAGCCTAGGAGTTTAGCAACTTGGGTTCAGTTTCCTGGTCCATCCAAGACTTCCTGAATGACTTAGGGCCAGCTCCCATGGGAGTTAAGTGCCTAGATACCATCAAAGATCTGACCCTTAGTCCCTTTGGGCTTCAGTTCCCCATCGGTAAAATAGAGATGACAGCACTGACCTGGTTCATGAGGGTGTTGCAAGGATAAATACAGGAAAGATTGTGAGCTGCTCAGATATTTGTAAGTACCTTAGATCATTAAGACAGATGGATCGTTCCTTAGATTGCAAGGGCAGGGATCATCCTGTCATAATGTGTGTGTACAGCGCCTAGCACCATGAGCCGTGATCCTGAATTGGAGCCCCTATGTGCTACTGTAATACGCCGAAATAATCACGATGAGAGTCTTTCCCAAAGGGAGTAAAAGGGCTCATTCATTCACTCACTTGTTCATCACCAGCCCCTGGCTCTGAGTAGTAAGTTATTCATAAATAAACGTAGGCTGAATTGTTCTTTGTGTACATGATGGTCAGGCGGTTCTGAAGGAGGCGGGGCAGGTAGGGAAATATTCTCCTGCATCTGCCCAGTGCCTAGCCCAGCTGCTGAGGCTGGCAAGGTGCTGACATAAGGATTTTGGCCTAAAAGCTTTTTTTTTTTTTTCTTCACTGCATGAAGCACAGACCAAATTGGGGTGCTGGAATATAAAAATCAGCGCTCTGTGCCAATATTGCAATTTCTACAGTGTATTTCTTTTTTAATATAAAAATATACAGGTTTGGGAAACTAAGTAAACATATTGTTCTGCTTTTGTGGTTCCATGCTCAGAATGGTTTTGTTAGTCTTGTAATAAAATGAAAAGATCCCTTATTTACTTTTGCTGCGATAAGGATATGGAAGAACTGTTGTTCTTCTGTTGCTAAAACACAGCTAAGTCTGTCATAACAAGAAGTGAAAAATAGAAAGAATACAAGCTAGCTAATATAAAACCAAAGCAAATGAGAGCTCACATGCTCCACATTAGTGCTTCAAAGATTCACATCCCAGTTTTCCTCTTTTCACTTTGGTGCCGTGATCCTAGAACTCTAACCACCTCTTCCCACACAGATCGATACGATAGATTTGCAAATATTAACAAGAACACTGAAAGGGCTTGTTTATGAGCCTGATAGTTGAATGGAGCAACAGACTTGGATTCCCAGTGTTTTTCATTCATCATTGACAACTTTTTAATACAGATTGAATAATTTTCTGAAGTTATAATCCAAACATCATATGTATTTTGCCTTGTGATGACATTTATTGTCAAGCAAATGGGTCACTGGTGTTATAAGAAGTCACAAAGGGTTTTAAATCAGTTCCACTTTGTAGGCTACCTATTAATTATTTTTTGAGGCTTTTATTAACCAGACAAGTGATACTGCTTGTATTACTTTACTTCGTCTGAATTATGTGCTTTTTTTTACTTTGAATATTATAGTAAATTACAATGTCTGAGAAGATCACTGCTCTGTGCTGATTACTACTACACAGTTGGTACTACATAGAATATTGTTTCTTTATTTGGGGACCTGCCCTGCCATAGAAATTATTCCGTCTGGCCCATGATTTTTTTCCACTCAAAAACATATTTTTCCACCAAAGTACAACTTCTTGATTAAAAAAAGCCTGCATTTCAAAGCAGCCCAGAGGCTCAGTGTCTGAAAGGGAAATCATAATTAAAGTAATTGTTTGCCAGGAAGTTAGATTTAGGGCTGGTCTACACTACCACTTAAGTCGATGTAACTTACAGCACTTGGGTTGTGAAAATGACACCTCCCTCAGTGGCGTAAGTTCCATCAACTTAAAGTGCTGTCCACACCATGCTATGTCAGCGGGAGATGCTCTCCCGCTGACATAGCTTCCGCCTCTCACGAAGGTAAAGTAATTATGCCGATTGGAGAATGCTCTACCGTCAGCATAGCATGTCTTCACCAGACGCACTACAGTGGTGCAGATGCATCCATGTAGCTCACTAGTGTAGACATGCCCTTTGTTACTGGTAAAGGCATGTTATCAAGTGAAAACTTTTTTAACATTTTAAAGGAGATGTTTTGCATAAAAAAGCAATTCCTTGATTTACGGCTCTAGTTTCCTCAACCTTCTTCCCTGCCAAATCCTCAAATTGCTGCTGCTGTCAGGCTGTCACTGGTGCTCTGCTTCAGATTATTTTCAACATCAGTTCATGACTTTTGGTTCCTGTGAGTTGCAAATTAATCCTTTGGAGTCTGTTTACATGTCCTGTACATCCAGGCTCTTCTGGGCATTCATGTAACTATCAGAGCAGAAAATGCCAGTTGTTGTAAAGGTTGGATGTGTCTTAGTTTTGAAAACAAAGTTTCTTAAGGATTTATTATCTTCTTTGTCTGTGTGTAATTTTGGATTGATAATCCAGAAATTTATTCATGCTTTTGTATTCATCATAACTTCAGACTCCAGTCTTCAGCTTAAACTAAATCAAACAATAAAATACCTATTGCATTTTTTCCAGAATAGATTCTAAAAAATAAACTCTGAAACAAAAGCAGAAAATGACCAGGTTCCTGTGAATGGATTTACAATGGAATTCATGACCTGTTAATGCTGTTCTGTGAGTTACGGTCCATATAATTTCCTGTTTGTGCCCTTTATGAGTCATATTTTGGTTGTGTATAACAGGAGACTGAGTGGCATTTGGCTTTTTATTTTTATGCATAGGAAGGTTACATGCAAACTCTGAGAATTCTTTAAAAAACAAATAGTTTCTATATAAAACCACAATTTCTGCTCAAATTGATGCAATCACAATTCAAAAACACTTATGAAAACACCTTTTGTAGGAGACCCTAAAGTACCCCAAATATAAGCTGAATATGAGATTAGACACCGATAAACCAGAATCTCTAATCATCCTCCAAATAGAGAGGAAAATTATGTAACCTACAAAACCTTCCAATCTAGTGTGTGTTTATTGCTGAAACAAAATCTATTCTACAGGGCATGTATTGTAGTTGAATAGAGAGCAGGACTGTACTGCTGTGGATGTTACTTGGAAAGCTGTTAGACATCATTTATATCCATTACACTTGCCATCCTAGAAGCAGAGCCTTATATGTAGAGTTCATACGCTGCCCTATTATGGGAAACCAACTTGTTTTGAGGGAAGCATAGTTATTTGCTTCTGCGCAGGTCCTGGAATTTGAAACATCTCGGGGCCTCCACAGAACTCTGGCATTAGTTACTATGTCGGCTCACTGGAAGTCAGGATCACGCATTTTCCCCCTTACAGGCACCAGATCTTAGAAGCAGTTATTTTTACACCAAAACTAAAGAGTATACTGAAGAGGTGTTTTTTTTTTTTTTAAAGTTGGTGTGGCTTCTTGGGACATAATCATCATTATCCAGACACAAGCAAAACTCTGCAAAAATTATTGGAGCAGTAAAGTTGAAACATACTTTGCCAAGAAATATTTTGTTGTTGTTTTGCCTTGAGATTTCATTTCTGCTCACATGCTTTGGTATGAGGAAGTGGAAGATTGTTGTAAGTATGAACAGACTGAAATACTTTTTCACTATACTCACTTTGACATAATCTGATAATACTGCACAGCCTGCTAACAGCATGCATTTTTCAGTGTTTACTTTCCAACGATGAAAAAGCAGACTAATGGGGAAAAAAGGAGTAGTGTCTTGTCGGTTTAACTTTTTTGTCAAAAATAAAAAAAAAAAAATACAAACCCTTTATATTTAAAGACGTATTCCATAAATTCAGTACCGCTCTCATGGAAATAAAGAAAATACATTTCTTTCCAGAGTTTCACTACTTAATAAGCTTTTTTGAAGGAAACAGACCAGTATCAGGAAAAAAAAAAGCTTTTTCATTATTGTTTTAATAATCTGGCACCACATCAAAGAATTAATCAGTTGCTTTGAACTTTAATGGCATAAGCTGTTTCACTGCCCGAAATTAACATATGCAGTGTGAGATCCCCTCTCATTATTATTAAAGTAGCTGGTAACAACTAAATGAGGGGGTGGAGGTGCCAGCTTTACTCAAAGTGAGCAGCAGCTGAGCTCCACTCTGCTTCTTTCCAGTGGGAGCAGAGAACCAGCACATTTTCTGTTGGGTTTGTTTATTCCTTTAAAGGCTGTCCTTTCACTTGAACAAAAAGAGGAAATTAAAAAGGATGATGAGTAAAAGAATGAAAGGTGGTTTAAAGGGGGAAAAAACAGAATGTAAAAGAAATAAATGAAGTGCCAAGGTTAGAAATCTGGTCAGACCTATTCTGCAGTTCTGACTCCTACTTTGTGGGATACCTTCTAAGCCCTGCACTCATCTCAGACCCACGCTTGAACCATTACCAGAGCGCTCCTGCTTTTGTCTTGCCAGTTTGAACTGATTCCAGAGAAATACATGCTGATGGATTTTTTTCCATTGCATATGCTGAACCATACAGTTGTTTCTCACTTAAGTCTGATGAAGTTTCTCAAATATAGTGTTAGGCTTTTATCATGTTTGACAGGAAAGATAGCTTAAAATTCAATTCCATTTTTGACATTTATGACAAGTGAGGGTTTTTTGGTGTGCCCTGCTTTTGTTTAAGGCTAAGTCTGGTTCTGCTTCTTGTGCAATAAATAACATTCTTGGCTTTAAATAGATAGCTGTGTCTTTTGAGACGCTTGGACAAGGATAGATCCAGTATTCCATTTAGTGCTGTAGGGAAAATCCTGCACTGGCAGGGGCTGGACTGGATTGTAAGGTCCTGAGGACAGAAACTTTGTTTATGTGTAAAGCACCTAAATGCATTCAGGGAACTCGAACAGAAATAAAATAATAATTACCTTTGCCAATGTCTGTACATCAGATATGGGGCAGATTGCTCCTCCATGAAACAGCATATAGAATGGTATTCTTGGGGGGGTATCTCTGTGGGGAGCCCCTTGTGGAGTTCACCCTCAATTATCCCATCAAGGTGGCAGGGCTGCATGGAGACAGCTGTGTGGAAGAGATAATACAACTCCACACAGTGTTATTTTTTCTGTCTAAGGGTACGTCTACACTACGAGATTAATTCGAATTTAGATAATTCGAATTTGGGAAACAGATTGTATAAATTCGATTGTGCGCGGCCACACTAAGCACATTAATTCGGTTTTTAACCACATTAATTCGGTGGTGTGCGGCCACACTACCCCATTAATTTTAACCACATTAATTCGGTGGTGTGCGGCCACACTACCCCTAATTCGAATTTACAAAATCGATTTTGGTGCTACTCCGCTCGTCGGGGTGGAGTACAGAAATCGATTTGAAGCGCCCTTTAATTCGAAGTAACTGGCTCCGTTGTGTGGATGGGTTAAGGATTAATTCGGATTAACACAGCTAAATCCGAATTAAAGTCGTAGTGTAGACCAGGCCTAAGCTCTGTTGGGGAGGAACGGGGACAATGTACAATTCCCCCCCCCCCCCCCCCCGTATCCCATGCACTCCCCTCCCCAGGCTGCTGAGTTTCTATCAACTCCACAATACGGACCCACTGCTTAGCAGGAGAGGGAGATCTGTGTGGCTGGTCTCCTCTCTGTGGATATGGGGGTACAATTCCAGCCCGAAAATGCAGTAAATTAAAGAGACACAAATCTCGAGGTTGTGCCATTTTTGTGCAAATATGAATAAGAGATTGGAGTTTTTTTATCAGGTGGCGCATTCATGGCAGAGGCCATTTAAAAAGTCATATGCTTACTTGTGCCACATAGCTGCCCAGGTATCTTCTCTTCTACGTACAAGGATAAACTGGTAGCCTCAGACACACTGCTGTGTGATATCTGCTGAGAACTGGAGACATTTAAAGTACCATGTCTCTGTGGTCCTGTCACTTTGTATTTGCTCCTTTAACAGGGCTAGACTTTTTTCTTAACTTTGTCTTCTTTTTAGGATTTTGTTGAGGCCCTTTTTTTGTTATATTCAAGTAAAAAGAAAGGACGTCCACAGTATATTACAGTTGTTACAAAGTGTGTCCAACATAATGTTCCTAAATTTGTTATCCTCTTCCATTGCTCTGAACAGATCATTCGTGTCTTTGAATCCCTTCACTGGTGTCCCCTCTCTTTCTACATCAGGTAGCAAGCTTTTTGTCCTCACTCCAGTGCTATAACAAACTTGCACATAGCTTTGCTCTCTTCTTTCTATTTTCCCTCTCTCCTTTCTCTTTTTAAAAAGCTCTTCCCTTATCCCACCTTTCTTACTCTTCTATTTTCTCCTCTTTCCATTTGGAGCTCTCTCTCCCTTCTCCTGCACCAGATGGCTTCTGTCTTCCTCCTGAGATCCCTCCTTTAGGCACCCTTCTATGAAATCTTTCAAGAGTGACCATTGCAAAGTCTCCAGTATTCCTTCCCCACCTTGAGCTTGTTACTGTCACCTTGGGTATTCTTTGTCTGGTTGTTTTGTCTGTGTTTGAACTATTTTGAAACCTCCTTGGGACAGGGACTGTCTCTCCTTATATATCTGTACAGTGTTAAGCACTCTGTCAGTGATCTATAAATAATAACAAAGTGATGGGAAAAAATCAGGTATAACAGACTTCATTTAAAAAAAAATAAGCTTAGATTACTCTAACCTTCATCTTAGAATCCTCTGTCTCTCAGGGACATTAATATCAACCACTATATATCTTTCTATACCAGAACAGACCCAATTCTTTTCTCAGTTATACACATGCAATCACATTGAAAGCAGTGGGGCCAGTTTTTGCCTATAGTTACATCCATGAAACTTTCTTCGCTTCATGGATTTGGACAAGTATAACCGAACATAGAATTCATTACAATATTAGATTCAGTACAATATTTGATCTTGTACACGTGTAATAAGGAGCAAATCCTGCCCTTTCCTTTATGGTCACAAGGGGCTACCCTTGCAGAGGAATTAGTGTACAAAAGGGGATTTGGTGTGGTAGGCGGCAGGTCAGAGCAGGGTATATTGGGCTTGAGGAAAGAACAGAGGATCCCCTCTCTCTCTCTCTCATTCACTCACTCCTCTGCCCATTCTCCTCACCCATGCAGCTGTGCAGGCACTCCACAGCCTGTTGTCCTGTACATCTGCTGATCACCTGAGCCAGAAACTCAGGTTTTGAGCCAGGCTCAGGATTTTGCCCTAAACGAATAATAGTTCCCCGATTCTTAAGATGCCCTGGTTTCTATGTAAATTGGAGAAATGTAGGGGCAACTCTAATTTATAACAGACTGAGGTTCCTTAAGGACCATTAGCCTGCTGAGCATTACTGTAGGTGAGTGGAGCTCAGGCAGCACAAAAGTGAATGAAACTGATGGGGCTGAGAATCTAGCCCATTATTTTTGGTGTCAAGGTCTGATTACATTACTGATTGAGTCAAATATGTAGGATTATTTCATGAGGTAGAATTGTAAAGGTACAATATTTATAAAGGAGATTTAACCCTAGGCCAACAGCATTAATATCAAGAGTGAAATCGTTTGAGATTCGAAATTATCCAAAGAGACTACGCATTTATAAATGGTTGTCACTGGGAGCAGGATTAGGTTTGTACATTTGTTATCAATGATTACCAGATAAACAAACTCTACTTGAATTCTACCAATAAATGAATTGCAAACCAAGGCTGACTGGTTGTGGTTTTTTTTTTACAGTGCTTTTTCAATTAAATGGCACCCCAAAGCCTAATCATCATTTAGAAGGATAACCGCTGTGCTGTGTTTTAGTTAACCACTGAAAAAGACTTCTCAGTAAATTTAGCATAACTTCATATCATCATATTAAGAAGAATCCACTTGTGGTAATGCTGTATCAATGTTAGAGTAAGCAGAACAGTACCAAGAATTTTAAGCAACCTTACCTTACTGAAGAGTGTGCTTAGTGGAGAGGAAAAAGAAAAGGTTAGCAGACTGTGGTGTTTAATAACTGCTTGCCAGCTGGGCTATATTAGAGAACATATTCATTAACCTTCGAGGAAAAACACATGGAACAGAGGAGATGGGGAAATACTTATGGTTTTCATTCTGTCTTCAAGTATTAGTTTCACGTCCTTTAAAGCCCAGTGTTCCAAGTTACTTGCCACATGTGTAACAAATAACAAAGTTCTTAACCACATGTTTGGAAGGAAAGTGCTGGCGTTGAAGGAGGAGTTAATCATAATCTCTCTTGCTTTGATAGAAGAGCCATTTTAATATATTGAATAACTTTTAGAGCATTATGATTACAAAATTTGGGATATTTTTCAGTCCCTTCTATTTCTGATTATTTGCTACAGAAGTAGTAAGTCTCTCTACAGCTCATATATATCACTTGTGTCCAGCCATTTCTGCCTGAGAGAAGAACATATTATTTCAAATAGTAATGCAAGATGCTACATATGTGTATCTATTGTTGTAGGAAAAAATGGATATTATTTGATAAACAGTATATGTTTCTGTATCATATAATGCAAATGCACAAGAAGACAGAATTAAGGTTGGACATGCAAGCTTAACTTTGATTGCTTAAATGAACCTTTTTTAGTTTTTGCTTTTAAAGGGTCTCATCCTCAACTGATGTAAATCAGCCTAATTTCATTGACAGCAGAGGATATGGCCATATAACTTTCATGGCAGAACATGTTACAAAAAATATGCAAGCTGAACAGTTTTACTGTAAGGTGGTGGGGTGGGAGGGTGGAGAGGGGTTGTGCTAGTTTGTGTTTGATTTTGATTTTTTTTTTTAAATCAAAATGGGGCGGGGAGAAAAAAAATAACTCCATGCTTATATATTTCAAAGCTCTGCTGTACATAAAAGGAGTCCACCTTGTTCTTGATACATGAAGTCTTGCCCACCCTGCTTTTGTTGAAAGGCTGTATGGATGACTGGAGAACTAGTGGGACAATGAACCACATGAAACAAAAAGATTGCATGAGTGAGATGAGAAGGCAATTCAAAACTTTGTATGTTTGTCTGTCTTAGCTGTTTTACTCCAAGTTCTGACAAACAATTGGGAGAAAAGATCCCTTTACCAATAAGTAAAACTCTGTACTCTTCCAGCTGAGAGATGAGAAAGATCTCATTCCAATCCTCTAGCCCTCCAATAGTAATCTACTAAAAACAGCAAAGACAATACTTGATATTCTTAATATAAAAACCTAAAAAGAAGGGTGGGGAGAAAACCTTTGCCTTTAATAAGCAGAGATGTTATGTCATCCCTCCCCCCAGATTGGTTTATCAGGCTTTAGTTTACTAAATGTAAAAAATATTATTATTTGTGGGGGGAAAAACAATGACTGATTTCACATTTGACCTTGAATACACAGTAAACCACTCAGGTGCCTCACTGTCTGGTTGCATAGTTATGTGCCAAATTCTAAGATAGTTGTTTTGGTGTGTGTTTGGGAGTTTAAAGACATTATCCATGTAAGAGACTCTTCAGCTTTCAGACAGTTTAGGTAATTGAAAGAATGTAAGGGATATTGGAATTTTGACATTTCGGCCTTTTATTCTGAAAGATACTTTGATTAAAATGTTGGAGATCTCAGTTAATGGAGGCGTTGCTGCTATTTCAGATATACAGAGTATGCAGTTTGAAGGAAAGCCAAATCACAATGAGAAGGAATAATGATGACCTTGGTTTATTTTTTACTCAGTACATTCAGGTTTTGATTGGATTCTGAACAAGGCAACAGTTTTCTTTCCCAGAAAGCACTGCCGTAATCCTAGGAGGCTTGTATTCTGTTATCAAAGCAGCTGGTTCATATTGGAGCATTTTCTTGTGAAGGTCGTGGGCTGCTGTGTGGGGGGAAAAAAAAGAAAGATTTCCTTATTGGACACAACCAAGTACCATCTTTTTATGAGAAAATTTCTGCACTGAGACCTATTACCCTTTTGAACCGGCTAGCACACTACTGATGATATATAGAAAAGCTTTGTAGAGAGCTACAGGATTCTGCCCTCCACACATACACTTTGATATTTCTCTTGATCGCGTTTGTTATCTCTTTCAATAAAAAAACGATTTATTTTCAAATGGTCCCCACTGAATTTCCTTTGTAAACAAAGTTCATTTCTGAAAGGTGGGGATGGGGGAGCATGGGAACAAAGAAATGAAGTCTCTGATTCTTTTATTAACAAAGACAATATTAGTGTCATGTAGTTGGAATGTTTTCTGTTTTATAGCCTAATTATTGAAGACTCTTAAGGAAAGCTGTATATAAGCTGATTTAAAAAAAGTCAGGTAAAATTCTCTGCTGGTATAAATGGGTGAATCTCCAATTAGGTGAATAGACCCAGAAGTAGAATAGCAGAAGTGTTTCAGGTCAGGATGCAGGAGTATTGGCAAAGCTGTGGGGAGAAGCCTGCGCAACCCTTGTTTGCATAATGCAACACTGTTAGACCTTCCAAATTAACTAAGAGATTAGGAACACAAAATTAACTACTAGATTTAAAAAGAAAAATTAGTTTTCCTCTGAGTTACAATGATATCTGAAATATCACAGTTGTTCCTTTAGTTGGAATGGAAAGTACTGTGATATGACAGATGCCTCTCTGTAGTAACTGTGGGTAAGCATTGAGCTTTTAATAGCCCGGACACCTATAAAATCTCTCAGCAATGTTCTTCAAAATATATTTTTCTCCTAGAACTGTGTGAAATGCTGGGAACAAAATCCAATCTGTTTTCAGTTTCATTAAGGACGTAAATCTCAGGCCATGTTCACAGGAAGGTTCATCCACATTTTGACCACAGATTCAAACTCTTTCCTAGCCATGTGGCCTTCTTATCGACTCAAAACCTTCCCCAGAGTCTGAGACCCTGTCTTACCTGTTGTCTTCTGAAGAGGTTCTGAAAGCCTTTAATTTTCCATGCAGCTGAAAAGCTTGTTTCACACAATAAGACCTTTAGAGGATGAGAAGATAGGTTTGCACTTACCTATCAAGGTTTCCATTTATCCCATTAAGAACAATCTTTTTCTGAGCACATGTACAGTCTACCCCTAAAGTTGAACAACACTAAGGGAGGAAAAGATTCATCAATTTAAAAGTGAAGCAGGGTCCTCCCTTTACCCCAAAAAGACTTATGTGAGAGTAAACCAACTAGCATTCCCATGGCACAGATGGATAGACTGATTGAAAACTTCTTGGACCGCAGAAAATTTCAACAGGTAAGGCGCTCTTATGATTGGGTAATCAAATGGGTAAATTTGATGCTGTCAAATTTACCTAGGGTTGATTAGAACTGCTCTATTAAAAATATTCAGCAGAAGAGGAGCTCAGAGGGTGCAAACCTTCTTTGAATTGAAACTACTGCAATGAGTTCCCCAAAGCCTTGTGAACTCACACATTTAAAGTGTGCATAGCCATATTAATTCCACTTCCAGTTTTGTATGTTTCCTTTGTGGCACAGTTCTACAGCCAGATCATTCTCTCTGTTTTCTGTTGGTTTAGGCCAAGTTTGTTAGCAACCCAAAACATTATTAATGTGTTATATTGGATCTAGAAAAGAGCAACATTGATTTGTCTTTCATTCTGACACCATTTTATCCTCATTTTTATTCTCAAACCATGGTTTCCTTCCTCATTAAGTGCTGTTAAGCTATGGTTCCTATGCATAAGAGGTCAAAATAGCTACATCCTTCAGTGCTAGTGTTAATTTTGGACCAGGAGTGCTAGAACACATCCTTTTACAGTAGACTGTAGAGGAAAAATAATTTCTGAAACATTTTGCAAGGGTGATTCCCTCCTGGACCCCACATGAATAACGGGTAAAAATTGGAAGGTGTAAGGGACAATGGAATGAAAGTTAACATTGTGAAATGTGGTGTGAATATTAGGAACTATTACTTATAGTGAAACACGTTAGACTGTGTCTTAATGGAAAAGTCCTATAAACCTTGTAGAACTTTACTGTAAGTGTTTTGGATCATATATTAATTTCATACAAAGTGACATTCCCGCAATAGAATTCTATAGGATTGTTCAAGACGCCTACAGTAAGGATATCAATCTGAATTAAACTGTGATGTTCTTCAGTCATTTCTGCTACAGTTCAATGCAATACTATTAGTTTAATACCTACCAAATCCTATAAGACTTTCATATAAGGGGAGAATAGTCCTCCAGGTGTAGTAGTAGTAGTAGTAGTAACCCCATTTGCCAGACTGATTTAAAGCTGAAGTGGAGGACTTAGGCTAAGTAAGGAACATTCCTGCACTGCCAGAGGGATGGGCTAGATGATCTAATAGATTTTTTCCATCACTAATTTCTGATGCTCTGAATAGCCATGCTTTGGTATTTTAAACAGGAAGTACAAGCAGTCCTTGGACTTACGACACAATTGGTTCCTAAAAATTGTGTCATAAGTCAAAACGTCGTAACTCGGAACCGCAATACACTCCATTGCGGGACCGAGTGTCATAAAGTCGAAACCCATTGTCGTAAGTCGAATCAGGGTGTCCATTCCGAAATGTTGTAAGTGCCGTTTGTTGTAAGTCGAACATCGTAAAATCGAGGACTGCCTGTACCCTTATATTTAGTTCAGTCATTTATCTCTCTCTGCTGCGGTTAAGAAATTACTGATTGAAAACATGCTATATCCTAAAAAGGCTTTAATAAGCATTAACCTTTTAGGATCCTCAGGACGAATTTAGGGTTCTAAATCAAGGGACAGGAGCGGCGTTAACTCAGCACTGAAGCTATGTGAATAAGGGATGCTTGGTTTTCTGGCAATTGCAACAAAATAGAAAAAATAGTTTTGGGTAGAACGAGACATTTTGTTGTGACAAAATTGAAACGTTTTGATCACTTTTAAATGTTTTTGATTTTAAAGTAAAATTAAAGGAAATTTCAAAATGAAAAGTCATTTTGAAGGGAAACATTTTATTTTTTTAAATTATTTTGGATTTTTATTTTTTTATTTTTCATGCAATTCAGTAAAACCAACGCAAATTCACAAAATGGTTGAGTGGTGCCAAAACAGCATTTTTTGCCAAAACGAAGAGTTAATGTTAAGTGGTGCTGTCTGGCTATTACAGCCAGAGTTTATGTTCAGTGGGCAATAGAGCTTTCTAGCCCCAGTTGGGAGTTCCCAGTGTTGTTCTGGCTGACTCAAAATGCTTCCAGGGACTGTGTGCCAGAGAAGAATCTGTTACAGCCCATTAAAAGGTGAAATTTGTGCTGTTGTCTGCAGTAGTTCTGCTCTGCTGGCCAGAGTGGAAGTGGGAGGTGGGAGCACATCTCTTCTCCCTTTGAGATGTCTCATGTGGCTCTTGGTTGTGAGGGATGAGGTATTAATTCAGAAACAGAGCCAAATGGCTTTCTAATATTTTGGCTAAGTTATTTTTGATCTCATAGCTACTGGGCCAACTGCAAATTTGAAAGAAAAATCTAATTGTCTATGCTTTTCAGGGGTTCATTACAAATTAATAAACAAACTGAAAATCAGGTGAACTGCTCTCTAAGGCTAACTGTTTTAAATTTTTACTGAACTAAGAATTAGACTGTACAAGTATCAAATCAAGGTTACAATTGGAATTAAGTCAGTAAATCAATGAATAAACAATGATATTGAATTGTGTCACTAGATAATCATGTTATCAAATAGACACAGCCAATAATCTTAATCATGAGATTAATGTTGCACATACAGTTCATACAAATATTAACCCCAGGAAAGTAAGGCAGTGGTCATTTTATCACTCAACCTTCGAAGAGGTATTTATACCCCTCCAAAATTTCATGTACCAAGTGACTGCACAGTTGGCTCCCTGCCCAGTCTAATTTCCCTACTTTTGATATAGAGCAGTCAGCAATTTTTGCTTCCTCTTTATAGAGTAGAATGGTTCCACTGACACTTTTTATAACCCAGGGGGACACAGTGTGATTTAAGATGGGATTCTCTTAGAAGTTGGGTTAGGAAATGATTAATGGTGCCTTTCTAATATAAATTTATACACACATAGAGACATTTAAACACTCATATGTGCTCTCTCATTCACACCTCAAAAATGTTGCAGAGAAATAATAATTGGAGGGGAATGTCCCCACACAGTAACAAAAAAGAGAAAAAGGTTGCTTCAGGGACAGAGAGGGAGAAAAAGTTCACTCTTCAGCTTGCATAATCTTCAGAGTCAGCTGGGTGTGAGAGTCAGGACTGGAGTTCAGGGGGCCAGGTGGTGGTGTCTCTGATTGGTACCTCATGCCAGGAGCTTTCTCTGGGCATTTGGCTGGTCAGAACCTCCTTTTGCCATAGGACCAACCTTGGAAAGTAGCAGTCTCAGCTTTTCTTCTTGGTTTGGTGGTGGCCCAAGGAGAACACATCATCTTCCTTCACATTTCAGGTTGTGATTCTAGCTTGTTCTGCCTATGGCACCTCCTTAGTGGTCTTCCAAGCAAACCAGGGCACCACATGTCTTGGACTCCTATAGCATGCTGTAGTCCTTGTCAAGATTGGACAAGCTTAAATCTTGGTGAGTTTGAAAAGTCCCTTTCAATTGGAAGTTACTTTACAATATCTGTCATTACAACTACAAGAAGTGTGTGTTCCAAAAAATATAAAAAAGCATGGGATAAACAGGAAATGACTCTACAGAAGTTGTCAGCTTCTTCCTTTGGGTAACAGTTGGAGGGTAGAAGTGGCTCCCACTTTGTTAGGCCTTGACATATTCCTTGATGTGACATATAGCCCAAAGAATTGTCATTGTCTCTCACCTACATGTACTGCTCACACATCCTTTCACCATTTCTTAAAATACACTTAGAGGCCTCTTTGCAACTCTCTATTGCCCTTTTACCAACAAGGAATTGGAAAACCAACTGTTTGGGGCTTAACTGGGTGAAGGGTTGCCTTGCTCTCAGCAATAAGGGATAGAGACAAAGCTGCCTTAGATCATGTTACTATAATCCCCATTTAAGCTAAAGAAAATTAAAGTTTATATCAGGCCCCATTCACGTGGGCCTATGCTCATCAAATGGTGCAAAACACCCTCCGTTTTTTAATTAAATTAACATTTAGTCTAAAATATTAATTATAGGTTAAAATCAATTCATTATTTCAAGCTATTGTGAAAGGTAAGGTGCACTAAAGCTAGTACAGTATCAGTAAATATTGTTTGGCATTGCTTAAAAGATACAAGTAACCAAGCTATTTTGGGTGCTATTAGTAAATTGATTTCTCTGAAATCTGTAGTTCTTCCAAGAAATTTGGCTATTATATCAGAGTAAGAGGAAACTTAATCTTAATAATATAAAAATGTATGTAATGCTTGAAAGACCTTGAATTTAATATTTGTATGAACATGTTGTGCTTTTTGTTCTGTTTGCAATAAAAAAGGATGAGGTTAAAAATGCTACCAAATAGAAACATTCCCAAAATGGTCTCATATTTTTTCTACATTGCAACTAAAACTGTTGTTATTGTCCAATAAAGAGATGACGCCTTACTTATATAGCAGAAATACATTTGACTTTGCTGTTCTAATTCTTCATATGCTGGTAAATCCTGTTTGTTAGATCCTAATATTGGATTTGATTTGGTTTGTCTGTGATTTTTTTCTTTATCTTTTCTTACATAAAATAATTTCAGCACATTTCCTGTTCTGATTCTTTTAAAGAAGAAAGCAGAGAAGCAGCAAATGCAATAGGTACAATAGCTCTTTCAACTGTATAATTATTTTCCTTCCTGCCAAAATTTCCCTGCACCAAATAACTTTATTACTTTAACTTTTAACCACCCATGCATTTATAAAGCTCAGCAAAGAAGCAATTAGCTGCTTTTGGAAGTAATAAATTGGATATTCTGAAAATGTATTAATCTACAGTATATTAAATTCATATTCATAAATGATCTGGAAAAGGGGGTGAACAGTGAGGTGGCATAATTTGCAGATGATTTAAAAGTATTCAAGATAGTTAAGTCCAAAGCTGACTGTGAAGAGTTACAAAGGGTTCTCACTAAACCGTGTGACTGAGCAACAAAATGGCAGATGAAATTCAGTGTTGATAAATGCAAAGTAATGCACATTGGATAAAATAAGCCTAATTATCATACAATATGATGGGGTCTAAATTAACTGTAACCACTCAAGAAAGGGATCATGGAGTCATTGTGGATAGTTCTCTGAAAACATCCACTCAATGTGCAGTGGCAGTCAAAAAAGCTAACAGAATTTTAGGAACCGTGCTTAATTTGTAATGAAAGCGGTGTCAGGGCTCAAGCAATTTTTTTATATTCATAACTGATGCAGCAAGCCCAGATATGCCAGGGCTATGAACTGCCAAGCCTAGAGGTGTTGGAGCTCAGTCTTGGCACATATTAAGCACTGGTTAGGAGCCATTAGGAAAGGGATAAATAATAAGGCAGAAAATATCATAATGCCACCATATAAATCCATGGTACAGCCACATCTTGAATACTGCATGCAGTGCTTTTCACCACATCTCAGAAAGGATATATTAGAATCAGAAAAGATGCAGAGAAGTGCAACAAAAATGATTAGGGGTATGGAAAAAGCTTCCATACGAGAAGAGATTAAAAAGACTGAGTCTGTTCAGCTTAGAAAAGGAAGGATATTATAGAGTTCTATACAATCATGAATGGTGTGGAGAAAGTGAATAGGGAAGTTTTATTTACCCCTTCACATAACACAAGAACCAGGGGTCACCGATGAACTTAATAAACAGCAGGCTTAAAACAAACAAAACTTTTTCACACACAACACACAGTCAACCTGTAGAACTCATTGCCAGATGTTGTTGTGAAGGCTAAACATTTTTAAAAATTAGATAAGTTCATGGAAGATATCAGCCAAGATCAGGGATTGGCAACCTTTGGCACGCGGTTTGCCAGGGTAAGCCCCCTGGCGGGCCGGGCCAGTTTGTTTACCTGCCGCGTCCACAGGTTTGGCTGATCGCAGCTCCCACTGGCCGCGGTTCGCTGCTCCAGGCCAATGGGGGGGGCTGTGGGAAGCGGCACAGGCTGAGGAATGTGCTGGCCGCCACTTCCCGCAGCCCCCATTGGGCTGGAGCGGCGAACCGCGGCCAGTGGGAGCCGCGATCGGCCGAACTTGCAGATGCGGCAGGTAAGCAAACCGTCCCAGCCCGCCAGGGGGCTTACCCAGGTGAACCACATGCCAAAGGTTGCCGATCCCTGGCCAAGATGGTTGGGGACCCATTGTCCAGGTGTCCCTAAATCTCCAACTGCCAGAAAATGGGACTGGATAACAGGGGATGGATCACTCATTAAATTGCCCTGCTCTGTTCATGCCTTCTGAAGCATCTGGCACTGGCCACTGTCAAAGACAGCATGCTTGGCTAGCTGGACCATGGGTCTGACCCAGTAGAGCCATTCTTAGGTTCTTTAATTGCTGGCTTCCCTATGGTGAGTGCTATCTTCCAGGGCTAGTCTTTGTTGTACTGTGGTACTAGTAGCTGCTTGCCATTAAATATTAATTAATTAGCCCAGGTTAAATTCCACTAGCTATGAGATTTGAAATTTTGATTTAGTCCCTTCTCATTCTGTTAGTAGTAACCACCCGTGACAGAGATTCTCTTGATGTGGGAAGTTTTATCAGTGTAGATGGGGGAGAGGGTACAACAAGCTCTTAGCTTGAGATGTAATATTTCCAAGGCAAAATGAAAATCTTTCTTACTGTACAACCGCTTCTACTCCTTCCTTATACTGATCTACATTAATCCTAGTTTTCATAAAGTTATACTCCATTTCAGTTGTATGGAGTATATCTTTGTAGCCTCTTCCCTCCACCCCTTCTACCCCTTTCCCATATCCACAGCTCCACTATACACTCTTCTGTTTGTTTGTTTTTTTGCCATTCCTGGAACTTCTTTTCCTGAGGTCTGGATTTACACATTTGTTGTGGGGCCAGGACTGGGGGAAAACATGAGCCATGACAGCTCCTGGGAAGCCACCGTTTTTCACCTTTTACAACTATCCTGCTAAAATGTCATTCTCATGCAGAAACAGCACAGCACTCTGGCGGTTGCTTGGGGCTTCTTCTTGAGACCCAGGCAATAGGTCACTTTTGCATTTGCCTGTAATAGTGATTTGAGTTGGATTGTCGCTACGTATAAAAATGCTGTCAAATTCCCAGAAGCTTTTTCTGACTGTGAGCTGAGTAAAGGTTCTGGTGAGAGGGCATGTTTGGGATTCCACTGTTCCTTGCTTTTAGAATGCTATTGATAAGGCCACATTGATTTCCTAATCACCGTTGTCTACAGCATGTGCTATTGAAGAAAAATTCTGAAACAAACACATATATATCATCATTTTGCTCATCATGTTTGTTGCAGAATTCATGGATCTGTGAGTTGTTTGAATATTAATTGTAAATTGCCAAGTGTAGTGCTGGTGGTGCTTAAAAAGGGGAAAATCCTGTCTCCAAAGAGTCCAAGAATGGACACTAACTTTGTAGTAATAATAATAATAATAATAAATACATAAAAATTAATAGCTAGATAAAGTAGCAATAGAACTAGGGTAGGAGGCAATCTGAGATGTATGAAGGTAGGTGATGGAGAAGAAAGCTGATTATATGTGCATGGGTCATTGTGACTTTTCACTGTAACTTCCTCCTAGCTCTGTACCCAAATATCAGGGACATTTCAAGAGTTGAATAATAAGATACATAGTAAGCCAAATCTTAATTAGCCAATTAGTGTGGTTCACACGCCTTCCCAAAAGAGTCATTTGCAGGCCACTAATTGTATTGGTAATGAACTTGCTTATATATCACTAGCTAATATGTTATATATATATATTATTCAATATATATATATGATTGATTAAATATACTTAGGCCCTTACAATTTTACATGAGGTAAGTTCACCAACTCACCTTACTGCAACCTATAGCTCAAGTTCTATAAAGTATTGTTAGAAAAGAGAATGCTGTTGTACTCGCTCAGAGACTCAGCTGAGAAAGAAAGCTAGAGAGTGGTAGGAGTCAGTGTTAATGAAGGGTTTTAAAATATGGCAATGACAGATTTTAGCGAATTTGGGAAGGTATCAGAGGAAAACAGTTATTTACAAGGGCAGGAATGTGGAGAGCTAGGGTAAAGGCAAAGGGATAAGTGAGGGAAGGGGATGAAAAGGAAATTAATGATTATTAAATTAGTGAAACTTGTCCAACTACATAAATTAGTGAGCTAGAAATAGTCTTTAAGAGTGACAATGAGGAAAAAAATAGTTAGGATATTTTTATTACAATATAATTTAAATGCATTCATAATTTTCCCAGCTAAAAGAATAAATGGCACATATGTATAAATTGTTATAATTATTAGCTATATATTATGACAAATGAAGATACAATTTGGGGGAAATTGCATATTCTAGTACTGTACATTTTAATTATGCTGAAATTTAAAATGTAATTGCAAATTAATTGTGATACTCCAGGCTAACTTCAGGCACAGAGAAATATTTTATAGGACCCTAATTATTATAATTAGACAAACAAGCGTTAGAATTTTAGTTGTTTTGCTGAGATTGTTATCAGTAAATATTTCTTACGAGACATTTTTGGAATAAAACTGCTGAGCCCCACTTTGTGAGACTGGAACAGTTAGGATTCCCATTAATGTCTGTTGCTGGGATCTTCTAACATAACTCCAGATGCAGAAAGATTTAAGAAGAATGCTAACAGAACACCTAGCATATATTCTTTTCCGGGGACTGGTTTAAGCACAAGCAGAGCCCTCGCAGATACATACATTTGGGCTTCCCTCCTGCATAATTGTTTATTCACACAAACGCATCACCTCATGCTTATGATAACAATGGTAAGTTTTTTTTTATATTTTTACAAAATGTATAAATAAAATAGCAAAACTATACTATCCTGCACTCAGTATCCACTGACTAAGGCCCTGGATACACTATAAAGCCAGTTGAAACAGAGAAGGGAGCAGTAGGCAGCATGAAGCAGTTAGGTGAGGTGTGGGGAAGTTGGAGTGGATGAGGGAAGTAATTGATAGGAAATTTTCTTTTGGGACAGAAGTAACTTCAAGAAGGAAGGGACTTCAACAAAGAAAGTCCTTTGTTGGGGCAGTAGTAGTTGTTATCTGGGTATATGGTGTATGGGACGGGGTTGGTATTTCAGAGGATGCAGCTGGAAGAGAGTTCCTAGAAGAAGCTCCCAGCCAAGAAAAGTAGCAGCAGATAAAGGCCTAATCTCCTACCTCAAATATTCTCCTCCATGCTACCAATTCCCCTCGCATTGCATATTGGCTGGCATATGGGTTTGTAGTTCAGGAGCAGGGCCTGGGAACACACACGAACTCAGCATGTTCATGAGGAATGAGCATGCACAGAATATCTGCCTCCCTGTGAGAGGCCCACATTCCCTGTCTCCCTTCCTCACCTATAGGTGCAGGTTCTCCTGAGGTGAAAAACAACCAAAATCACATTGCATGTTATAGCTACGTGAAGCATATGAGTTAGATACTGAAAGGAAATCAACTCAAAAATATTTTGAAAATAATTGACTGATTACAGAAATAGATTACTATGAGATCATTGTCAGTGAAGAAAACCAAAAGACTTTCCTATATTATTCCTCTCTCAAGGAGAGGGAATGCATTGATGATCCTGGTCTTTGCTTACAAATTCAACATTAATATTCATTCTTTCTTTCTGATCCTACATATTATACCTGGGGTCAGTAGAGCTCTGTATAAGACAAAGCATGTTTTCTGTGTGTATAAAGAGTATGTGTGATGGTTTGGTGGGGTTTAACAACTTTATTGGCAAGAGTTTGAGCTGGCCATAGTATGCATGGTGACGGACTGAATCCAAACAAAAACAATAACTTAAATCAAATACAGGTCTGGATCCCAATACAGCATCCTTAACCTGTCTGAAGTTATGAACACTCAATTGTCTTAGTGTACGTGCCTACAAAGGCATGAAAAGGAGAATAAGACACTCTCCCTCTATTTACACCCCGCATTGTCTACCCTATCCTTGGTTTAGGAGTATAAGAGTTAGCTGACACGGTGCGCCTGCTTCTCCCCATTGTGGATCAGGTGGAAGGGGAGTACCCCTATGTGCAGTGACCAGCACATGAGCTGGCATAGGAGGTATTGTAATTTGCTGCTGATACAGATTTAAGTAAATTAGTACCCCCAAAGGCTCCCACAGTGAGGGGAAATGAGCGACGTAATTGGCGGTCTCAGATGCACAATTCCTTTCCTGAATTGCTCCTGGAGTAACACTTCTGCTACATAAACAGGGTTTGGGTCAAAGTCACAATCTACCCATAGCCATGAAGTAATGAAGCTTATATTGTTGCTGAAATGTGAATCAGGTACTCAGTCTAACAAAGCATCAAATACCCAAAACAAGCAAGATTTTTTCAACAAAGAAAAGTTGTGTTTTTTATGTTAGCCATACTCATAAGAGCACTCTGAGTGCAGGTCCTGTTACTCACTGTATAGATGACAGTGCCCCTTCTACTTTGTCCAATAATCTTTTCCTGTGTAGGAACTCACTGTGGTTTGGTATCCATATCACTTTAATAATGACTCTCAGTTAATTTTAAGGTTTCCCCATTCAATACTAAAACATTTATTTTTGAAGTCTCAGTGACAAGTTTTCCTCTTCAGTGGCAGACTACAATATACAACAAAAAGCTGACATCCCCCTTGACTAAATCGGCCTTCAACATTGGTTCTCCACTTTTAAGGTAACTCCCTTCTCTTCATGTGCCATGCCTGTTTCTGTAATTTTCACTCCATGCATCTGAAGAAGTGGGTTTTTTACCCACGAAAACTTGTGCCCAAATAAATCTGTTAGTCTTTAAGGTGCCACCAGACTCCTCATTGTTTTTGTGGATACAGACTAACACGGCTACCCCTTTAATAACAAAAAGCTGGGAAGGTAAGAATAGGGCTAGTACTTATATATCAGGGAAGGGCCCTTCTAGCAACTATCCTACTATTTATGGTGTATGCATCACCTTGTCCCTCTCTTGACCCTGTCTTTGTAACCAGGTTATTATTGAACTAGCAATGTGGGCCGCTGCTGCTTATATAGAATCCCTCTTTTATTTTTTTAGATAGCCTTCCAATCATGGCTAAGAACTGATACAACAGTTACATTACCTGACTTGACCCTGTCCCACCAGCAAATAACGCTAAACCCTTTTACTGTCTTATCATCATTATGTTCCCATTACGCCTCTGGTGTTTAGGGCAGCGATGAAGCTCCTCCACTCCTGTCTGTTTCTGGCAAGTCTTTCAATGGTTCCCCAGCTTTGCCCCAGGATTTTCAGGTTTTACTGTCTAGGAGGATCTTATTCCTCCACTTTGGAAAAAAATATTCTGAACCTCCAGTCGTCAACTAACAAAAAACGACTTAGTGTAGGTTTTATTTTACCCAGTATCTGTATTATCACCCCTGGTTCTTTGTCAATGGATATTGTTACCTATAGTACTTTACTGTTTATATTTTAGAAACATAGGTTCTCATGATTTATAACCAAGAAAAATGCTCCCTGTGATAGTGAGGGAAAGCCTGACTGCTGCTCATCCTATTCCTCCCATCCAATTTTAGGGCTGCAGACATCGCAATATTTTTGAGTTGTGAGTCAATTTTATTTCTCAGTAAATCCTCTTCCCCAAATCTTTCTCCTATATTTATTTAATCTGATCCTAGTACCTATAAGACCCCTGTCTCTTTTCCAGATGCACTCTTAATTTCTCTTGATTCCTTTCCAATCTTAATTGATGCTTTCCTTTGATACTGAAGAAATTGTTCTGTCACTTCCTCTGACATAGCTAGCACCGTATCACACCTTTTCCTGGTGCAAGAGTTGCATACAACAGCTTGGGAAACTGGGTCTCAGAAAAGATGGGTGGTCTGATGGGCATTGTGGCCTAAACATGGACCTGGGAAACAGCAACTCCGGGATTCAAATGCAAGTTCTCACAACAAGTTGCTGTGGCATTAAGCAAATCACTTAACCTCTCTGTCTCAGTTTCGTGTTTTGTACAATAGCAATAATGGGTGTTGAGGATAAATATATAATGATTGAAAAATACTTTGCAGACGATAATGATATTTATATTTAGAAATCACTGTAGAAAGGCAGGCAGAAAGTGTTATAGTTGTACTGGATGAGAAACATTTCTTCTTTTACGAATAAAAGTGATAAGGGGAAATTTCATATGTCCCATTTTTTTCCAACTAGTACAGTTCACATTCTCCACTGACCAAAAATAGTGTTTTAATTATGTTAGAATGAACAAAGCAGTAACTTTTCTATATAATAATGTGACGTGGGAAGTTCAGAAATTCACTACTACATTTATATTTAATGTAAGACTTCTTTCATAATATTTTAACATTTAATGTAATATTAATGAATTTTTAAAATATTTCCCCTGAAATTATACACTAAAACTTGACTAATTGCTTACACTGCTGTAATTTCCTAATTTATACATTCCCAAAAGTGACTAAATGTTCCCTCCACTTAAAGATTTATTTTTACTGCAGTAATAGCTTCTGGAACATATTTGTCATTATTCTATAAATGAGCTACATACTTACAGAGGGGTGGCCTGGTGGATAAGGCATAGGCCTGGGCCTCAAGAGACCTCTAGTCAGTTCCCAAATCTGACACAGACTCCCTTTGTGACTTTGAACAAGTCAGGCTTACATTTAAGAATGTGCATAACTCTTTCCAGGAGTGGGGTCTTGTGTCTTTCTGTTTCAGTTCCCCATCTGTAAAATGAGAATAATAGTACTTTCTTACCTCAAAGAGGTACTGTGAGGCTAAATCGATTCATGTTTATGATGTGCTCAGATACTATAGTGATAGAGGCCATATAAGTACAATTGGGTAGATAAGGAGATACATTAACTGTTTTGTAAAGAGTCTATGTAGTACGTCTTCTGTAAAAGTTATATGCATCTAGTTTCTCTTGTTTTTCAGACTGTGGAAGAGATTTTTTTTTATATATTATTGGGAAACGTACGTATTTATAAGGACTCAGGTCATTTTATTCAATGCTAGATGAATAGCTAATTACAAACCAAGGGAGACTCAAAATCCTGTTGTTACAAAGCTGGAGATGCAGCAAGTAAGAGTATACAAAATGCAAGCATTTACTGTCTCTGGGGACAGAGAAAACTACTGTATCAACACAATTAGTCATGTTTGCTTTTTGGAGAACATGCTTAGAATATTATTTAATTAAAAAAAGATACGTTTTGATTTTTATAATTAAATCACAGAAGAGCTGTGTAGTCAGAAGTGAGATTTTGGGTATTGTAGAGAAATTATTCCTGGAGTGTGTTGTTTTATTTGTGTCTCTCCCTGCCCCCAGCCTGTATGTCACAGGTTACATGTTGTCTACCTGGGCTAGATTCTAGCACTCTTGCTCTGTGAGCAGCCATATTAATTTCAGTGAGATACTTCATGAAGTAGCGTGCTATTCGATGTGGGTAAGGCTGCCAGAATATGGCCTTTTATTTTCAAGGGTCACCAAGCATTAAAAAAAACCCCATTATTGTTCCTCAGTGATGATCATTTATAGCTCATTTCCTAAAATGTATCTTCCTATGGCTAATAAGGTTTTGGAAGCATCAGAACCTTTCCAGTTTGACTTTGAGACCAAGCTGACATAGCAGCATTCATCCTAAAAAAAATCTGCACACCACAGGAGGTTGTCTTTTTCTTTCAGTGTTGGATAAGCACAATAGTAGTGCTTCAACCTCTGGGTGGCTACCTGCCTGATTCAGCAGCTCGTTAGAAGGCCACCGAAAATAGTTTCAATTTCAGCAAATTAAAACAGCTTTGACCTAAATTACCTGAGGCACAGCCTCCTGACGGCCAGATGGATGAATGTCCCTGGTTGGCAGAAACGACAGCTACAATGTTTCCCATTAAAATGTCAGCAGTTACTACGTTTTTTCCCTATAGGTAAGAAATAAGTATGGTATCAGTCCAATACCACTGTGTAACAACTGTTGGAAAATGGTGACTTTATCAACATAGTCCCCTGTGACATGAGACATTACTAGAGCTGGTCAAAAACAGGAATCCTGAATGTGAACCCCTTGGAATTTTTGGCAGGGACTGATTTGAATCTCTGGATCTGAAATTTTACCTGAACTTTGGTTCAGAGTCAGATCTGTAATGAAAGGGATCTATTTTCCAGCTGTGCTAAAATGTTCCAAGAACAATTGTTCTCATAATATTTTGGCCTAAGCTGGTGATTTCTCTCAAAAACAACTGATCTACTAAGATTTGCACTTTTGAGAATCAAAATTTCATGTCATGTTATTCTGAATCAGAATCATAGCCTAATTTTGTCTTACAGTTGAACCCTGATTCCTGTCTAGGCATTATACTTATCCAGAGGTATGGATCCAAATATTACCTCCATGGCTCATCTCTACTGTTTATGTGTCAAAGGGGGTTCATCTTAATTAAATTACTGTGTGAGGTCCAGAGTTAGGCTGATAGAGATTTTTTTTACAGTTGCAAGCTATTAAAAATTAGGGGGCATCTTAAAATGAGGATTTCAATCATTTTAATAATGTGAAAATAATAACAACAGTTAACTATTGCTTAAGGGACCTATGTTATGTCTCTTTGGACTAAATCTTGGTTTCATTGAAATTAATGAGGTTTTTGTCACTGAATTCCATGATATCAGGATTTGGTCATTTATGTGTATGAACAGACAGAAGAAGGAACATTACCTGAACATTATCTCTGTGGGTTTATTTATAACTGACATCTAGTGCGTACTTTTCTGTACTAACACCACCATAGCACGGGCAGAGAAGTGGCATCCAAATGATGAACTGGGCAGTGATCTGCAGGGCATGACATTGGAGACCCTACAGATCACTTCCAAAATGCAGAGAAACCTTCAGTTTCCCTGGCCCCAGATGCATGTCCATGTTTCCCTGGCCCCTTAGCACTGGCAGCATGGCTGCTCTGGTTGCTGTACTGACCATGGCTAGTGGCATGAAACCTCACTCTGACACCAGTGACAGAGGTTATAGAGGAGTTCATTAACGTTAGTTCACTTTTTGTTATGCAACTAAAATAGCTGAACATTCTGAATACTGCTATCTCTTCACCACCTAGGCATCTGAGCATCCTCAAGACATTATACCAACTCCCCCACCCACCGGTCTTCCAGCTCAATCACAAAGAGCTCCAAACCTTTGGTTTTAAAATGGAGAGTGTCTTGGCTGTGCAGTGAGGGGATGGGAAAGCTACCACTTACTTGCCTTTCCTCTTTCAGCAGCCCCTCCATCCCATTTCTGCTGGATATCTGTGCTTGTGCTCCCCTCTGTGCATTGAAAAAGCGGTTATAAAATATGTTTAAATTCATCCCAAATATATTAAAGTAAAATCAATTCAATAAGCAAGGAAGTACAAGACATTCAAAAGGGAGTGGGGATCATTCTAGTTCATCACTAAATACTATTAAATCTTAGCTCTGTTACCCAAGGTAGAAATTTCTACAAATTCACTGGCAAACTGGGACCAATCCATAAGGGCCATGTAACTTAATAGCTGCTCTTCCAAATTCCGTTTTGACCTTTCTGCTATAAAAAGCAATTCCTTAGAGTTTCCAAAGGTACACTTCATTGATCTTTGGTTAAGAGTTACAGAACAGAACAGCAAAAAATAGACCTTATTACATTCAGTTTTTTCTTTCTTTTCAAAGCCATTATATACCCCTTTAACCTTTTTAGAAAAAAGTGCAGATACCATTGAGCAAGTTTCCAGTGTTAATTTCTGTTGTTCAGTATTCCTAACAATTAAGCCTTAATCCATAAGGACTGCATAAACCCATGCTATTTCTTTTCATCATAGACTTTTCCCCCCTGGATGGTTTGTCTCAGATTTCCCGTCATCGCTGGTAAAATAAGGGTCTGGCTAGAGAATCTTGCCTGTATGCTCGGGGTTCTGCTGATCGCCATATTTGGGGTCGGGAAGGAATTTTCCTCCAGGGTAGATTGGCAGTGGCCCTGGAGGTTTTTCGCCTTCCTCCGCAGCATAGGGCAGGGGTCGCAAGCTGGAAGATTCTCTGCGACTTGAAGTCTTTAGATCACGATCTGGAGACTTCAACAGCAGAGCTAAGGGAAAGTGGGGGGGTCAGCTTTTGTGGCCTGCATCATGCAGGGGGTCAGACTAGATGACCATATTGGTCCCTTCTGACCTTAAAGTCTATGAGTCTATGAGTCTATGAGTAATCCTACCTTCCTACCCTTTCCCCCCCTTTCTTTAGTCCTTTGCTAAGTGTAGGAACAACATATGACCATATCACAATAGAAGAGAATTCTCTGTATACTTCTGTAGGCTTATTTGAAACAAAAACCTGTAAATCACAAGAATTCTACCATGATGTGATGTTTTTAGTTTTCTGCACCTCTCGGCTGCCTCTTTAATCTTTCCCTGTTTGGTGACTTGAAACCTGAAGGATTGTTTGGTGGTCCTCCTTTTCTTTCCCTCCTTCTTCCTCCCTCCCCCCAACAGTGTTTGAATAGGCACTTATCACTAACTAATCAATCATTGTAAACGTGAATACGAAAAACAAGTGTTACCCATTAATAATTAGAGCAAACTGTGGGGGGGGGGAGAGGGGAAGAGACACATACAAGTTATCTTCCAGGACCATCTCATATCCTATCCCCACATGATAGGAAATACAAAAGACAAATGCTGTGTATTTCTGTACTCAAACACACATCACTTTATTTGTGCCTCTGAGCGAAATTAGCTGTGAAAACGTATAGGCTGGTATTAAAGATAGAAGCTGGGTATGCATCACTGTCAGGATATCCATTACTATTATGGTTTCTATTTTCTGTCCCTAAAGGCAAGATGTGAGCTTTTATTTTGAAAAAAAAATGTCACTCGAAAGCAACAGTTGGTAGGTCATTTGCTTGTCGTTCTTGTTAAACTCAGTTCTATGATGCTATGGTCACTCAAGATTGACATTGCAGCCATCCAAACAGTGGCATCTTAGTAAGCTGCAAGTAACACAGGATCTTTGATATCAGTAAACTTCCTCAGCTGGTGTAAACGGGTGTAGGTCCTTTGCTTTCAGTGGAGCTATGCTAGTTTACACCAGTCAAGTGTCAGGCCCAATAACTGATCTCTTTTTTGGAAACTTGTATAACTTTTCCCTTTGTGGACAACAGTGTAGCACTAGATTTCTGCTAGCTGAATGCATGCATTATATATATATATAGACAATTTTTAACATATTATAGTAGTTTAAAACTATATGAATACATGGGCTTTGCTGCAGTACGAAACTCATTAACATTCCAAAGCCCACAAGGACATTTACTGTGAATTGCAACAGTGTTTTCATCTGTAATAGCTTTCAAGTCTTTCATGTAGTATTTGAATTCTAATCTGATTTATTATCGTATACAGTAACAATAATGAAGACTGGAAAAGCTCTGTTGTGGGCAATCCACCAGAAAACAGATTGCAGCCTAAATGAAGCAATTTAATTAAATTAAAAAGAAAAATTAAAAGCATGACATTGAATTTATAAAATTCATATTGTGGAGGGAAAGAATATATTGCAAATGACAATAGTTACATTTTATTTCACAAAGTGCATTTTCTGCATTCATATACAAAACAGATGTTGCAGGCTAGAGTTTTAATGCAGGGGAAATGACCTAGTCCTTTATATTATGTGTGAAACCAACTTCATGCTCAATAGTACTTTGTGGTAGGAAATCACTTTTGTGGACAAAAAGAACAGTGGTTTTCATTGGGCATGACAGTCTTGTTAGATGTAAACCCAGATGAAAATACAGGACAGGAATTACATCCCATTATAGAAGTTCCAAAGAAACATATCTCTCTAAGTTTTCAAGTTAGATAGATGAATTTTGGAGTAAAAAGTATACTGCTACTTTTCGGTGGTAATTGAATTTTATACATTTTATACAGGATGTCCAGATTCAACAAAACTGAAGATGTATTATAAAAAGTATAATACACAGGGATATGTCTTCAGGCAAGGGATCTGGCAAAAACTAGCAGCTAACATAAACAACATCAGATAAGCTAGCTATTCTTTACACTAAGATGGATATGTTCCAGTTCCTGGGTGCCTTTATTCAATAGTGATATCAGCAGGAGATTACAAATGCAGGGTCTAATATAACAAGACTGATATAAAAATGGCGGAGTAAAGAAGCAGTTCTTTATCTACATATAACAATTTTTGGCCAAGGAGAAAAGGGATTCAAAACTGCAAACACACTCTTCAAGAATATGAAAAATTTAACTTCCCCAGTGGAGTGCGGTGTGTTGGAGAATGATAGAGTGTACTTTGTTTGAAGTGACTGCTTGACATAAAAATAAACCTGTTGAAAGAGTAAATGGAGTCAGCACCAATCTTTATAAACCGTGTGGTGCTTGTGAATGTTTTTAAGACAAATATTTGGAATAGAACATACTAAACAAAAACTCCAAGTACTTAAGAGCCAGTGTATCCCTATCAAACCTGTTCAGTGAAAAAACCTCTTAAACGAATAAATCTATGCCTCATGTATAAACATAACTCATTCCCACACACACAGTCACATTCTCGCAATCCCTTGAGTGCCACTGGACACAGGGCTCCATTGTGTCTATATGGTACAGCCTTTTGTAGAGTGTAGGTCGGAGACTCTCCAACAGGAGCTCTTGGAGCACTGCGCTTGAAGTTAGGCAGGAGCAAGGCCTCTGCACGCCCCCTTGAAGACGATGAAATCTCCTGTCTCTTATGCAGGGCTGCCTTTACTGTGCAGAAGCTGGTGCTGGAAGCAGTACTAATAAAGTATGTGATTAAGCACCTTATGCCCAGCCTTTCTATATTGTGTGAAAGTGTGGCAAGGTTCCATATGCCCGCCCTTTCTCCTTGCTCAATGGCATGGGACTATAGACAATATTGTCCATAACATGAAACCAATGATGAGTTACGATATGAGCTCCAAATGGGTATACTTCTTCAAAATACTATTCATTATACTACTTAGACATTAAGGTAAATATCTGTAACAGGAAAAGACTATTAAATACATATTTTGATATGTTTATTAAGAGTTGTTTACTTAAGAAATTATTCATAAAGGGACACAACCATCTTGTAAAGAATGTTTCCATCTCAATATTTTGTATCTTCTAGGTCTGATCCTATTTTAAACTCAGGCCACTTTACACTACTCTTTTAGTGCAAAAGAGACGTACTACATTTACTCTTGTTTTAAGGCTCCCTTATAGTGCCAGAAGGGTGTAAAATGGCCTTAGTGAACATGAGAATCAGGCCCTCTATTTTTAAGTGTAACCTTTAAGATTACTAGAAAAGAAAGAACATGAAGAAAAATCTCTCTCTCTCTCTCTCTCTCTCTCTCACTATTTTTCCCCAGTTTGTTTATTTTATGAATTAGACAGTACTTTATATATAGTCACTTGCACTGCTTTGTTGATGGTCATTTGTATCAATCTTATTCACTAGCATGATGACATTACTTGTATGTACTGCTCTAGGGTCATGCACTTGTTCTTCATTTGGCTCTGAAAAGGGGATGATTGCCAGTCATAGTTAGAGCTGGTTGGACGTTTTCTGATGAAAAGAGAGTTCTTTTGGAAAATGTCATTCATTGAACCTGGAATGTTTTGCAGAAACATCTTTGGTTCAACAAACTTTTAGTGAATCAATGCAAGGTTCTATTGTAAACCTGCCATCTCGCTGGGCTGCTGGGGAGCCTGCTTTTCTGATGTCCGCAGCTCCCTGGCAGCCCCGCTGTGCCAGGGCTTCCAGGTTCCCTGCCAAGGACCTGCAATCAGGCCCCGGAAACCCCACCCTTGCTGGGTTCAGCTCCAGACTCCACTACAGGGAGCCTGGAATGCCCTGAGAACCCCAGCTCGAGGTGGGACTCTCAGGGCTTCCAACCCCCTGTTGTGGAGCTAGGAACATGGAAGTCCTGGGCTCTTAGGGTCTGTGGCTCCAGAGCAGCTCCACTCTGCAGACTCCACCAGACTGGGGACCCTGGGAGCCCCACTAGCTACTGACTGAAATCAACATTCTTCTCAGTTTCATCACTAATGATAACAAGAACGCCAATTTTACTCAGCAGCTGTTGGGTCCCAGGGAGCAGATTTTGTTTTGGAAACACCATGTGTGTCAGTGTTTCTGAAACTAGTATTTTTTCAGGATATCCAGTTTCTAGGATTTTTAAAAAAAAATGGATTTGTTCTGATTCAGAACAAAATCAAATGTCAAAAACACAAAATTTCCCACAAACGGGAACATTTCCCACAAATTTTCGGCCAGCTCCAGTAATCGTAGCAGCGGAGCTGAAACTGAAGAGGTAACAGACAAGCGTGTAGTTAGAGGGGAGAAAAGAGGGGCTCATCGTATGTTTGGTTAGGTGACGTTGCTCTCTAACTTACCCCCAAATATCCTTATCATTCCAGCTGAGAAGAGAAATCTCTATAACTTTGAGAAGTATTTTATATAGTATGTCTGGCTTTTTAAAAGGCACTTGATCAGAAAATTGATTTTTCTTTTAAAATTAGTAACTAAAAAGCGTCTCTTAAAACTAAGAATTCACTTTCCTCAAAGAAATTTTAGTCAGCAAATAGCACTTGATCTTTAATCCCCCCCCACACACTTTTTTCAATGTTATATCTATTTTTGTTTGTTTTTAAATTGGAATCAATTTTGTACTTATGAAAGCGTGGTACTAATAGACCTGGCATGAGCACGTCACAATATGCACGATACATATTCTTTAAGCTTTCACACACAGTAGTATCTGTATGCCTTTAATCCAAATTTGAATTGTGCCAAACTATATTGTAGTTTTATGATGTGTTAAAATAGGTACAAGGATGAGATATAAAGTAATTTCCCAGTCCCCCATGACCTAGATTACTATCTGATTTTTATAGGTGAAAGATGAGTTCAGTAACCAAGTAATCTAGCCCCAAATAACCATTATATTCGTGTGGCCCTTTCTCTGTTGGGTTTATATTAGAATGGCTTCTTCCTTAAAAGGTTTTTGTGTGCTGGAAGAGGGGAATAAGCTGCAGTAATTTTTCCATATCAGTTTCCTGTCAAAAGGGGTGACTGGGCAAGTGACCTTTTTTTAAGTGAAAGACTGAAGTCTCCATACTTTGTAACCATGCACTTTTTATTGTTAATAAACCAGCTGTATCCTATAGGAGAGATAATAGAACTGATGGCTAGATAGTCATGGACAGCAATCCGGTAGTGTACAAAAATTTCCACAGAAAAATGTTCTTCTGTACATGCCTAGAAATGTGTTGATTTTTATTTTAATACTTTAGATATGCTAATTCTCCACACCCCAGTAATACAAAAGGCAGTGTTCCATGTTGAGTTGTGTATAACTTATTAAATAAAACTTCTAATAAGGTTGAATTCAACTCACGTTTGCAGAAAGTTTTCTAAAATGTTGATTGATGCTGCGCTGAATTTTGAGCATGCCATGTTATATATATTTTAATGGAAAACATGCAGAACTGGGGTTTTGCATCAACTGAAACCAGGTTATGCGGAGTTTCACTTTAGCTTTTTGTTTTTTTCTTGGAATCCAAAATTTAAGAGGAAACTGAACATATGTGAACTAAAAAAAACCCCCAAAAAACAAACTCAAACACATGAGCGCTTAGGACCTCAAAGCATTAAACTGCATACAATATAGCTCAAGTTGCACATGTATAACAATACATCTCAGCTATTCTTAAGACAGTAGATAAATATGTACATATCTTGTTTCTTAAAAAGTATACAGACTTGTGAAAATCTATGGAATTAGTGCTAGTAGACATTTTACAAGTAACATTAGCATAAGCAATAGCACTGATTTAGTGACAGACATGGCATTAATACTAGATTTACACAGCCACTATAAGCTAACTTTAATTTTGTATTGGTGAGATCAGTAGATATAAATTGTTTATAAAATTTATTTATTTATTTATTAGCTTTCATGTAAACCCCCTTTTTAATAATTTTTCACAAAGCAGTGACCCGCTTATGATTATGCTGCTCACTTACATTTCAACCTTTACACTTTACCTGAACTTTTTTCAACACTTAAGTGAAAAGAGAAAATTGTGCTACCTCATGTTTTCTGCTGAAAACGGATTATGAAAGTAGAATTTGAACTTTATGTAATTAACATAAAAATGCAACTATGCTAACTAACATGATTGAAAGTCTAATTTACACCCAGAGAAGGCAGGAGAATCATAGCTAAGTCTTGACTCTTCCTTTTCCTCAATCTTTCACATACTCTCCTAGTGGAGCACCATGGGTGTGTGTGTTAGATTCAGTCTTGTTTAATACATTCATTAACAATTTAGCTGAGAGTATGAACCACTTAAAAATAGAGTGCATGACACTAAATCGAGAAGGGTTTAAACACTAGTGGAGAGAGAAGTAGAAAGAAACCTAGAAAAATATGGGAAGACAATAACAAAAATGAGATTCAGCTTGGGAAATGCAAAGATGATATATCTAGTGGAAAAATAAACCAATGGGTTTATTTGGGATGGATGGGAGGGAAATCTGCAAAACAGTAATGGTGGATCTTGAAGTGGTTGTTGTTAAAACAACATCTTTTGTAATACACAGTGAAATGCAGAGCCATCCCTTGGGTAGGGCGAATCGGGGCGACAGCTCTGGGCCCCACGCTTTGGGGGCAGAGTTGGCTCTATGGTTTTTGCCGCCTCAAGCACGGCAGTCAGGTGGCTTTCGGCGGCACGCCGGCGGCCGGTCCGCTGGTCACGCGGATTCGGCGGCATGCCTGCGGGAGGTCCGCCGATGCCGCACCTTCAACGTCCCCGCCGCCGAATTACCGCCGAAGCCGCGGGACTGGCGGACCTCCCGCAGGCATGCCATCGAAGGCAGCCTGACCACTGCCCTCACAGCAACCGGCAGGCCGGCCCCCGCGGCTTGCTGCCCCAAGCACGCGCTTGCTGCGCTGGTGCCTGGAGCCACCCCTGTTTGGGGGACCCCGCGCTTCGACATCATGGTGTCAGATGCAATACTTTGCACGCACCCATCAGAGTGCGTGTGTGTGTTACTTGGGGCGTTCAGGGATCCCGGGGACTGATCAGGGCTGCGGGATCCCGGGGGACCGGTGGTGATCAGTGGGGGGATCCTAATGGTGGTTCTCGGCTTCACACCGCAGCGCTGCAGGCGGCGGTGATTGTTCCTGCGTGGGCCCAGTGCCAGTTGCCCCGGAGAGGGGGGGCGGCAGGATCAGAGGCAGGAAGCGGCAGTGGGGAGGTAGGAGTGACTGCGGGGCTGGGAGGGGAGGGGGTGGCGCAGCCAGACAGGGGCGTCCCACAGGCCGGGACATCCCAGCCCCATCTTGCAGGGGTCAATGTTGCCCTCCTGGGGTCCCCGGCCCAGGGTCGCAGGAAGGCCCCGGCTTCTGGAGACTGTAAGAGGCCTCTTTGTGGCTGGTTATTTCTATGTGGGGCAGAGGGCTGGTCCGGCCCATCAGGCCCTGGTCCATGACCTCCCCACAGGGGTGCAGAGCAGCTCGGACACTGGCCTCCAGCTAGAGAGTCCATGCACAGCTCAGTCCTGGAGCGGGGCTGCCTCACGATGAGTTTTTTTTTAATTATATGAACTTCATTATAATTATACACAAGAATTACAATATAATATAAATACATTATAATTATTCAGCTGGGTGCTATCAATATTTAGCCTGCAGCTTCCCTTGAAGTTCACTGCAGCCAGATTTCACCTGTATAAAAAATGTTAAGAGGGACCCATACAGGCTGATTTGTTCCAGGCCCCGCACCCCCCTAGGGATGGCCTTGGTGAAATGCTAATGGTATCTTCTATAACAAGGTAAGTACCTTTTTGCATATGTAGACTTTTTAATAACTTTAAAAGTTAGAGTGGGCAACATATGGCTGAAGGCAAAAATGGGGAGGAAGGCTAATATAGTCTTAGTTTGAGTATGCAGACATATGACACAGTGGAGAATGGAAGGAATAGTCATCACTATTTATATGGCTACAGATCAGGGCTATAATCTTTTATAACCTTATCCCATCTTATGCGGCTAGATGTCAAATAAGAGGCAGAATAATTTTGTCAGCTGTCAAGTTTGTCTACCTTGACTTCTATTCTAGACATCTTTATTTGTGTGTGTATGAATTGTCTGTATCAGTTTGTGGTGGTTGTTTTTGATTTATGTTAAAGAAAAGATGTAACACTAGAAATTGGTGTCAGTGGATACCTGCCATGTTGCCTTCGTAACGCTGGCTAACATCAGGTGAATGGGGCCAGGACTCGTCTCTTACCAGAACTGCTATGCAGCATGCCTTTATTACACCCTAATTTAGTTTTCATCTGTTTTCTGTTCCTCCTTCCACCCCTCAATCTCTGCCCTTCATCAATTCTTCCTTGCTGTTTTTTCTTACTTCTCACTCTACTTTCTTACTACTCCCTCCCCAATCACACCTTCCTTTCCCCTTCTTGTTTCCTCTCTGTTTACTTTTTTGTTTTCTGCTCATTTTTCCCTCCTCTAAATTTTAGGATTGAGCCCAGTTGCAAAGCCTTTCATTCTTTCTGATATCCTCTCAACAGTGATGTTGGAAATTCTCTGTCCTGAACCTATACTTGCAAGCCTGTTTCTGCAATATCCTCCATGGGCAGTTTGTTTCTCAAGGTATGTCCTGGGTAGGATAGAAATCTTAACTCTGACTTCATTTGCTTCACATAGAGGGTGTTAAATGTATCTCATAATGTTCATTTAATGTTTTGTAAAAGTTATTTTACCTTTTATAAATTGCTTAAGAAACAAAACAAAATCCTTCAATAGAAACATCTGAGATATTCATGTAATCGGCAAAGGACTGACATGAGAGAATAATTCCTCTTTCTCTTCCTTTGTAAAATGCCCAGAGGTATTAGTCCAACTGATGGACTGAATTTATCTTGTAAATCAAAGTATTTTTAAAAATTAAACACAGACCTTGTTTGGGATCACAAAGCTACTTTTATAGTGCTCTAAAAGTGGATTTTTCTCCACTGCCAATGCAAACGTCATTTGATTGAAACCAAATATGGTAAAAATGAATTCACTTTTAGACAGAAATATAGTATGCTGAGGTCTAACCTAAATATATTTGATGGTAGTTATTTTTATTATTTGTGACATTTAATAGACATAATAGGAACATTACATAAGGTAGAAGAGTGGGAGCAAGGCCCTGACCCGCAGTGTCAGAGTCTAAAGCCCTACTCCATCTGTGCGGCTAGCCCCTTATACCTGCGTGGAGCCCCATTGACGTCAACATCTGCTTGCAAATCCAGGGCAAAAATGAGAATGTACAGATGGGAGACTGAATGAATACTTTTTTGCATTATATATGAGGCCCTACTGAATTCACGGTCCATTTTGGTCAATTTCATGACCAGAGGGTTTTTCAAATTTGTCAATTTCATTATTTCAGATGTTTACATCTGAAGTTTCATGTTGTTGTAACTGTGGGGTCCCGACCCAAAAGGGGATCATGGGGGGAGGGTCCCAAAGCTGTTGTGTGGGGGGGGTGAGGGTCACAGGATTGCTAGTCTTGCTTCTGTGCTGGCTTCAGAACGGAAATTTCTGCAGCTGGACGAAGCTCCCAGGTCTCCCCAATGCTGCTGGGAGTGCCCCAGATGGAGGCTCTAGCTGCTAATCATGACCAGTGATGGATTAACGCATGGGCCCCTGGGGCCCATGCCCAGGGACTCTGGCCAATTTGAAAAAATGAGTGCCCTGAGCCCTGGCAGGGGCCATGGAGGGGTGTGTGTGGCAGCAGCCCTGAGCCTGTCCCCCCTGAGCCCGGCTGAACTAGCAGATTTTGGGGAGATCAGATTTCATGGAAAAGGGCTTATTTCACAGTCCATGACATGTTTTTTATGGACGTGAAATTGGTAGGGCTTTGATTATATAGCTAACTTCTGGAACTCACTGCCACTGGATATCAATGAGGAAAATAGCTTAATAGTATTAAAACACTATTTCTATAGTGAGATAGATCCTTAACTTGAGCAAACTGACAAAACTCCATTGAAGTGAATGGGACCCCAGTTTACATCAGCTATGCCTCTGGTTCAGCATCTTCAGTTATACCTGCTAAGCTAACACAAGGTCTATCAAGCCATCATGCTTCAGGATTTAAAGTGATCTCCAGATAGTCAGAAAGGAGAGTTCTGTCACGGGAACATTGTATTACTGACCCGGTACATTATAGGTGGCTTTCTCTTTCCCATTGCCTTTTGTATGCCATTGTCCATTTCCAGCAGCAATAGTGGAAAAAGTTAAATAGCTGTTATTCTTATTCTTATTCTTATTTTATTTTAAGGCAGAGGGCTTCTCTCTCTTTTTCCGAACACTAGATTAATCTCCATTATAAATCATTTACCGATTACTGTCTCAATACAAAAAGTAAAGGCACAATCCCATTTGTCAGCCAGTATTTCCTATTTGTATGGTACATGAACATTTATTACATTTGTTAAACAAGTGACTTATTTTCCACTGAGGCAATATATTAGACAAGATAGAATAGTCTGTTTTAGTTTAGGAAATGCTGTGTTCCTATTTCTTCTTAAGATATTGATGTAAAAATGTAACTTCTTAAGGATATGCTTTTAGCTCAAAGCACAAAACTTTCGCAGCTTATTTTACATTATCCAGTAGCGTAAATGGGGGAATAGTACAACTGAAGAACTTAGCTTTTTTATGTTCTTTGAAAGATCTACAGAGAAATGGCATCTGATCACATTTCAGCAGTCTTAGTAGGGCCAAAATCCCTACCTATCTTGCAACTCCAGTGTTTCAGACTAGTATTTTATTTTAATGTGTTTTTAAACTAAGAGATCACCTCAGAGGCATTGTTTCTCTATAATGAGGAACATATTTCATCTCTTACTTTAATAAGTTAGTAGATTAACAGGAAAATGAATTCAGTGCATGAGCAAAGCTTTGATTTCATTGATTGAAATTACAGATGTGAATGTTGTCATCATATTCATTGATATAATATTTTGTAATAACTGGTCCTATATGAATTTCTAATGTTTGTACTGGATCATTTCAACAGAATAAAATTTAACATATTGCTGTTATTCTGGTAAATTACAGGGTGTCTTGTTTTAAAGAGAGAATATAATGGAGAGTGAATCGAAAGGCCAAAACATTGTGAAGTGTGAAAAGAGGATATAATTGTTTTACATAACACTGGATTTTTTAAAAAGTAAAAAAATATTGAGGATACAGCTATATATATATTCTTTTTGAGCTGGATTTGACAGTAGAACAGGTATTAAAATATTCATAGATGTGCACAGGCCCCGTAATTAGGATTCATGGGGCATTATTTTTGTGACAATTCAGATTCAGCATTTAGTGTTTGTGCTAGGTCAGAAGGTGGTGAATTTTTTTTCTTTGACATAGGTGGAAAGGGACACCAACAGAAGCTGGTCTAATAAAAATTATTACCTCACCCACCTTATCTCTCTAATAGGTGGAAAGGGAAAGAGAAGTCACCCTCTCTATAATCTCCCCTTTTACGAGAGGTGCTCCTGTTTCTGTTCCAAATCATGGCCACAAAGACCAAATTTAAATCTGGCAAGGGAGGGACCATCACTGCGCTATCAGTCCAGAAATTGTTTTCTACAGTGCCATGTCCTTAGCAAGAGATGCAGAGATGATGTTTCAGTGGTAACTGTTCTTAGTCATCCAATAGGACCTGTGTCTATGTCCTTTTTCCATGCTGATAGAACAGTGAGAAGAACAGACAAAGCCGAATTAGGGCATCAGCTAGAAATGGAAGCTGAAGGAATCCATAATCTAAGAGCATGCAACAAAGAAACCATAATGTACATCACAGATGCCATGGCTTTCATACAAATGATGGCCGGAGACAAATTTCACACAATCAGTGAATTGGCTGCAGAGTACTTAGGGCAGGCCCTAAAAGAATTTGACAAAGTTAATTCTGTGATAGATGTCTTTAGCAGATCTGACAACAGTAACTCTGTGAAAATGTAGAAATGCAGCACCAGACAGTTTCATAGAATATCAGGGTTAGAAGGGACCTCAGAAGGTCATCTAGTGCTCAGAGCAGGGCCTATCCCCAGACAGATTTTTGCCCCCAAACCCTAAATGGCCCCCTCAAGGATTGAACTCGCAACCCTGGGTTTAGCAGGCCAATGCTCAAACTACTGAGCTATCCCTCCCCCCAGTTTGTTCAGTGTACTAAATAGGATTATATAAAACTTGGAATACTGATGTATGTGTCACAACCAGGACATGGACAGTCTGACCTAGTGATCAGAGCAGGAGTCAGGCCAAGTCAGATCACACACCAGGAGGTCAGAGTTGGAGGCAGGCCAGAGGGCAAACCAAGAGTCAGGTGTCAGGAGGCAGGCAAGGTCAGATTACTAGGAGATCAGCAGCAGGCAGTAGGAGCAAGTAGCACAGGGAAAGAACCTGGTTGCATGGACAACTTCCTGTGCCAGTGCTGGGTTTATATAGAAGCTCTGAACCAATCAGGACTGCCAGCATTCTGCCAGTTGGATTCCAGGACTGAAATCCTCTATTGGGGTTCAACTTCTGTCCTGGCATCTACTGTCAGATCCCTGAGTAGCAGGTTGGAACTTACTAGCCCCTAAGAGTCCTGTGGACCAAGGCTCAAGACCTGTGGTCCCTGACAGTACATGACTTAAGCAATACACCTACTCCTTCCTGGTAGGAACAAAATGAGAAGTACAGGACAGTGCATAGACAAGGACAAGATATGCCACATATTTGCAGTATTTCAAGGAAAGCTGAGCCCTGGAATACCACTGCTGACATTCACAGCATATTCACAAGGCTCTGTCTCACACTCTTGCAAACACTTCCTGAGAGTGTTTTCAGCAGGTGCTGCTTTGAGGGACAAAGCAGACCATACAGTCCACTTTTCTGTTTAATGTCCACTTAGACCAAACACATCTGTAAGAAACAATTAGGAGAGTGGCAGACACCACTAATTTGGTTGACTTAATGTGTCCTCTGTACACACACAAACACACACACACATCATTCCAAAGCTTATTATGTCTACTTTAACATGAGAAATAATGTGGAACTGTCAAGCGGTGCTGTTACCATAAAAACGGGGATAAACAATGACACCATCAACACACTGAAATGACCACTTTGAAATATTTGCATTTTTTCTGTTAGGTATGGATTTCTTTGTGACTTCAAAGCATCCCAACAACAATGTAAAGGGTAAAATCTAATGCTAACTTTGTACAGGTATCATTGAATGCAATAGCACTGGTGACATTTCCAGTCCATATCATCATCATCATCTTATTCATCATTATGATCTCCGTCAAGAGCGCATGAGTTATCATAGCCTTCGTTGCCTTGGCATGTACACAGTTCTGTGCATGAAAGATTGTTCTGACTGCAGACATAGTTGATTGTGCAGCGACCACTACTGGTATAGAGCCAAATAAGGTCTTGTAGAAGCTCAGATGCCATAGGGCCATTGAAGAATACAGGAAAGAGTTCATCCACATTTTTCTATCCATATTGCAATTGTGATCCAAAATTTTGTTTACCTGTGTGTGAAGATATCCAAATCCTTGTCTGCCAAGATGCTCTTTTGACATGCTCTTCAAAGCTGTCCTTACATGGTAGGAATGTGGCCATTGACTTGTCTTTTATGATGGCTAGAGTGAGGTGGAGAAATGAGAAAAAAAATTCTCTAACCCTACTGCTACATGTATCCCACCCCCTCCATTTACATAAATACACATGTACAAGGAGTTCACAGCCCTTGTTGTACAAAACTCACAAATCTGCTTTTAAGAATACAGATAC